>NC_137882.1:4386379-4583879 GCF_963924005.1 Protomyctophum bolini | reverse complement strand
CATTATATCTGAGAAAATAATAAAGTAATAAATGAAGTAATAATAAAGTGATAATTACAGTGTGGAAGGGGTTGTTGCAGCCGCTGCAGAACTGGTACCTGCACTGGGAACAGCTGAAGTGGATACATCCTCCCTTTGTTAACGCATACTGGAACCTACAATGAGGACACGCTGGGGAGAGAGAGGAGGGGGGGGGGGGGGGGGCAGTGGTTAGATGAATACCAACAGGTCCATGTGTCCATTTACAGTACATGCCAACCTCTTGGATGACTTTGTTTTTGGGGTTATTAAAAAATAAATTGCCACTTATTTTTATTTATTTTTTATCCCACGATTTTGTAACCCATTTTTCACCCCTGTGTCAATCATCTAATGTGATCCTGGGCTCTACACACCCTCCACCAACCTAGTCCCCCATATATGGGGGACATGGGGAGAGCTCTGGACTTGAACTCATGCTTCCTTCATGCCTGAGTGTCCAAGTTGCTCCTTTACACCTGACAGGGGGGAGTTTCCCTGGTTGGATGTAGCGCGTGGAAGGAACACGTTATTCCAACCAGTTCCTTTCCCCTCCATCAGGCGCCCCGGCTGGGCCAGGGGGAGGCAGTTTAGTGACCAAGATTACTGCATGTTTTTTGTGAGGGTACCTACCCTAGGGGACACGGGGAGAACATGCAAACTCCACACAGAAAGGCCCTTTCGCCAACCCCGCCTTTGGGTATGGGCCACTTACTTCACTGTAATCTGGGACCCCTTTCCCCAAATAAAAATTCATATGGAATGGAAGAGCAGAGATTAAAATAGGCTGCATTTTGCATCCCAAAACGCAGTTTATAGTTAAGGGACGCAATAAAACAACGACCTCTGCATCCACGGGATGCACTACTTTTTATTCTAGTTTATTTTGCTAGCTTTAGTTATAATAACCATTTCTTCTTCTGTTTTCTACATGAATATAACCACATTATAACCATATAAAATGAAATGGGAGTTAAATGCTGCAATTTGTAAAAATGGCAAAATATGACTCCTAATGTTGCTGAAGTGGGACTCATAAAATGTCCCTGGGACTCATTTCTAAAAGATCATCCCTGCATCCTGGGACTCATTACATTGAAAACCTATTTACATCACTGGAATAGAATAGAAGCATAGAAGCGTGTTATTCTAGAGACTGACTGATGCCGTTGTCTCTGAGGAAGCAGGCCAGGCCTTGCTTCTGATACTCTGGATCGTTGTCTCTCTTCCACTGCTGGAACTGATCGCAGGTCATGTCCTGATGCTGAACTTCCCACTGGGAGGAGAGAGACAACATTGTATTTATTATTAAACTATCAATAACTAAACACAATCGATAACAACATTAACCCATTCTGAACGGGAACCCGTTTTGGTGTTAGCATCATGTCGTGCTTTAGCTATTTAAAAATAGCAGATCTACAAGCTCATAGCGCGCCACCGAGTGGCGCGCTACGAGCTTGTAGGTCTGCTATTTTTGAAAAATCGAAGAACGACTGACATTTTTAGAATCTGATCTCAGGTCAGAATGGGTTAATCAGACCAGTGTGTGTCCTGTGAAAACCTCGTATGAATCTGATCTCAGGTCAGAATGGGTTAATGACAACATGAGTTGAGGCTTCAACTACAGATCTACTGTACAACAGTGAGTACAATTGTAAAAGTAAGTAGTAAGTAAGTACATTTTATTTATAAAGCACCTTTCGAAGCAAAGCTACAAGGTGCTGAACAATTGACAGTACACAGTAAAAACAAATAGAAGCACAGAACACACACAGAACATATACAGTTGTGATAAATGAGCAGAACAAAAACATAAGGTAGACCAAAGACATATTAGGGCTATAAAATGAATCAGGTCAAAAGGTACGTACATGGGAGAAATATTCACGGAATAAATGAGTCTTTAGGAGTCTCTTAAAACAGTCAACTGATTCAGCATGTTTCTGGTCTAACCACCTTCCAGGCTCTCTCTTGAGAAACCTCATGTTCAGCTTTAAAAGCAGACTTGATGGGTCACATAATAACGTGATTAAGATGTTGACTAATCCTAGGTTTAGCACTGTTAGATACCGCTCTTTGATGTGGAAACATTGGTACGAGTGCCTCCTATAGATTATTCTTTTTTTAGGAGAGTTTTAGAGTTTTATAAACCAATGTATTTATTTGTAACTGTTTTGTATATTTTTAATTGTTGTTTGTCATCTACTGGCTACGGCTGTCAATAAAGTTTAATTCATTCATTCAATGCCAGAGGCAAGGCATCCCATAGGGGAGAAAAGGTCAACATGTTATGTTAATAACATGTAGCCTTGAGGACAGGCACGTAAAAACCGTCGGACGGACTTACAGGCTTCTTGCACTTAGAACAGAAACTCTTGTTACAAGATGGACAGGTGACCTTCAACTGGTCTCCGTCGTAGATGAAGCCAAACGTGCACTGGGAGAGACAGAAAGAACACACACACACACACACACACACACACACACACACACACACACACACACACACACGCATGTGTGAACACACGCTTATCCGACACACCAAAAGTCTGACATGTGTGCAAATCACCCGTTGCGACATGCGTTGCTTCGTGCTTGCGGTTAGGGTTAGCCTGGTTAGGGGAATAGTAGGGTGTCGCCATGTCGGACTAATGACTGTCAGGCTGTTAGTATGTCAGAATTTATGCCTGCACCCCACAGGAGTACAATGTGTGTAAACAGCACCCCCTCCTGGTGAATCAACGAGTGAGGGTCAGAAATCCATAAAATGCAACATCATGGGTTTGAGCCATTTCATATTATCCTCTCTTCCTACGCTGTACTGTACTATGCCACTACAGCAAACATATACAGTATATATAACAGAAGAAGAAGTGGTGCTTGGAATGACTGCCCCATAATCCATTCAGCACGGTCTCACCCAAACACGGTGAAATAGCACAGATTGGCATTTCCATACATACAGTACACGCCTAGAAAACCCCCAAATCCGTACATATTGTGAAGGCGTGGCTTTCACTAGTAGTGTATGTACGGAATTTACAATCCGTGCAATTTCACCGTGTTTGGGTGAGATCGTGGTTTGACATTATTTATACATTATACAACACTGTAACTTAAAATGACAATGCCATGTTGAATCAGTAGACTTACGAGGCAGCACCAGAGGAACTTGGGGTCCATCATCAGAGTGTGCTCCGTCAGTTTCTTATGATAGAGGTGGTAGACGTCATTCTCCAGA
Organism: Protomyctophum bolini; assembly: GCF_963924005.1. Taxonomy (NCBI): domain Eukaryota; kingdom Metazoa; phylum Chordata; class Actinopteri; order Myctophiformes; family Myctophidae; genus Protomyctophum; species Protomyctophum bolini. Next base: position 4,580,617 of record NC_137882.1, on the reverse strand, counting down.
CAGGCCTTCAGCTAGACAAACAATGTCAACATTAATATCATTAATACATTGTTCTCCAGACAGGCCTTCAGCTAGACAAACAATGTCAACAATAATATCATTAATACATTGTTCTCCAGACAGGCCTTCAGCTAGACAAACAATGTCAACAATAATATCATTGATACAATTTAAATTTCAAGGACCCATAGCAAGACTGTGAGAGTCGCTACAAAGTAGAGTCAGGCTGTTGCACATCATTGCTGATTAAAACAAAACGATTTTAAGCTTTTAAGCAATACTATTTCCGCTATTTCGTTTACATTTTGTATAAAATTATTCAATTTGTCAGTAATTTCTTATACAGTATTCAAGTCATTTGTCATATCTGCCTTGTGCTATTTGTGATTACGAAGTCTAAAAGCCCAACAGAAAGTTTAATGCTATTCATAATGATCCAAAGTTTGATTCCAAAAAACACAATTAAAACCGCTAATGACAATTATTTGTGTGAAAATGAATCGTCAACGTAAATGTGTAATTGTGACATCCATGCCTAACCATGAGCCACATGGCACGGGAACCTTTGGTTCTACAGTACTTACTGTAGCTTTATAAAAAATTAAAAAAATTATCCCACTATTTTGTAACCCATTTTTCACCCCTGTGTCAATTATCTAATGTGATCCTGGGCTCTACACACCCTCCACCAACCTAGTCCCCATATATGGGGGACAAGGGGAGAGCAACGGACTTGAACTCATGCTTCCTTCATGCCTGAGTGTCCAAGTTGCTCCTTTACACCTGACAGGGGGGAGTTTTCCTGGCCGGACGTAGCGCGTCCATCCATCAGGCGCCCCGGCTGGCCAGGGGGAGGCAGTTTAGAGACCAGGATTACTGCATGTTTTTTGTGAGGGTACCTACCTACCCTAGGGGACACGGGGAGAACATGTGAGGGTACCTACCCTAGGGGACACGGGGAGAAGATGCACACTCCACACAGACTGTAGCTTTATTATTACCTGTATATCCAGGGTAGAGAAGTAACTGTCCAGCTGCTTTATTAGTATTATTACCTGTATATCCAGGGTTTGTTAGCTGTATATCCAGGGTTTATTACCTGTATATCCAGGGTTTATTACCTGTATATCCAGGGTTTATTACCTGTATATCCAGGGTTTATTACCTGTATATCCAGGGTTTATTACCTGTATATCCAGGGTAGAGAAGTAACTGTCCAGCTGCTCGGCATCGTTGATGTCGGGCCCGGAGCACACGGGACACACCATGTCTCTGATGTGCTTCTCCTTCACAGCGATGGTGAAGTGCTGCGAGAAACACTCCTGACACACCGAGCACTGGCACGACGTCAGGGACTGCATCTGTACGCACGCACGCACACACACACACATTTCAATGTCTTTATTTGAATCCACAAATTTACAATTAATTTTTACAAGGAAACAAATATAACGGGGTTGACAGTTCATGTTCACACATGGCACCTTCTCCTCCACACAGACAAACTGCCTATAACAGCCCAAACAGAACAGTATTTGGCAAGTTGTTTGGCTTTGCTTTTTGTCATGCCAGCTATTCTTAGGCCACTCATGGTCAGTTTATGCACACGGCCCAGGCTTCCGGATATCAATATGACAAATCTACAGCGATACCCCAGGTTTTTTTTCTTCCAAGTAATACTTAGAATGTTTATCTTGGAATGCCTGGTCCATGTACAAATCAAAGACACAGCCCGCCTCCAGAATCACGCTCACGCTCACACACACACACACACACACACACACACACACACACACACACACACACCTTGCTGCGGGGGTAGTTACAGAAGCAGCAGGGACATTCGTTGTTGAGGACGCGTCGGATGAAGTCGCGGTCCTGGGACTCCTTCACGGCCTGCACCACGTCCTCCAGCGAGCACGACACTTCCTCCTCCTGCAGCAGAGACAGCGCCAGCTCACAGCGCCCCCAGCTGGGCAGCTCGTACAGCGCCAGGAGCCGTCTGCACAGCCTCTGTGGAGGAGAAATAAGAACGGTGCATTCCATGTACCGCCGTGTCCCCCCCTGCGTCTCTGTGGCCAGTGTCGTTTTGGGCAGCAAATTTAGATTTTAGTTTTAGTCACAGTCTCTTGAATAGTTTTCATTTAGTTTCATTTAATTTAGTCACCCGGAATAAATATCATAAGTTGACTAAATCTACAGTTTATTTAGTCGACTAAAACGTATTTTGGCGGGCCTTGATGCCGTCGTAATGACTGTTTTCACACTTGCTGAAAATAGCCGATGTACAAGCCCAAAATGCGTCGCGGGCTTGTAGATCGGCTATTTTCAGCATGCAACTAATTGTAAAATGACTCATACTGGATCTCTTGTCCACTATAGTCCCTTCCTAACATTTTAGTCTAGTTTTTATTTGGTGACAAAATTGTCAGTATATTTAGTCTTAGTTTTAGTCATCATAGCTTAGTTTTTTATTTAGTTCCCATTTCGTTTTCGTCAGTGGAAAAAGGTAGTCAACGAACATTTTTGCGTCTTAGTTTTAGTCGACGAAAACAACACAGTCTGTGCCCCCCCCTTTCCACCAAAATAACTTTGGTTCCAGAACCACTTCCGTTCTTCATATTGTTTATGATGTTTATTTTTTATCACACCTGCATCTTCCAACCTGAGTAGTGATACGCCCACTTTGGTTCCCACTTCAGGGCAAGAAGACGTATTTTTTACTCGAGACAAACATACCGTGTTTACCACACATTCTGTTACTAAATGACCATTTATCTCTAAAGCCTAACACTTCACAAGAAGAGAGTGCTATTTTGCTGGTTTAACGGCTGCAAAAAAGATGCTGGTAATGAGATGTAAACCGCCCCATAACCTCAGTATCCACCGTTGGAAGTTATCCTTCTTTTTTTTTAATATATTTTCTATCCCACGATTTTGTAACCCATTTTTCACCCCTGTGTCAATCATCTAATGTGATCCTGGGCTCTACACACCCTCCACCAACCTAGTCCCCATATATGGGGGACATGGATATAATGTGATCCTGGGCTCTACACACCCTCCACCAACCTAGTCCCCATATATGGGGGACATGGATATAATGTGATCCTGGGCTCTACACACCCTCCACCAACCTAGTCCCCATATACTGTATGGGGGACAAGGGGAGAGCAACGGACTTGAACTCATGCTTCTGGAAGTTATCCTTCTATGACGTTTTGAGTTTGGAGGCATCCAGTGCTCGAGGACAGGGAGCAAGGAAAGATTCCATCCGAGCCCTACTCACAGCGGCACAGAAGGTTAAATCAGGACTCTGTTAGGCTGAATACCTGAATACCTTTACCTGAATACCATGCCTGTGTACAGTAAACATGCCATGAACTGTTAAGGGTGTGTGTCTCTCTTAAACCACCAGACTGACTAACCTGCTTGTCGGGATGTTTGGCGTCGAACGGAGCTTCCGGCTGCTCGCTCCAGATGCGCTGGTGAAAGGGCTCCAGCAGGGGGCGCTGGAGCAGAGACAGAGCCTCTCTGATGTCACCTCCGCTCAGACGCAGAGCCTCCTCGCACTGGCTGGTCTCCCGGAAACCCAGGAGGCGCAGCTCTCTCATCTACAGGTAACACAACACACATGAAACACATGAAACCCAGGAGGCGCAGCTCTCTCATCTACAGGTAACACATGAAACACATGAAACCCTTTTATGGAGAAACTGACACACCGTCTGAGGCTACAGGAAGAAAAATTGGAGGACAAATGGATATGGACAAATGGACAAATGGATATAGGGGAAGGAGAGACAACTGTAAATGCCTAGAAAAATGTACCGTATGTAACATTTGGAAACGCAATGTCGATGCCGGTTTTATTTTTTATTTTTCTGTTTTGTACGTCTGTGGTGTTATATGTATTGTAAGTTCGTTTTTTCTGTCTTGTCTTGAAAACCAATAAAAATGTAAGTAAAAAAAAAAAGAAAAAAGAAACACATGAAACCTAGGAGGCGCATCTAACACATCACACATGCATGCACCGCACCACACACACGCATGGCGACAACCACATAACATACACAGATTAAAACCCAGGGCACGCAGCTCTCTCATCTAACTGGTCTAACACATCACACACGCACGCACGCACGCATGGCGACAACCACACAACATACAGATTAACGTTTTTCCAACAAACAAAAGACAAGTCCATGTTGCAACATTGTGTTCTTCAAAGCACTGTTTTATATGATTTATACTAGGATCTTGGCTACTGTAATGCTACAATGACCCATCAGAGAGAGAGAGAGAGAGAGAGAGAGAGAGAGAGAGAGAGGGAGAGAGTTTTACAGTAAACTAAAATGAGTCACTGATGTATTAAAGTCTAACTCATGTTGATTAGGTGATGTAATGGTGATGTTAAACAAACGGTGCCAACACAAACATTAAATGCCATTAACAATAAAGAGACAATATGACGTAATGAGGGACAATATGACGTAAATCATCCCTTCATTGTCAATGGCGTTTTTTAGCAAACATTGAACTAAAAACAAACAAACATTAAACCTGAATATAGGAGAGACTAGTGGCCCTCAAAAATAGAGAGAAAGAAAGACAATCAGTCTATGGACCTTTAATAGCACATGAGAGCGTATAGCATCAGATGCCGTTACCTTGGCCTGTCTGTCTCTCAGCAGCTGTGTCACTGCCTTCTCAGTGTCGCCCCCTACAGCCAGCCACGCCTGCTTGGCCTCCGCCCTGGACAGCTGGAGGGCGTTAGGACTACATGGCGCCAACGTGCCTCCATTCCCCTCGGTGGTACCCTCCGTCCCAGAATCCCCTGCGTTGTAGTTCTGCTGGACTGAAAGTGCCATGGCGCAGATTTCGTCCAGCAGGTGAGGCAGCTCCGACGTCAGCCAATCACAGGGGTTGATGTTGTCACTTCCTCCACAGAGGCAGAGGGCGGCGTACACTTCCTCTGGACAGAAGCCTCTCTTCTCTGCTTCCTGAGGGTCAAAGGTCAATATAGCACATTACTCACATACTGGGGAAAGCCGGTCAAACTAAAAGGTGTGTTCGGAAAATTTACACTGAGCACACTGACTGGTGTGCCCTCTTGTCGTTTGTTTATTCAGTGCACTCTGTGACCCCTTTTCCACCGGTTGGTTCCCAATGGGAACCGGTTCAGTTCTTTTTTGGTTTTTAGTCCATGAGCCAGAGCTCCAAAATTGGTGGGCAAACTATACCCTATATTAAATTGTTTATAGGATCAATACAAGTAAATGAATACATGATAACCCTTCCACTTTTTCATATTTTCGATTATTTTGCATATATTCCTACATAATGCAGCATTTGCACATTTAAAAATGTAAAATTTGTAATACAATAATAAATCTTTGTCTTCGTGTAAGTACTCAATTGGGGAAGTTTAATGGTGATAACAATCTAATAATATAGGTATGGTTTTGCTCCACTCAATTCATAATTAACGTTTCAATTTTGGAGCTCTGGCTCATGGACTAAGAACCACAAAGAACTGAACCGGTTCCCATTGGGAACCAACCGGTGGAAAATAACTGAACCGGTTCCCATTGGGAACCAACCGGTGGAAAAGAACTGAACCGGTTCCCATTGGGAACCAACCGGTGGAAAATAACTGAACCGGTTCCCATTGGGAAACAAACGGTGGAAAAGAACTGAACCGGTTCCCATTGGGAAACAAACGGTGGAAAAGAACTGAACCGGCTCCCATTGGGAACCAACCGGTGGAAAAGGGGCCTGTGTGTTGCCGTGCCCCGGGTGTGCCCACACTGACCGAACCCACTCAGAAGTAGGGGTTGTCCAGTGTGCGTGCGTCACTGACTCGAAGCCACTCCCCGGCCGGCGAAAACGTGTAGACCAACAGCAGGTAGGCTAATGTTAGGAATTACCTTTCAATGTTACAGGAAGGTGTAATATTTATGCTCTGTGACCTCACCACCGCCCAGATGAAAACGAATGAGCACATTCCGGCCGGGTGCACATTTACGAACGCACCCTATAGGATTCCAGTTGTTAATTAAAGGACAACTTTAGTTTTTTGGGTGTTGTTTTTTTTCTTCATGTACTACTTTTTGGACAGGGGGGGCGAGGGCATTTGAACAGGGGGCTAAATATGTATTTGTTTACTAAAATTTTACGGCGATTTCTTTATTATTATTTACTATAACCCTCCTACACCCTATGAAATGATATCTGACCAATATCACAGGGTCTTTTCTTGTGAAAGGGGAGGTGACAAACTGACGTGTTGAGCAGCGACAAGACAAAACAACATGGCAGCCTCCAGCAGCATTCAAGACAACAAGACAGAGCTACACGTAAACAGTTTTTGTATATAACATTACCGTCGACATGGCATGCGCTCCTAAAGACAATATCGATACTATAGTTCGGACGACGAATACGAATTCACTTATGACAGTTCAAGACTTATTTCCTGAATCCTACCCTTATCTGATGAATCAGTTTGAGTCCGTCGTCCCTCATCAGCGTCTGTCTCTCCAGGTCCTTGTGGACCCTGGGTTTGGGCTGTGGGGGGCCCGGCTCCTGGACTCTGGGTTTGGGCGTCGGGGGGCCCGGCTCCTGGACCCTGGGTTTGGGCTGTGGCGGGCTCGGTTCCACGAGGAGGGAGGCTGCGGCAGCCGGCTCCTTGCAGACGGACGCACACATCTCACACTGCAGGGTTGGCTTCAGGTTGACGTACGTGCACTCCTGACACACCCACTGAGAGACAGGAGGCTGAGCAACGGCACACACAAAGGGCTTTAGAACACGATTAACCTCGCCTCACCAGGCTTTCCACCACCTCGGAGGAAAAGCCTGGTCTCGGTTTCAAAAGTCTGTATGATCCTGATCGGGAGCGGATGTTGTAGTATTGTTTTGTAGTCATCAGGATGATATAGTTACGTCATGTTGTAGTATTGTTTTGTAGTCGACAGACAGGAACAACAGGCGGCAACTTTATTGATTCATCAATAAAAGCTCTCGTAGCCTGTAGCTTTTATTGAGAAAAATGAAGGAACCTTCCTTTTCCCTCAATAAAGTTGCCGCCTGTTGTTCCTGCCTGTAGACTACAAAACAATACTACAACATGACGTAACGATATCATCCTAATGACTACAAAACAATACTACAACATGACGTAACGATATCATCCTAATGACTACAAAACAATACTACAACATGACGTAACGATATCATCCTAATGACTACAAAACAATACTACAACATGACGTAACGATATCATCCTAATGACTACAAAACAATACTACAACATGACGTAACGATATCATCCTAATGACTACAAAACAATACTACAACATGACGTAACGATATCATCCGCTCCCGACAGGATCATATACCCTAAATGAAATGGTGCCAAGGCTAGAACACGATCCAAACAGAAGTCCTCATCGTTTAGAATGCATTCTCTGTCGTATGACTGACGATGAGAACTCACTGCTATGCCAGGTTCTGTTTGGTAGTATCATGTTTTTGGTTCAAAAACGCTTGTTGTTGTTGTTGTACATTTGTATTAAATGTGTCAGTGATTTATTTGTATTGTAATTCAAGTTATTTGTCATATTATATCAATATATATCAGAAATACAAATTGTAACGTTAATATTCAATGCAAAAACAAACAAAAACACAATTAAAGTAATGGTTCATCGCAATTACTTGTGTGACAATTAATCATCAAGACTTACATTTGTAATCATATCTTCTATTGTAAACACTGACTTGAATTGAGAAAGTAAATATTACGACCAAAGAGGATGACGTAGTGAAGACCAACCTGGCAACCGCCCAGAGACCCTGGGAGGGAGGAGAGGGGGGCGATGACAGGAGGACGAGTGGCCAGGCGGGGGCGCTCACACACCTCACACAGGACACCGCTGCCCTGGTTCACCACTGTGCAGCTCCTGCACTGCCACTCTGTCACCACAACACACCACAACAAACCACACTCAGTTAGTCACCTTGTCTCCTTCACTGCCACTCTGTCACCACAACACCGTTCACACTCAGTTAGTCACCTTGTCTCCTTCACTGCCACTCTGTCACCACAACACCGTTCACACTCAGTTAGTCACCTTGTCTCCTTCACTGCCACTCTGTCACCACAACACACCACACCACCGTTCACACTCAGTTAGTCACCTTGTCTCCTTCACTGCCACTCTGTCACCACAACACCGTTCACACTCAGTTAGTCACCTTGTCTCCTTCACTGCCACTCTGTCACCACAACACCGTTCACACTCAGTTAGTCACCTTGTCTCCTTCACTGCCACTCTGTCACCACAACACACCACACCACCGTTCACACTCAGTTAGTCACCTTATCTCCTTCACAAGGTATCCGCCCGAAAACTCACCTCTTTAGACTCTAACTTCACTCCCTAGCACTCCTCTCATATCCTACCTCACCTAATAGAGCACTGAAGTCTGACGTCAATATCGGTAGAGGGCGCAAATCCACAGGTTCATGTACTTTTTATTTGCATTGTAATCCCCATAGGGGGGGATTTTAGATCGCCTCATTTTAGAACCGTGTTTGAAAAAGAAACATGTCACCCCGGCCGTTTCACTCATATGGATATTAAGAATCAACTGACTGAGAGAAAACACTTACGTTACTGCTACTGAATTTGTTACATTTTCGCTAGAAACAGACTGTATCATATATGAGTGACTGACTGTTGCAAACGATACAGAGACACCTCCCTGACAATAACACCGAGACAGCTTGTTTTTCTTTGGACCACAACACTTATATGAAACGATTTTAAGATGAGCCCATGTTATTCTCCATAGAGAAATTACTTCTGCGAACCATGGGCAGCGGTGGCCGAACGGTTTGCGGAGCGGTCTTGATATCGGAAGGTCGCTATGGTTCGTATCCCCGGACCGGCACGTTAAAATTACCACCGCTGAAGTGCCCTTTATGGACAAGGCATTGAACCACTACCATGAAATGTTCTATGAGCAGGGCCTGGCTGTAAACAAGTTCTTGAGCTTAGTCCAGTTACCCTGGGTAAACATAGTACCTTACCTAACCGTATTATACCAGGGGAATCGAAGGGATGAGCGAGTTACGTCAGGACTTCAGTGCTCTATAGTACTCCTCTACACAATATTATACCTCACCCCTCTAGCACTCCTCTTTTTTTCGTATCCTTAATTTCCGGACACTGTTGACCAACCTGTACTCATGGGGGACGAGGGGACGGACATGGGGGACCAACCTGTGCTCATGGGGGACGAGGGGACGGACAGGGACTCTTCCTGAGCGCTGTAGGAGGTGGGCGTGGCCAGCCGTGGTCGTTCACAGGTGGCGCAGAGCACCGCCCGGACCTCGTTGACCGTGGTACAGTAAGAACACTCCCATGGAGAGAGAGACGGGCTGCCGCTGGACAGGAGAGACAAAACCACAATATTATTATACAATAATATATTGTAATTCAATATATATATATATATATATATATATATATATATATATATATATTCAATATTTCTCACCCATTGGGTTAGAGAACCTAACAGTATAGCGGCCACAGCTTAGTGGTTAGAACTCAATAGTATGACATCATGTGACATCTATGTTGAATACAAACAAGAGTTCAAACTAGAAAAATACCTTCTATGTGAAAACCGTAAGTATAGACAGGCTATTTGCAACCTTAGGCTAAAAACAACAGAAGAATCCCAAAGGTCATCGGTAGATATAAAGGATTGGAAAGAAGTCAGAGGATTTGTAACCTATATGTAATGAAGCCAGACTTGGAGATGAGTATCATGTTTTGTTGGAATGTAAGAATACTGGCATTATGAATGTCAGGCAAAAATACCTGCCACTTTATTTATTTTTACCCACCCTTCTATGTTTAAATTAATTGCATTACTAAAATCTGAAAAACTAAAAGTAATCTATAAATTGGGTGCTTTTCTGAAACATGTTCTTCCACTGTACAAATAGGGAAAGCCTTCCGATATGTCTATGTACAGGCATATCGTATCTGTAATGTATTGTATACTTTCGATTGTATACTTTTATGAATCTGTGCTCCAAACCATGTGATCATGGTCGTGAGTTAAATAAATGATGAGAAATGCGTCTGGTAATTAGAAAGTCACCGTGTGGAAGTGTCTCTCCCCACGCAGAGTGCTCGTCATCAGTACCAGCAAAAGGTCTCCCTTTCCCTTTCTGAGATGCAAAGAATACTTACACCACTTACTGTACGTACGCCCTTTTTGAAGGGCGCCGCTAGCCCCTCCTGGCTTTCAGAAATTACGTCATGTGGCAGACAAGTCCATGGAATGTTTGCTTTAAAGCAAAATACAATCTCACGACTTAAAATGTTTGTATGGCCAGTGTGAAAGGAGACTAGTGTAGTGTGGGCCGGGGGCACTAGTGCTGATTCCTGAACAATTAACACAATTATGATGCGTTCGTTCATATTGTTCCCACTGTTCTACATACTAGCCAACCAGGTGAAGAAATCGCAGACTGAGGCTTTAAACCTGTGCTTAAAAGTATATGAAATATCCGAGACTATTGAGATCTTAAAAATAATAACCCGGATACAGATCAGCAAGCTCTCAATCTGCTATATTTGCTGTGCAACATGCTTTAAATAGAAGACATGCTGGCTTCTATCTATGGAATCAAAATGACTGAAATCAGTCGTACTAGTGACTGAGAACTTTAACCCATGCATAATGTCGTACTAGTGACTGAGAACTGTAACCCATGCATAATGTCGTACTAGTGACTGAGAACTTTACTCCATGCATAATGTCGTACTAGTGACTGAGAACTTTAAACCATGCATAATGTGGTACTAGTGACTGAGAACTTTAAACCATGCATAATGTCGTACTAGTGACTGAGAACTTTAACCCATGCATAATGTCGTACTAGTGACTGAGAACTTTAAACCATGCATAATGTGGTACTAGTGACTGAGAACTTTAAACCATGCATAATGTGGTACTAGTGACTGAGAACTTTAAACCATGCATAATGTGGTACTAGTGACTGAGAACTTTAAACCATGCATAATGTGGTACTAGTGACTGAGAACTTTAAACCATGCATAATGTCGTACTAGTGACTGAGAACTTTAACCCATGCATAATGTCGTACTAGTGACTGAGGTACTTTACTCCATGCATAATGTCGTACTAGTGACTGAGAACTTTAACCCATGCATAATGTCGTACTAGTGACTGAGAACTTTAACCCATGCATAATGTGGTGCGGTCTCACCTGGAAGGCTTGGCCGGCGTGATGGTGGTTCTGTTGTGTGCCGTGCGGTCCGGATGCGAGTGGTAGAGTCGGTCACACTTCACACACAGTTTCTGTCCACACGTGGAGCAGTGGACGTTCACTGAGGAAATGCCACAGATCGAACAGGAACCTGTGTGTGTGCAAGTTCAAAAGCAAAACAACCAGTAATCCTGGTCTCTAAACTGCCTCCCCCTGGCCAGCCGGGGCGCCTGATGGAGGGGAAAGGAACTGGTTGGAATAACGTGTTCCTTCCATGCGCTACGTCCAACCAGGGAAACTCCCCCCTGTCAGGTGTAAAGGAGCAACTTGGACACTCAAGCATGAAGGAAGCATGAGTTAAGTCCGTTGCTCTCCCCAGGTTGGCGGAGGGTGTGTAGAGCCCAGGATCACATTAGATGATTGACACAGGGGTGAAAAATGGGTTACAAAATCGTGGGATAAAAAATATATAAAAAAGAAAAAAAGCAAAACAACCACAACATCAAAGATTAGCATGTTGTAGCCCTCAGCAAAGTTACCCTCGCCTAGAATATAAGGTATAGAGAATAGACACTTTATGGACTATAACAGACTAATGAGTTTGCTGTGACATGTACAGTACACATGACAGCACACTATTTAGTCAAAGCACAGTGGCATCTGGGTGGCTTACAGTAGCGCAGGGCTAAAGTTCCACCCACCATCTGGGTGGCGTAGGGCAGGGCTAAAGTTCCACCCACCACCGCATAGACTAGGGTTTGAATCCTCTGCAGTGTCTCTGGCAATGTTCATCAGAGCAGACCTACAGGGCATCAGAGCAGACCTACAGGGCATCAGAGCAGACCTACAGGGCATCAGAGCAGACCTACAGGGCATCAGAGCAGACCTACAGGGCATCAGAGCAGACCTACGGGGCATCAGAGCAGACCTACAGGGCATCAGAGCAGACCTACAGGGCATCAGAGCAGACCTACAGGGCATCAGAGCAGACCTACAGGGCATCAGAGCAGACCTACGGGGCATCAGAGCAGACCTACAGGGCATCAGAGCAGACCTACAGGGCATCAGAGTAGACCTACAGGGCATCAGAGCCAGACCTATGGGGCATCAGAGCAGGCCTACGGGGCATCAGAGCAGACCTACGGGGCATCAGAGCGGAACCTACCCTGCATGGGTTTATGTATCACGTCCCGTTGGTGAACGGCTCGGCTCGGATGGCGGTGGAAGAAATCGTCACACGCGTCACAGAAACCAAGATGACCACAGGCGACACAGAGCAGAGTGGACGTTCCGCCACACAGATTACACTCACTGACCGGGGGAGAGACTGGGGGGAGGGGGGAGAGAGAGAGAGAGAGAGAGAGAGAGAGAGAGAGAGAGATAGAGAGAAAGTGAAAGAAAGAAAGTGAAAGGGAGAAAATAAAGAAAGAAACCAAATTAGGGAGAATGAAAGTGAAAGAACAAGTGAGATTCATGTACAGAGATGTGTAAACATTGTATGAGTACTTTCTATTTACGCTTCTTGTTGACAAAGTCACAGAACGTGGCAACGGTGGCATGGGCTCACCTGTAGATATTGTATTGGGTTGTTGTTGTGGTTGTTGTTGCGTTTCAGCTGGTCTGGGTGTGGAAGACCCCTGGGTTTCCTCTGGGGGGATGACAGCAACAGCATCACAGGCCAGTTCCTCCTGGAACAAATCAAATAGCTTGAAACACCATACTATCATCGTTATTACAGCACTAAAACAATGAAAAACGTGGGACGGGCTGCTGGGCTTGAACACTTGGCCAGGGCGGCAGGTATAGGGCTGGAGTTGTGGGAAATTGCACGACTCTAGTCTGTGTCTGTGTCTGTGTGTGTGTGTGTGTGTGTGTCCAGTCTGCAATCAAACTACTCTGTCTCAAGACTGAAACTTTGGCCAACGCTTTGTCTAAATGCTCCCGCCTACCTGTCTCACTCGGTACAGCTTAGGTTCCCTCCCTCCCATGATCTATCAGCCAATGTACAGTAGCCTATGTAGTCATAATGTTTCTCTCATGTCTGTATCCGTTATGCACTGAAAGGTTGTACTGGGAAACAAAACAGCCAAAGTGGGAACTGTCTCTGTCTGGACCTCTACGACAGAACGTCTCTGGACCTCTAAGACAGAACGTCTCTGGACCTCTACGACAGAACGTCTCTGGACCGCTACAACAGAACGTCTCTGGAACTCTACAGAATGTTTTCGGAACTCCACAGACTGTCTCTTGATTATGAGACGGTTTTGGGAAGAGGCAGGCTGGCTTGGAGAGACAACAGTCAAACTCTGTCTCTGCTCGTGTTGCAACTTCATTGGTAGACTAAACATTTCTGCACAGCACAAAGGAATGTTTGTCTCTTCCTATTCAACAGTCCACCCCAACAGCTTGAGTCCCCCCAAACAAATGAAAGGAGACCACACAATGCCATAATCACGTTTTGTTTGATTGTGAAAGAACATTGTAAAAAAAGAAAAAGTGCTTTGCAAAAACTGATATTATTACTTTTGTTTTTAAGTTATTATTCTAATACTAGTTAAGCAGTCAAGTAGTGTGCAGAAAGTGCAGATACCTGTTGCAGATGTTGTACCAGCAATGGGACGATGTCTTTGAACAACTCTGGATGGGGATGTGTTTCCTGAAACCAACAAAATAGACAGGAGACATTATGCTATGCTATTATGCTACATGGGGAGACAGGGCCTTTGCAGTGGCTGCCCCTTCTCTCTGGAACTCACTCCCAGTCCCAACTCACATCAGAGCTGCCCCCACCCTCGAAATGTTCAAAAGCACACTCAAAACTTTTCAAACTGGCTTTCCCTACATAACCCCCCCCACACACACACACACACACACACCCCCTTCTTGTTTGTCCCTCTTTTGTTTTTGATTTCTAGTTTTTAACCTTTTAAACCTTTTTAAATAGTTTTCTAATAAATATGTCTGTACCTCTTTCTGTAAAGCGACTTTGGGTACCCAGAAAAGCGCTATATAAATCGTATATATTATTATTATTATGCTGTGAAGAACCTCCGGTTGGGAGCTATACCGATATACGCGTTTCCAATCCAAAAGAAGTCAGTACCCATTAATTACCCAATGAGAGAGCAGCTCAACTCTCACCTTAATGAGCATGTCCATCTCCGAGCGCAGGGTCATGACCTCTAGGGTCATGGCTGAAACGTTGGGAACGTCGGGGTCAGAGACGTCGTCGGGAAAGCTGAGGCCGTCTATTTGCTGACTGGTGTATCCGTACAGGTGTAGAACGGCCCGTCCACCCTGTCACACACACACACACACACACACACACACACACACACACACACACGCACACACACACACACACACACACACACACACACACACACACATCCAGTGGTGGGCGACATATATTTTCATATCGCACCATTCTATGGACTAAACAATTAAGATGTTACAATATCTCAATACTGTAAAACCTCATTTATTCATTCAATTCTACAATTTACCTCCCGATCCTTCTGTTATCTTGTCCTGTTTGTTTAAGCATTAGTGGCCACTGTCAAGGTAACTTCCAAATTCGCGTCACTACTGTATTTTATTTTGAGCATGCAGTGATGTAAACAGGTTTTCAATGTAATGAGTCCCGGGATGCAGGGATGGTCTTTTAGAGATGAGTCCCAGGGACATTTTATGAGTCCCACTTCAACCACGTTAGGAGTCATATTTTGCCATTTTTACAAATTGCAGCTCCCATTTAATTTTATAGGGTTATAATTATAATGTGGTTATATTCATGTAGAAAACAGAAGAAGAAATGATTATTATAACTGAAGCTAGCAAAATAAACTAGAATAAAAAACAGTACAGTACAGTAGTGCATCCCGTGGATGCAGAGGTCGTTGTTTTATTGCGTCCCTTAACTATAAACTGCATTTTGGGACGCAAAATGCACCCTATTTTAATCTCTGAGCATGTCATTATTATGTGAAAATTGTCAACTTTTAAAAAACAACAAACATAGCCTCTCTACAAGCTCACAACACATTTGCACACACGTGAGGAAAAGAGGCCCAACAACACCGGGGTACAGGCTTTAGTTCCGACATACTATTGATCCGAAACCTCAATCTCTAACCTAACCAATTACCGCAAGCACGGGAGCAGCGCATGTCGGAACATCGCATTTTCACATCGCATCGCATGTCCCCGCGCTTCGGAGTCCCTTTGGTGTGTCGGATCTGCGTGTGCCCACCCCGGACACCGCATCCTCAGGTTGAACTACATACAACAGCTCAGTTGAAGGTATCCTATCAGGCTGTGTTGTGTCACAGCTTGGTATGGGAACTGAGCTGCCCGTGAAAAGATCAGCCTACAGCGAATAGTGCGTTCAGCGGAGCACATCATGGGAGGCGAGCTCCCCCGAGCTCGCTTGCACAGCAAGCGGTGTGTAGCCAAATCCCAGTGCATCAATCATCAAGGACAAGCACCACAGAGTCACAAACTGTTCAACCCCTCACAACAACGCTCACGGAAGGGCATGGGGGGCCTAGTACCGCAGTGTCAAGAGCAGCACCCCCAGCCTAAGGACCAGTTTCCACCCGAAAGCCGTCAGATTGCTGAAGCATGGCACGAGTCTTGCTCAGCGGGCCTGATGCCGGGCGATGCCTTGCTCAGTGGCCTGAACCTACTGTGGATTATACCAGGGACTAGTTGACTTGGACTTCAGGTCTTCTTAAACCACCCACTTACTTGTATTGAAGATAAGATAAGAGAGACCCTACGACTGTTCCGTTTGTAAATAAGCTAAGAGAAACCCTACGAGTGTGCCGATTGTGAAACTATCTGAAACCCTTTACTTGTACATTTTTTGTGGTAAAAACGCTCAAACTTTCTTCTCATGAAAAACTGTGTCGTGACAATAAAGCTGATTCTGACTCCACCATTGCACAATGACGTGTAAAATTGGGCGTAAACCATTTAAACCCTATATATTTTCAACAACGGGGTCCCCAGAGGCCTGTAATTATCCGCTCCTTTTAAACCTCTGAGATAATAAATGTGTGACCTTTAGACCTTCTGGCAATAATATATTCCTCAGAAAGTTAATGATTACAGATGATGATGATGATAAAATAAAAAAAACTGTATTTGTGGTGAATACTGAACTAGCATTATAATTGTACCCATAATTAATTGTGCGAATTGTTAGATAAAGGTTGTTGCGTTTATAGGCATTATAGGTTACAACATGGTTAGGTTAAAATGGTTCTGTTTAGACATTAGGTTAGAGATAGTTATTAATTATTAATTATTAGGTATATAAAGGTACATCGGGGGGGGGGTAAATATCTGCCCTGTCATCCAGGGCGTGTCATCCATTACTCGCCATCATACTTTCAGTACAAGGAAATAATTACAGACTCGGTCGCCCCGGAGAATCCGTCGAGCTCAACCGGTTCCACTCCAGCTGGAATGTTGATTTTGACAGCACATTTATTATTTAGTTTTAGTCATAGTTTTTTTTTTAAATAAAACCTAATTTAGTTATCTAGTATTAGTCATATTTTAGTATTTTGGCGGCCCTTGATAGCGCCGTAATGCCTGATTTTACACGTGGTTGCATGTGATGCGTTGTGAGCTTGTAGACCTGCTATTTTCAGAGCGCAACAGCAGAAGGCAACCAAACATAAAATGACTACTGCTCTCCACTAGTTCAACATTTTAGTCTATTTCTTTTAATGAAATTGTCAGTATATTTAGTCATAGTTGCAGTCATGATAGCTATGTTTTTATTAGTATTTATTTCATTTTTAACAGTGAAAAAGCAGTCGGCAGTGGCTCAGCGGTAGAGCGACCAGATAGTTCAAACCCGGGCTCCCCCAGAGTTAGTGTCCAAGTGTCCTTGAGCAAGACTCTGAACCCCTAATTGCTCCCGATGTGCAGGTTGGTGCCTTGCATGGTTGCCTCCGGCATCAGTGTGTGAATCTTATGCACAATCTATGTAAAGCGCCTTGGATAAAGGCACTATATAAATGCACTATATACCATTTTAGTCGACGACAAACATTTTTCGTCATAGTTTTAGTCAACGAAATCAACACTGGTCCTGCATCGTGTCCTTCCATCTCTCTGCTCATAGTTTCTCCTGTCCCTGTATTGTAAAATATTAAATATTATAAAAATCATTCCTCACCTTGATGGCGTCCACGGATGCCCTGAAGACCGGGTTGTTGTGCTTGACGCTGCGCCAGAACCTGGGCCTGTTGGGATTGGTCAGATTACAGCCGTACTTCTCCAGGATGCTGAGGGCCTTGACCAGCTTGCTCAATGACTCCGCCACCTGGAGAGTCAAAACATCATCAATCATGATTCATGTCTGTCATTGTTAATAAGAAATATAAGAAATATATATGTGTACTCTTTCTCCAGTGGCCAGAGAGAGAGAGAGAGAGAGAGAGAGAGAGAGAGAGAGAGAGAGAGAGAGAGAGAGAGAGAGAGAGAGAGAGAGAGACAAAAACCTGAGAAAGACTTTGACAATGTACAGACTGAGTGATCATAGTCTGGCAATAGAGAAGGGCAGACACAGACAGACCTGGCTGCCCAGAGAGGAGAGGCTGTGCTGTCACTGTGATGACGGAGATATAGAGACAGAGTTACACTTTTTAACACAATGTAAAAACTACACAAATATTAGAGAGGAGTTCTTCCCAAAATTTGAAACAAATTTCCCAGAATTCCGAAGTATGACAGAAAGGGAAAGATTACCAGTCCTTCTGGGGGAACAGAAAGAATGTGCATTTGGCTGCAAAATATGTCAATTCTTGTCACAAGAAAAGGGACAACCAGTAGGACACACACACAGTATGCCATGTTTTATTTTCTGCACCACCTGCTTTATTTTATATTATTCTTATTTATTTTTTCATGTCATTGATA
Organism: Protomyctophum bolini; assembly: GCF_963924005.1. NCBI lineage: Eukaryota > Metazoa > Chordata > Actinopteri > Myctophiformes > Myctophidae > Protomyctophum > Protomyctophum bolini. Next base: position 4,562,361 of record NC_137882.1, on the reverse strand, counting down.
TTATGTTGTTATGTTGTTGTTTGTAATATCTGTGATTGTGCTTTGGCAACACTTGTAAAACGTCATGCCAATAAAGCCTGTTGAATTGAATTGAATTGAATTGAATTGAGAGAGAGAGAGAGGGAGAGAGAGAGAGAGAGAGAGAGAGAGAGAGAGAGACATTAGTAGGTCTCCTTTTGGCAGGCGCTGTCTCCTACGGCTAAAAAGTCAGACAAGTGATGATCTTATATGAATGAAGGAAGAAGTCTGAGCTAGACATCCCTTTGTCAAAGGAGTGATGAGCGCAGTCTTATGTTACATCTATCTACACTCTTATGTTACATCTACACAAGGTCAGGCTTGTTCATACTGACCTTAGTTTGACAGTTCTGTGTCTGTGTAATTTGCGGCCATCTCACGGACCCATACAACTGAATGAGATTTACAATAATAATAATAATAATACTAATAATGAATTTCATTTTGATAGCGCTTTTCTTTGCACAGAGTGCTTACTCAAAGTGCTTACAAGGGACCTCCCTTCCCACACTCATACACCGACTGTGTCGAGGAAACCAAACCATGCACATGAGGAGAAATTTGAGGTTCAGCGAGGTTCTTGCTCAAGGACATGTGACACCAACTCTGGGGGAGCCCGGGATCGAACTGGGCGATCTACCGGCCACTGAGCAACGGCCACACTGAGCAACGGCCACACACAGCAATAAGGCCTCACCTCCAGTCTGTTGCTCCCGATGGCGTTGTCCCTCAGCATGGTCTCGGCTGCGATGTGTCGGTACTTGTCGGCCGGCGACAGGGCCATGCTGGCCATCTGCTGGACATCGGCCCGCACATCCTGGGCCGAACCCGAGGACGACAGCTGTGACCCGGCTCTCCTCCTCACCTCGTCCAGACGCTGCATCACCTCACTGCTCATTCTGACTGACCACACAGGGAAACACAATGCAGGTGTTTTCATCTTAACACTGTTTCACACCAGGGTAGAGCATGTTGACTGATTGATTGATTGATTACTTCATTAACAGTTTGCAAAAAAAGTAGGCTACAGTGTTACAGATTTATACAAATCCCCCCCCCCCCCCCCCCCCAGATTCATCATTGTTATTACAACAGCTTATAAGAGAGGGTGATTAACCATTTAGGCATTTAGCAGGTAGCAAGTGCAAGAACAGAGTACAGATAAAGGCAGCACTAAGCAAAGTAAGCAAACAAACAACAAGGTGATGTCCAAAAATAATAACCAAATATTAATCCAAAATGTAGAAGTAGCAGTCTGGTCTCCCGCTCTCTCTCTCTCTCTTAATGTGGACTTGCCAAAAATGCCAAAGTTGAAACCGAAACTAGACCCCAGAGTGGCAGAGTCCCCCACTGACGGATGATGAGTCGACGTAATAAATAACTGCGGTCGACAACAACCAAGAACAGATCTACAAACCCACAATAAGCGACACTGTCACGCTACAATACCATATTGTTTCATACTAAAGCAAGCATAAGACAACCACAACAACAAGACAACAACACAAAGTGGAAACATACTTGTTATGCTGCTTATTACAGACTCTGGTCTCTGGTCTTCAAGCTTTCACTTCACGGTGTTACACCACAAGCTGTGCCTTCATGTTTACTGTGTGTTTACGTTCCATAACGTTCTGAATGTTGTCAACAACACACAGATGATACAAAACTTTTAACTAAAGCACACATCCATATTCCATCCAGCTTTGAACACGGAACTCTCTGACTCCAGTTGTACGGCTACAATGTTGCCAGATTTGGCGACAGAAATAAGGGACCAGGTCTATGGAAAACAAGCCCAAAAGAAGCCACTCCACAAATTGTCAAATCTAATATATAGATGCTTATAACAAGCGGACATGGCAACACCGAATGTTGCCAGTGGACGACGTGAAAGGAGGAGTTAAGGTGACGTCACGCCACGCTATCGTCGTGCAGTTTATGTGGTTCTGTGTTGACATTTTATGAGGTAATTTAAAATGTATATTTGATCATTTGATCATCTTAAATTCACTCTCGTTCATTCTCGCAAATGGACCGCTTCTTGCATTCTTTATTATGTGCGTTCGAGTTCATTTATTTACTTTGAAAATAGTGTGTTTGTTACTAGAATTATACAATCATTTGTTTGGTTTCATTTGATACGATCTCGTGGTGGGAGACTGGAAATAACCTAAGTTTTAGCAGAGACCAGGGGAGCCACTGCCGGGGAGGAGGTGTCCAACTGTCCTTTATTCATTTTGTCAATCTATCTGCTAGAATGAATCGAAAGTTTATTATTTATGTAACCAGGAATTAGGAAACAGATACACGACGTCGCCACTAAAGTTTGATTTCTCTTCATTCATTGCAGATTATCACGTAACAAAGGCAGCCCACTTTAATTCATAACCATGTCGAAAGCGGCCGTGTTGAAGATACGGAAAGACAACGCAATGAAGGTAAAGTCACGTTGTTGGTAACGTAAATAAACATTACAATGCATTGCGTGGGGTAGTACGTACGCCACGCACGGTGCTTTGTTTATTTCGTAGTACGACGGCGGGGGGTCGCTTGCTGACTGCTGAGAAGGACAGATGGATCTACAAGCTGCTAAACTAAATGTTCTAATCTAGAGAGACAGACTAGAGATATTGTTCTCGGCAAGCAACAGCAGTGAGCAGCACTCCCCTCACCATCCTGAGCCTATAGTAGCCTACTGTACGTGTGGGAGGTTTATGGGAAGCCCCTTTGCCTTTCCTAGAGCACAAGCAGGCGGTCAAATTGTATGCCCAGTCCCTGCATAATATAATATCTACGGGACAATGGGGCATAATGATCATGGCAATGAATGTTTGTGTGTGACTTTACTCACTTAAAGCCTATACCTACCATACTTTTTAATGTCAAGGTCGGACTCGGACCCCCAAATTAATAAATTATTATGTATTTGCCATCTGAAAACTAGAACTACTGACTTATATTGCATGTGTGTCTATTTGTTTTCTACAGGTGGACAACTTCCGCCAGTCGCTATATCAAGAGGTTTGTGCCTTGGAAACAAATATATCGGACACAAACAGAGGGCCTATTATATTCACAGGCTTTATGCTAAATACTGCATCTATTTATCTTCTCCCGCCTGCAGGCAGATAATCTTCTCAACAGCTACATCCCCTCGAAGATCGTCCTGCTGGATACTCTGCTGAGAGTAAAACGATTTCAACATTCATTCATTCATTCCATACAGCTTTACACGGAGGGAACATTGAAATATTTTCATTCTTGAAGTAGATATCTACCATTATAACAAGACATGCTCATTCTAAAAGTAGATACCATTTATTTACATACTGTACGTTCACACAAAATGAACCCGTTGCCTAGCATTATGGTTAACCACTCGAACCCTGGCTGTATACTTCATGGAGCGGAGAGTCCCCCCGCCCAGGGGCCCCTAGCTAGGCCCCCTTCCATTTCCCTCTAGTCTGCACTAAACTAGGTGATCTACAAGCTCACAACGCATCATATAGCGACACATTGTGAGCTTGTATAGATCGTCTATGTTTGGCAAATGTTCAAATAGGGACGCTATGGTTCATGTGGTTAAAGTATAATACATAAGGCTGAAGGTTTTGTTTTCCCAAATGGATTTAAAAATGTGGGGGAATTGAGCCCTTTGTCATCAGACCATGTGAAATAAACCATTACTTGATCTCACAGAAACAGCATTGATCCTCAGTGTTTCGTTAACTTAAAACGCAGACATTACAGGGTACAAAACGTTATTTCTTTTCCAGGTGAAGTCCCAACAGGGTCTGAAATGTCGTTTTAAATGGTGCATTTATATTATAGTGCCTTCATCCAAGAGTCCGCTTCACATAGATTGTGCATTCCATTCACACGCACATTCATAACACCGATGGCGGCGGAAACAATGCAAGGCACCAACCAGCACATCAGGCGCAATTAGGGGTTCAGTGTCTTGCTCAAGGACACTTCGACACTAGCTCTGGGGGGAGCCCGGGTTCGAACTGCCAACCTTGCGGTTACCATCCAGCCACTCTACCCCTGAGCCACCGCCGCCCTTATTAAATGATTTGTAAAAACAGACATTGTTTCTGCCTCATCTCATCATGTGTCATCACTACAATCCCTCTTTGTTTCCCTCTGTCAGGAGGATGCTTTCAGTATCACAGATATGACATCGCTACAGGCTCCTCTGGAGATCCCCATCCCAGACCCTCCTGCTCCAGAGGAAGAGGTGAGACTAGATGCCACCAGTATGCCTGTCATAATTACATAATCGCCTAGTAATCAGTATTATTATCGTCAGAATCGTTTCCATTCATATGTACAGAATGTCTTTTTTTCTCCCCCCAACGCATATTCCCATATTCTGCAGCAGTATGTGACGTCGTCGTCAACTGCATTACATATTGTTGCCGTCAGACCTTGCATGTTTTTTCACCCTTCATCTTAATACATTAATTAACACACAAACGTAGAGAAAATAGCACATCTACAAGCTAACGTGTCGCAATGTCACACGTTGCACATTTGTAGCCATTTTTTAAAAATGTATTTAAAAGAAACTTGTGTCTGCAGGTTTTAGAAATGAAGAATATTACCAAGAGGTTTTACGAGGTTTCCACCAGACAATTATGTAATGTAATCGCATGGTAGAGCCCCTTGTTGTCAAGGTGTCAGTTGAAATAACCAACTTATCACGAGGTTCGGAGAATAAACTTACTGTTATTTAATTATTTGCAACACATGTTGGTAATAAAACAGCATGGAAAAATGCACATGAGATTTATTTAGGCTGTTCATGTGAAGCTAGGTGATAGTAACATGTATTGAAAATGCATAGATTAGAGCTCAAACAAGGTATAAATTAAGCACCAGTCTTTTCATGGATTGTCATATTGACAGGAAATGGAGACGGACAAAAATGAAGATGGGAAGAAAAAGAAGAAAGGTATTAAACATGTGTTTTCAGTCACTGTTTGTTGTGAGGTCAGGTGTAGTTTGATTACACAGCAACTAGACAGTTGTGGGTTTAAAATAAAACTCTAAACACTGTTGCTTTTACAAATGGGATTGTTGGCTTGCTTGGTGTTTAGTTGTTCATGCATTGGGCCATGTACCCCCCTTTCAAATGATTATATAGACCCCCCTTGTAGGATTGTTTTTCTTTCCTCCGATTGCTACTTCTCACTACACGGAAACTGACCCAGGGGCCTCTGGTGGGCCTCAACAACTAATTTGTCCTCTCTGTTTCCCAGCTCCTAAGTGTGGCTTCATCAAGGGGAATGACACCATTGTGAAGTTGCTGGACAGAGTCAAACCAGAGATCGCTGCACTAAGAGAGGCCATTATCACTGTAAGTAAGAAGTTGGGAGCCCCAGTGGCACAGAAGTCTAAATGAACAGTGATTAATTAAAGGCCCTTTTTATTTTAAATACTTTAAAAACAATCCAATCTTATTCTTTAAAAGTAATCGAGGCTGGAGGGATTTTAAGCCCTGCACGGGGAGTATTTTACTGATGTTATAGCGACATCCTGTGGTTAGATTTGAACACTGCATGCTGAATCTGTGTCAGATCTTTTTGTTGCTTTGAAAATGTGTTATTTTGTGACTTGTGAGCAACACTGTCATATCACACTGTATCACTTTTAGCCTACTGTATTTTTATGAACATTTGCCAATTATTATATTCCTTTGTCTGTTGCTGCATATGACGATATCACTCGAAAAAAAACGCTACGAGTCTAAATCTTGGGCTAGAACATTAATAATGGTATTTTAATCCGCTGTACCCCGCTTGTGGATCATTAATGTTCCTAATAAATGTTATTTTAGGTGTCATGCTGGATTCAGCACCTGATCCCAAAGATCGAAGATGGAAATGACTTTGGTGTTGCTATCCAGGTAACGTTCAAGAGAGGTTTGACTCCATACAGTGGAGATATAATATATATAACATGAACCTTATTGTTTTTCACTTCACATATGATTTTATTCTGAGCACAGGAGAAAATCTTGGAGCGGATCACTGCAGTGAAGACGAAGGTGGACGGCTTTCAGGTCAACATAAACAAGTAGGTTGTTAAAAAGAGAGGTTAAAAAATGAGGAACGCCTTTATTAAATTAAAAGGCATCTGCCAACATGTTTCGCCCTGATGAAAACCTGTTAGGTCGAAAGATGTTTCCTTTTAATTTAATAAAAGCGTTCCTCATTTTTTTAACCTTGTGTGCCTGGATGGATCCTTCTCTTTTTATCATGTTTTGATCCTGTTTTTTTTTTTGTATCTGTGTGAGCACCTTTTTATCATTATCACATCCTGCTATCTCCATTGAGCACCTGGTTAGTTCCTCTTTCTTCTCTAATAAACAAGTAGGTTTCATTCCAGCAATTCTATAGTATGTACTGTAGCCATTTTATTTGTTTTATAGATGGGGACTAAAGCCAATCTACAAGCTATAAATAACAATGCATTGCAATGTGATGCATTGCATTCTGATCGTAGATGGCCTATTGTTGATATTTTTTGGAAGACAATATAATTGTCTTATCCATTTATTTCTTGCTCAGGTACTTCTTAGAGAGAGGAGATGCTGTTGCCAAAGCGTCCAAAGAAACTCATGTGGTAAGACATGGAGACTCGAGTCTGTATCTACCAAAATGTAACACGGCTATCTCCCACACATTCAACACAGCTTAATGCAACGCTTGTGATCTGCTTCCTTCCAGATGGACTATCGTTCACTCGTCCATGACAAGGACGTGAATATCTACTGTGACATGAGGGTGATCATCTTAGACATCCGCGGCTTCTATGTAAGTTAAGACAATTTTTTTTATCACGTTGACATTTGATAGGTGAATATAGAGCGTCGCAGTCCTTCACTTTTCATAAAGTATTTATTTAAAGACGTTCACGCCGCGGACAAAGACAACTCTTGTCGTGACAAATCATGACAATAAACACAATGTTTTGGGCCGAACAAATAATTAGAAAGAAATAAAACCACTTTGTTGTTTTTCTTCTTTGTAATTATTTGTTTGGTCCAAAACACCTTCAAGTGGTTAAATGGGGAGGTATATATGGTTACATACTCGCCTCCATATATCCATCTTTGAGGATCATTATGAACAAAAAAATAAATGTTCCAATTATATTATTCTGCCTCTTCCATCCATGAATCACTGTGGCTCCAACCCTTGTTCTATCGGCTGCTTGTAGCACAGTATTATACTCTGAACTTAGGCTTATTTTGTTGAGTCACTCTGTAAGTCTGTATCTTACCTATCATCACTTATACCTTGTGTTCCGATTCATTTGCTAGGCGGAGCTTTATGACATCATCAACAAGAATCTGGAAAAGGTGACCAATCCGAAAGGAGAAGAGAAGCCTCCCATGTACTGAACCACTAGACAGGGTGGTCCCATAACCTTTGACCTCTTAGTAAAACTATGACGGATTAACCTTCCAACTAGTAACTAAGCAAGTCACAGCCAACACGCCTGGCAGTCAACCATTTTTCTCAGACCAGTGTGAAGCTTCTGTCTTAAAACATCTTTAAAACGTCTTTTCTCCTTTCAAATCACATCTGTTAAGACAATAAACACATCCAAACAATACACATGGGAGTCAAGTATATTCTGTTGTTGCAAACGCATGCAGGCTGCCAGCTTGTGCGGCCTATATAAATGTGTATATTGTGTCAGTAAGCAAATATGAAATGATAGAACGAAAATACATCGCATGGATGCAACTGGGACGTATCCTCAGTGATATATCCCAAGGTCATCAGGGTTTCGGGTCTCGCGAACATCATACCCCTCACTCGGGTGACCCAGCCGGGGCGATCAAGTCCCGACTTACGTCCCAGTAGCTACCCTCGATCAGACCCACTAGGGAAAGACCAGGGCCACACAATCCGTTGGAACCACCACTCCGGAACTACTATGCAGGGACTGAGAGGTACAATTCTGGGTGGCATGTGGAGGGACTAGGCTCTGTGGGTTGCCTCCTGCCCGGGCCCCTCCTACGTCTCACCAGGTCCACTCCTGCTCTCACCAGGAGGACCTGTGCGTTGCACCAGACTCCCAGCACCAGACACTTCATTCAGGAGTGGTGGATTCTTGAGCCGCAATGGTTCTGCAGGCTCCACCTGGGCAACAGTAGCAAAGCACTGCAGGCTCCACTTATAGAATATCATGAATTGTATAATATTGTTTACATGTGATACAATGGAAAACAAACACCTGTTTGAAAGAAGCGGTCTGTAAGGCTGTGTCAATCTTTGTGATTTATTCTTAACAAAAAGCAGTCTCTCATAATGTGGTTTACACTTTACACAATTAACACAAATGCTCAATTAGCAAACCTGATACAAAAGTCATTTCTGTTCAAACACCACAAATAAAAAGTCAAGGTAGAACAAAGTAAGGAATGAGACATTATCCACAACAGAAAACAAAACATGAGCAACAGCGCCCTCTGCTGCTGCTCCTCTATACCTCAGGACCTTCTCCACCAGGTATGAGCTAAAGAAAAAAAGGACAAACAATCATTGGAATTAATTCCTAATTTGAACTTCAATCACACAATTATATCACAGGGCTCAATAGCATTATCTACCGTTATGTCTCAAAGATAAAATGTCACTGTTTAAACAGTACTAAAATTACTATAAAGTTGACTATATCAATTTACACCTGGGTTTCCACAGAATACATTTCTGATAGGTGAATGAAAAATTGTATACCATGGTGATGTTATTGCCGTTAAGTAGAATCTGATCCAATTTAGTTATCCTCCTTCCTTCTGGCGTGAGTTCACTAAAACGCAAGTTCGAGAAGAAAGGTTTATGAATACAGATACAATATAGTTCGTTACATTTACAAAATGTGACTTAATGCAACCAGAGATGCATACTTACAATTCTGTCACATCCTCAAGGACCATGTCTGAGAGAATAAGTTATGGAACTCAAAGAAATGTCTCTACAAAAGGCATTGGAACATATGAATAAATTCTGTTTGACTTTTAGACTTCGTAAACAAAATTACAAAATTACTTGGATGAATCGCATGAATTTATACTTTGTGAATAGTGGAAATAGCCGATCTACAAGCTCAAAACACATCACACAACGTGACGTTTTGAGCTTGTAGCTCTGCCATTTCAACTACCGTACTTTTAAAAATCCAACATAGAAAAAAAGATGACGATTATGCACAAATAACTGCGATTATCTCTGAAATAACTGAAATTAGACTATTATGAAATAATTGTGACAGGCCTAATGTGAATCATTGGTGGGGACTGGGCTTAGTTTGCACAATGATGCTGCTGCATCGTGTAAAATCAATGGACCACCAGAGTCTGAAAAAAGGATACTGACAAAGTCATCGAAACCCAACAGAGTGCCCACGATTTCTTTGTCCGTCTTCATGACGATGTGAATGCGAGAGCCGATGCATTTGTCCACAAGTTCTGAAAAACAGATTGAGATGAAGGTTTAACTGGTGCTGCATTGATCAGTGGTTTTCAACCCTTTTTACCACACAGCTCATTATTTATTCAACAAAGATTTGAGGTGCTGTGATACCATGAGGTGCATGCATAGTCAAAGAAAAGAGGGCTCCCGTTAGGGTCTTCAAATTATTTTTGTTGAGCACTGAGAAGATTCTGTTGGCTGTTCATGACTCTGATGAAGACCGCAAGGTCGAAACGTTAGTCGTTTGTATACTCAGCACCTAAATAAAAGGCTCTAAATGTCCGCGCTGCTCCAGTCTCTTCTCCTTATGCAAGATTCTGTTGGCCTTTGTATTACATTGGTAGCCATTTTATCACAGGAAAGATTTGTCTCCAGGATAAGAACCTAGGTAGGTAATTTAGTCTTTTCTTGTGATAATATTGTCACCCACTTTAACTGAGAAGCCGTCTGCCTTATTGCTGAGATTACTATTCGATCCAAAGAGAATGGATTTAGTTTTTCCCTACAATCAGTCATTTTATTTTACTTTCATTAAGTGTTGTACACATACTTTTGAAAGAGGTAACAATTACAGAGAAGTTTTCCATCTATCCCAATGACGTTTGCTTTTACGCTCTTGAAGAGACTTACTCAGAATAGTCTTTGTTGTGATATACAACATGATATGTGTAGGAGTGCCTATGCTGTGTACTTGTACGTGAATATACAAATGTACAGGATATGTATTGTGTACTGCCATGAACTGTGACAGACTGACTTTAGCCACTGAAGCCATCTCAGAGAGCAAGGCCACTTGCTGCTAGCCGATGTTATTGTTATGTCACAGTGGCACGTCATGAGGACACGAGGATCCAGAGCTATATACGATTCTGTATGTGTGTAATAAATTGTGAACCTTTGGCGAGATACTGTCTGAGTGTCCCGTTATTGTTGTTCTCCCGGGCCCGTCCGATCGCCGCCGTTACCACAGGAATAATTCAGTTGGATTATCACACACCACCCAGTCTGCGCACACACACTACCGGTCAGCCAGAACCGGACCAGGGTCCTTACGAAGAGATTACAACAGTCTTCAAAAGACTACCGGTATTTTGACTTATTAGAAGCACTTTTCACCCCATGATCATGATCACTATCATACACCGAGAGGGGGTTCCAGGGGGTCCCCAGCAAAATGAGATAATATACATTAGTATAACTCAGTTTAAACGCCTTAAGGCCAAAGACATTTTAATTTGACCTTGAAGTGTATATTTGTTGTACGTCTCTGATGTTATGATGAACTGAAAACGGTGGACCCTCTTGTAAACAAGTGTAATGATTTATGGTGTCGTCCACACTCAGTAAGTTAACAGTTTTTGTATTGAGTTGTGCTTGAAATGTACTGTATTTCTGCAAACTATTAATAAATACTTCAGTCAATCAATCAAAAGCTTAATTGGGGGTCCTGCTATACTCACGAACAAGTTTAAGAAAAGGTAAGGTGCATAATGGACATGGTAGCCCAGTGGTTCCCAAAATGGGATCCGGGGACCCCCAGGGGTACTTAAGACTCAAGTAACTTGAGGGAGTTCCAGGGGGTCCCCAGCTAAATGATAATTTTGAACCAAATGGACCCTTATGGGTCTGTAACTCTCAGAGAGTGTACAAATGGAACCAAATGGACCCGTTCCATTTGTACACTCTCCGAGTTAAATTAGCATTGATTGTACAATATAAATTGGGGGTCCCAGAGATAGAAATGCTATTAAATGGGGACCGTAGACCTTAGACTAATGCATGTCAAACTGGGGGTCCTTGAAATTAAACAGGTAGAAAATCGAGACATACAAATCTTCTCTTATGGGGGTCCCTGGCATATATTTTCAAATGGGGGTCCGTGGGCTAATTAGTGTCAATTTGGGGGTCCTTGATATGAAAAAGTTTGGGAACCACTGTGGTAGCCCAGGTGGTACTAGCCAGGCGGACAGAGCGGGACGCTAAACATGCTGAACGCTAAATCTACACAACATCCTGCTATCCTCCAAACACAACCACCGTTCAATGCCGACTAGTCACGCGTTTAATAATGCCTAAAATATTATATTATAAACAATACATGCGTCTATTACGAACCCAGTGGGAGCAACTGTGAAGGATTTGTTGGTGGTGCTGTTGACGCCATGTTGGATCAGGAGGTTTCTGAATAACAGACTAGATCAATCGATTCATTGAAGAATGCCGGCAGTCAGGCCAGACCAATCAAGCATACACACATCGATCGATGCCGATAATAAATGTTCATAATTACCGGTATGTATCGTTTTAGGGGCAATGTCATAGTTTTAACAAATAAACCAGGTATTATAATTTTTTCTCCTCACAAAAAAAATCATTGGCATTCACAAATTGCCAGTGCCAAATATTTAGAAATATGCAGAGTCAGGGGAGTTATGGCATTTAATGGAGCCTGCATGGCATTTAACACTGTACATTTACTTACTGTACTGACTGTACCCAATACAAGTCATACCATTTTGAGGTATTTGTACTTTATAAATAGGCCTACCTCAAATACTTTCCAATCTCAAATTGTTTTACTTCTAGGCCTACTCCACAACTCGGATCCGTATTGTAGGTTACTTAATTTTGCTCCAAGTTTAATTTCAAAACTTTAGTTAAAGCCTATAGGTATTTGAATTATTATTACAAAACATATAGGCCTATACATGAGTAACCACTTCAACCCGGGTAGAAGTAGAACTGTGTAGGCTATAGGCTATAGGTATAGGCCTATACATTTTGGCAATTTGAAAATTAATATTTTCAAAATACTTTTATGTAATTTGAAAACTGGAAATTAGACATTCCACACAATGAGTACTTTCACTCAACTACATTTAGAATTCCGGCCTATTTCTATATTGTAGTATTGATGCCTTTAGTTAATTAAAAAAATCACACCCGTGTGAAGTGAGGGGGGCTCTTATCATCATACATCATCATTCATGCATCATCTCATACTGGCTAATCAGAATACCTGGTTAGATGATTTGCTTGTTTACATATGACGGAAACTTTCCCTTCAATGTCAATGGCATTTCATGTTTTGATGATTAATTTACGTCATATTTAACGGAATTCTCAATGGAAAAATGGCAAATCTTGAGACGTGTGCAGGGGACAAAAGCTGTGAGTACTTTTTCCACCACTGGCATTTAAAAACTAAAAGTCAAAAGTCAAAGCCAGCAGAGCTCCTTTGCTCTGCTCATGTGGACCATCCACTAACATCTCTCTCTCTTTTATCCAGTTCCAGTGGGATTTCCTGACCAATGGGGAAATTCAGTTTCTGCAGGTCAGGTTGTAAAATGGGCCTTTTGTATGCAGACCTTAGAGACATGAGAGGATCTCCTTGATCAGCTTTGAGGCTCCCGAACATCAAGGCATGTACACTAACTAGAACTTGTACAAGGCTTGCTTGTACTAGAACGGGTAACTTAACCCATTCTGACCTGAGATCAGATTCATACAAGGTTTCCACTGGACACACACTGGTCTGATTAACCCATTCTGACCTGAGATCAGATTAAAAAAATGTCACAGTTGTTCTTCGATTTTTCAAAAATAGCAGACCTACAAGCTCGTAGCGCGCCACTCGGTGGCGCGCTATGAGCTTGTAGATCTGCTATTTTTCAATAGCTAAAGCATAACATGATGATATCACCAAAATGGGTTCCCGGTCAGAATGGGTGTACACCTGAAAATAATCATTCACATCGCCATGTGCCATATGTGGCCCCACCCAAGCCACCACAGGTTTTCTGAACATCCTTTTCAGCCTTTTCATGTCACGCACCCCCTAGAAGGCGCTCACGCACGGTGCACCACAGGGGGGTGCGCACGGTGCACCACAGTTTGGGAAGCCCTGTTCTAGATGTTCAGGTCCTCTGCCACTGCCCTTCATCCTCCTCCTCATCCTCGCTGCTGCTGCTGCTGAGGCCATCAAAGAGCTCCCTCAGTTCGTCCCGCGGGGTCTTGGCCCCCAGCTTGTGTCCTGAGGTGCCCGGTGGGGAGTCCAGGCTGTTGTCCAGAGAGCCGTGCTGGTCCGTCTCCTGGGACTCCTCCGTCGTCGCTTCCACCTCATACCTGGAACTAACGGCCTCTGCGTCTGCGCTTAGCAGCCTCTTCAGCTGATCTTCCACATCAGGAGACTCAACAATATATTTCTTCTTTGCCATCTTACGGAATCTTCTCCTCCGCGTGTTCTTCAGGGGGCGAGTGATGCCGTGATTCCAGAGAAACGTCTTGTCCATTTCGTTGTACTTCATTTTGTCCTTTGTGCTTTCAGTCGGCGGGTCGAGGTCTCCATCTAGCGTGCACACCAGTATCTGACTGATATCAGACGTCTTATAAAAGGTATTGTTGTCGACTGTTTTCAGTGACTCCAGGACGCAGGGGAGATTCATCAGTTTGCAGGCCAAGGAGTCACGGTCCACCGTTACAATGCCATGACGACCATCCGGGTGGAACTTGATGGTGAGTCTGTCTTTTGCACTGGTCGACTGAGCAATGCTTCTCACTGTCGATGCATATTCCGTAGGCAGCCTGAGGATGAACTGACTCTCCTGGTCATTGGGAGCATCCTCCGTTGTTTCGTTATTCCTTGATTTGACATTTGAAACTTTTCGTCTTTTGTATTTAGAAGTCATTATTGTTTTCCTTGCTTTGTTTTTTTTTGCTGCATAAACGTTGACTTTAATTAAGAGACAACAGTTTATTGTGCAAAATGATTGTTCTGCAGTGTATTTGTGCTGCATTCATGACCCCTATTTAACTTTAATTAGTGGGCATAATCACCATATTTGTATAGTACCTAGTTATGCCGACGTCATAGCCGTTGTGAAAAGTGAAATCCTATACATGACTCAGCCATAACCATATAAGGAGTTCCCAAGAATGCAGCTATGACTAAATATGGAGTGTCTGGGCTCTGGAAAGCTGAATAAAACACCAACAAAAATGTCGCTGCCTCTCAGAACAAAGGCCTCATTCCCTTACTCTGTGTAAGATTCGCTGCCTGGTGCCCTTAGTGGCTTTTATAAGTTGTATTGTTCTTGGTGTGAATTAGCCACTACATAAAGTAAAAAACAGCACGGCACAAATGCATATCAATTTTGGAGTCTCTTGTGGATCTGATTCTCTCAGACATTATGTGGCCAGGCTATGATCTCAGTCATCTCCATATTTGGGCAAGGTTTCACCCGGGCCAATCAATCTGACCTCCTTAAAAGTGTGTATGTTTCAACTTAGCTGTAGTGCATGGACTGTGGCGTGCTGCCTGTCAGTGCTCTTTGTTTATTCCTAGAGAGTATTTAATTCATAATTCATATCGGTGTCCTTGGAAACGAACTCTACAGCCACATTGGCGAGAAACACAGCGTAATACCGTAATACCGCGGTGGTGGTGGTGTATAGGGTAGCATCATCATCATGCTGTCCAGCGTTGGACCCGGCAGCCCGCCGGCTGCTGTGCTCGCCGAGGCGCTGGAGAGCGCCGGGCGACTCGTTGACCGACACCTGCAAGCGGACCGCTGCTTTCCCGATCTGTCAGAGCTGCTGTCGGTTCCCTCCCACGGCATGCCATTGCTCTCTGGAATGTCAGGCGTGGACTATCCCCTCCAGGGACCGGGGCTACTTGGTGTGCCGGAGCTTAGTGCCGCCCACAGAGTACCCTTACCCCCTGAGCTGGTGGAGCAATTGGGCCACGTGCGGTGCAACAGCATGATGGGAGTCTTTCCCGAGATAAGTCGAGCGTGGCTCACCGTAGACAATCACATCTTCATGTGGAACTATGAAGACGGCGGAGATGTGGCATATTTTGACAGTCTCGTCGAAACCATCCTGTCGGTGGGTCTCGTGAAACCGAAGCCAGGGTTTTTCCAGCCTAGCATCCGCTATCTCTTGGTACTGGCCACTCCAGTGGACGTGGTTATCCTTGGAGTCCGTTTCCCCGAAGGCCATACGGGGTTGAATGACAGCATGCATGGCGGGATGCAACTGCTGCCGAAACCACTCTACTCTGTACCGACAGACACCCACATCCTGGCCATCGCCTCCACAGACCACGGACGGATCTTCGTGGCAGGCAAGGACGGCTGCCTGTATGAGATTGTGTACCAGGCCGAAGCAGACTGGTTCAACCAGCGATGCCACAAAATCAACCGCTCCCAAAGCAGACTATCCCTTCTTGTTCCCTCCATGGTCCAGTTCTGGTTCTCAGAAGATGATCCCATTGTGCAGATAGCCATTGACGACTATCGCAACACTCTCTTCACGCGCTCAGATAAAGGAGTCCTACAGGTATATGACCTAGGTGCCGGTGGCGTGGGCATGAGTCGCGTGGCATGCATGGCACAGAGTTGCATTGTGGGAGAAGCTGCAAACGTCGCCAGGACGATTGATCGTTCCATCTTCGAACCTATCGTCCAGATCTCTGTGATTGACAGATCTGAGTCTCTGCACTGTCACCTGCTTGCTGTTACTCATGCAGGTGTGCGTCTCTACTTCAGCACCACCCCCCATGAATCGCCACAACAGCAGCAGCATGTTGCTGCGAGACCCAGCCTTCTTTGCTTGGTGCATGTCCGTCTTCCACCAGGGTTTTCTCCATCTTCGACCCTGCAGAAACCCGCGAGGGTCCACAAGGCTCTACTTAGCAAAGGAGTTCTACTAATGGCTGCGTCTGGGACAGAGGATAGCGACAACCTGTGGTGCATCAACCACGACTCTTTCCCCTTCAAGAAACCCCTGATGGAGACTCAGGCAATCTCCAATGTAGACGGTCATTCCTGGGCACTCTGCGTTCTTAATGGGAAGAGGTCCACCAAGGTCTCTACTCCACTGAACAAAGACCTGGTCCCCATTACGGACTCGCCTGTGGTGGTTAAACAACACTGTGTCCCCCCACAAAGATTTCTCCTTCTGTCTTCTAAGGGTAGTCACATCTTCCGTAAGCTGCGTCCGGTTGACCAACTGCGCCACCTCTTGGTTAGTGGTGCTGGAGGAGGAGGTGTCGAAATTGAACAGTTCTTCAAGCTGCATGGGGAGGAGCAAGCGTGTGCCACAGCTTTGATCCTGGCCTGTTCTAATGCTGCTTGTGACAGAGATGTTTCAGTGTGGGCCACTAGAGCCTTCTTCAGATATGGAGAGGCACAGATGAGGTTCCCCTCAGCCATCACATCTCCAAGCCATGTTGGACTCATGTTTAGCTCTCCGTTGCCAGGTGTTTTATCTACACCAATTAGACCTTTTGTGACCCCCATCCCTTCTGGTGCTGCCCCTATTGCTTCGATGTCGGCTGAACCCGAGGCGGTCTTCTCAGGAAAACACAATGGCGTCAGTGTCTACTTTACCCGTATTATGGGGAGTATCTGGGATGGGAGCCTTGCTGTTGAGAAGACAATTAACAACGGGAATCAGACTACGACTATTCTGGAGAGCAGCGTTGGCTCTTGTGATCTGGAGGCCGTCCTCCTGGAGTTAGAGGGTCTGCGGGAATTCCTTGATAAGAACTCTCAGCAGTTCAGCCGCCCCTCATCTTTGGAAGCAGCCAGTTTCAGCTCCCCTGCCAACCCTCGACGGAGGCCACAGGGTGTCATGCGGTCCGACGGGTCCAGCTCACAGCACGTTCAGGCACAGGTCTATGAGAAAAGGTCCCTACAGGGTATACAGCAGCTGGTCCATCGTTCTTGTCAGACGCTGGCCCTCTGGAAGCTTCTCTGTGACCATCAGTTTAGCCACGTTATCTCAGCGCTCCCCGAGGAGCTCCAGGAGCAGATGAAGGGAGTGAGTTTCAAGGATGCGGTAATTCGGGGTAAAGAGCTCACAGGAGCTCTCATCACAGCGCTTATTGACGTCAACATCGAAAACAGCGACTCCGTGGATGCGGTCAGTAATCACCTCAGGGACGTCTGTCCCTTACTGTACAGCAGTGATGACAGCGTGTGCTCCGAGGCTAACGAGCTGCTGCAGAGGTCTTGGCAGATGCAGAACCGGGCGGACAAAGAGAGAACCCTGAGAGAGTCTCTACGACTGCACCAGCAGATCAGCCATCACACAGACCTGCCCCTCGTCTGTTCTCAGTACAGGCAGGTCCGTTTCTACGAGGGAGTCCTGGAGCTGTGCCTCGCGGCAGCGGACAAGAAGGATCCCCGATGTCTGGGACTCCGCTTCTATAAGAGCGGGGAGCCAGAGGCGGACGGAGCTGGACAGACGGCATGGCAGGAAAGACTGTCGTGTTATAAGTGCATCACAGACGCCATGCAGGAACTGGTGGACCAGAGCACGGCCGCCCTTCAGTCTCCTGGCGTCCCAGAGCAGCCTGCACCGCCAGCTCTGACATCTGACCCTGACACGCCAAGTAACGAGGACGCCACTGCCCATTTGGAACAGATGCTGGGTCTGGCCCGGAGGTCTCAGGATGAGCTGTTTCACATATCCCTCTACAACTGGCTGATCCAGGCTGGCCATATCGATAAGCTGCTGGAGGTGAATTCTCCGTTCCTGGAGGAACACCTGATGCACATGATAAAGCAAGACCGGAGTAAAGTGCACAACATGGACCTCTTGGGGCAATACTACGAGAAGAGACGCAACTTTGGAAAGGCAGCCCATGTACTGGCACGCCTCGCCGACATGTACAGCACTGAGATCCCCCTGCAGAAGCGTTTGGAGTACATCTCTAGAGCCATCCTGTGTTCTAGGAGCTCCTGGGCCGATGGAGAGTTCCTTCGTGAACTTGAAGAAAAGATGGAGGTGGTGCGTATCCAAGTACAGATCCAGGACGCATTGTCTAGACATCCCTCAGGGAGGGATATCATTTCACAGTTGGACTCAGAACTTCTGGATATCGCTAAGCTCTATGGAGAGTTTGCCGACCATTTTAATTTGCCAGAGTGCAAGCTGGCCATTATTCATTGCGCTGGACACTCGGATCCGACTCTAGTGTGCTCGCTGTGGCAGGAGATCATGGAGAACGAGCTGGCCGACAGTGTAACCATGAGTCCTGCCGACAGAATGGTGGCCCTCAAGTGTAAAGTGGTGTCGCTCGGAAAGAACTATGCTGGAACTCCCAGATACTTTCCCCTTGAATTCCTAGTGAGGTTTTTAGAGCAGGAGGTGTGTAAGTCGAACTGGAACGCAGGCTTTGTCACGGAAACCATGCGGGGGATTGGAGTACAGTTGCCTCGCCTGCTGGAAGTCTATGACCGACTCTCCAAAACACGGGATCCTTGTTGGCAACGCCTTAAGAAGCCCCTCCACCTGATGGAGTGCATCCATGTGCTTCTCTCAGGATATGCGGACGACCCCAGTACAGTACTCACGCACGACAGACGACGATTCACTAACTTGTGTCTTGACAGCATCTGTGGTTACCTAGTGGAGCTGCAAGGTCTCAGCCCAAACTCTGCCGCCTTGCAACAAAACATTGGTAACTTCAAATCCTTGAGGGCCAAGCTGGAGCAACTGAGGTTCTCTGTGCAACCTCTGACTACACCATCAAGGCCAAATGATAGACCACTGGGAGCTTACACATTTGGCATACATTAAATATAACTTTAACAACAATAAAATCCAATATATATTCAGGTGGTCGGTCACTCTTCAGCCAATCAGTAGAAAGTATTAATCAGCTTAAAATGTATCGCTTAAAATGTATAAAGCATTTTCTGTTTAAGCAAGAGCTGGAGGGATGGGGTACCCCTCCAGGAATACCAAAACGCTTGCCCCAAAACACAGTTGCCCCGGGGCAAATCCGGTGACCTCGGAACAGTCGTCACCAGGTATTCCTAAACGTAACCTCTGTAAACTGATTAAACTGATTAAGTATTTATTAAAAGATTGGAGAATTAAAGTTGTTAACTGTGGACGACACCATAAAGCATTACACTTGTTTACAATAGGGTCCAACATGTTCAATTCATCATAACATTTAGAGACGTACAAATATACACTTCTATATAAAGCCAAAAATCACACCCGTGTGAAGTGAGGGGCTCTCGTATCACCTTACAACATCGAGGAGGCGAGGAGGTGATTAGGTTATGTAATGATGATGTAAAACAAACGGTGTCAAATTCTCTTTATTGTTAATGGGATTTAATGTTTGTGTTAGGGACAAGATGACGTAAATTTTCTCTTCATCGTCAATGGTGTTTTTAAAACAAACATTGAACTAAACACAAACATTAAACCTGTATATAGGAGGTGCTAGCGCTACTCAGCGCTACTCAAAAAAGGAAATCATCAAAGAGGAGTGGAAAAAGGGTAAAATACATATACAGTGAGGGGGAAAAGGGGTGGGTGGGGCATTCAGATTTTACGGGGGCCAGTTTCAAATTGGAGCCATCCGTAGTTGCCCTTTGAGAGAGCGGTTTTGAAGGAGTCAAGTGATTCGCATGTCTTAATAACTGCTGGTAGGGCGTTCCACATTTTGGTGGCATAAGAGCAAAATGAATTTAGTCACATGGTTGCACATGGTTTGTTGAACTCCCTCTGGTGTTGTGGGTGTGGACGCCGTTGACATTAAGGAAGTATTTAGACAGGTACATGGTATTGGGTATCTTGCAAGATGCTGTACTCTGTCGTCAACCCTAAGTCATTCCAGCCTGTGAAAGTGGGCAGGGGTGAGGTGGGTTCGGGGAGTGAGGCCAAGTAGTAGCCTGACCAGTATGTTTTGGAAACTATGCCTAACCCTAACCTTATTCCTATAAACGTAACCTCAGTAAAACTATGCCTAAACCTAACATCAGTAAAACTATGCCTAAACTTAACCATATTCTTAAACTTAACCCCAAACTTATTTCTAACCTCAGTAAAACAAATACAAGAATACAAGATCAATCAATCTATCTATTGAAGTCACATTCAGAACCTCATAAATGACACAATAGATACAATTGTATTTGTTTTTTTTGTTCATATAAAACAAAACAAAATTTAAAACAAAAAATGCAGACAGTTTTACTAACGGGAATCACAATCGCGCTACTTTTTAGGCATTGTTTACTCTTTTGAAAAACATTTTAAAAATAGTTCAAATAACCGATCGACATCAACTCGTTGTGAGCTTGTAGATCGGCTACTTGAACTATATTTAATTGTTTTTTCAAAATAGCAAAAAAAAAATGCTTACAACATTTAAGCACAAGGGTAAGGATAGGGCCCAATGTTTCTTCTTAGAGAAAGGGCTGTATAGTCAGAGGGGTTTTCTCTCCTTCTTTTTAATGGCACCCTAACAAGAGTCATGTGGATCAACTATTTGGACTGACAAGCCGAGAGAAAAAGGCTTTATCTGTTAGGAGCTGCTTTTATTGGGTTATGAAGACCAGCCTTTGGATTATGTGAGCCACGAGGCCGAGAGGAGAGGAGAGGAGAGGCCACATGCTGCTCATATCACCACAGCAAGAGGAGAAGAGCCGCGGACGTCCCTCTGGTGGAAGTATAGCTTTCGTTGGTGTTTCCTAGGGTTTAAGCATACACCGAAATGGTAAGAACTCATTTGATGTTTTGTTTTCTTGGATTTAACCAAGCACTGCAAACACCGTAGCCTATAGAGAACAGGACGTATAGGAGAATAGCCTTTTTTTCATCAATTCAAAACGCATTATAACTTTTACCCGCATTTTTCCCCACAAATTTCCCGAGATCAATTTGAGCGAATTCCCGCCATTTCGCAGCATGAATTCTCATCAACCCCCTGCACATATTCAATTGCATAATAATGGATTTGTTCCCGCATGATAAGGACTTTTGCCCGCATTCTTCTGGAGGGACTAATGCACCATCTTCAATCTTTACATCAATGGATATAAAGAATTGAGAAACAGTTCTGTATGGGCTGTGAGTGACTCTTTTTTTCATCAAAGTAGCTACAGCCTTTTATAGACATGATATTAAAAAAGTGTTTGAAACTCAAACTAAGTTTAGCCAACTTGTTGCAAAAGAATGTTGGTGTAGCCGGTGTCGCCAACCTTAACGCATGGTCGAACCACGGGGCAGTCACCGTTATAAGGCTATTCAAACTAACGTGTTTGTTCTTATGCAGACATCACAAACACTTTCATTCACTTCATCTTTAATGAAGTTACTCTCCCAGAAATACGCACGCACGCACGACACAGACACACACACACGCACACACACACACACGCACACACACACACACACACACACACACACACACACACACACACACACACACACACACTTTCAACTTGCCTCTCTCCACAGATCTGTCTCGGTTGTGAAGACCAATGAGGGAACCCGGGGCGGGCTTCCCTCACCATCACCATGACCTCACATAAAACATTACAGTCCTCTGCACTGTCCATCCTGCTATGTAAGTCACTGACCCTGACACCCGTGTGTGTGTGTGTATTTCTTTGTGTGTTTTCCAGAACAGCCTGTTATAGCGCCACCAGGAGGCCGACTCCATATTTTGTCCAAAAATCCCGCAAATCGTTACACAGTATCTCTATAGACTAGAGCGTCGCAGTCCCTCCCCCTTTCAGAACGACAAGTGGCCCAGGAAATGATTCAGGATGATTTTCTCCATAGGCTTTTCAAAACGTATTTATTTAAAGACTTTTTAAGCGTTGTACGAAGCCAACTCTTGTCGTGACAAATCATGACAACACAATATTTTGGACCAAACAAATAATTATAAAATGAAGAAAAACAACAAAAAAAGTGTTGTAACCTGCCGTTTTTTCTACCTTCTAATTCTTTGTTTGGCCCGAACATTTTTGTTTGTTGTCATGATTGGTCACGACTAGAGTTGTCTTTGTCCACGGCGTAAACGTCTTTAAATAAAGACTTTATGAAAAGTCTATGAGGAAAATGAACAGGGATTTCTTTTCCGGGTCTCTCGAGGGGGCGGGACTGCGACGCTCTATAGTCTCCTATGTGCTCAAGACAGATCTGTCCGATATTTCATATTCCATCCTGATTGGCTAACATTAGCTTTCAAAATTTGCAGAATTGAAACTAAAGATCTGTTTGCCGCTGCCTTTGATTGAGTTTTATTTATTTTTTGCTTCTGCATTGTAACTGCATCTGTTATTTTTTGTTTTATGCATCCTTTCTTTCTTTCCTTTTCTTTTCTTTACAATGCATGTCATCCTCTTTATATCATATTCATTTATTTCTTAGTGGTGTTTGACATCACGATACTTATAATCATCTTTCTTTGTATTAATTTCAAAGGTTTTATAATGCTGCTGTGTAATTGTCCTAATCCTGAGTTGTGTGCCGAGATGGGGACAACGCCCAACCTGAGACAGATTGTGATTGGACGGTGTTACACTTACATCACACTATTACACCCAGACTCAAGGTAATACTCTCTCAATCTCTCTATATGTCCAACTGCACATTTTTGGATTGATTGATTGAATATTTATTTGTCAGAAATGTAAACAGCTGTGTGTCCCCTAGGGTAGGTACCCTCACAAAAAACATGCAGTAATCCTGGTCTCTATAAACTGCCTCCCCCTGGCCAGCCGGGGCGCCTGATGGAGGGGAAAGGAACTGGTTGGAACAACGTGTTCCTTCCACGCGCTACGTCCAACCAGGGAAACTCCCCCCTGACAGGTGTAAAAGGAGCAACTTGGACACTCAGGCATGAAGGAAGCATGAGTTCAAGTCCGTTGCTCTCCCCAGGTTGGTGGAGGGTGTGTAGAGCCCAGGATCACATTAGATAATTGACACAGGGGTGAAAAATGAGTTACAAAATCATGGGATAAAAATTATATATATAAAAAAAGCAGTAAACAGCACGAGCTACAGGCAGATGTGTGTGTGTGTGTGTGTGTGTGTGTGTGTGTGTGTGTGTGTGTGTGTGTGCGTTTCAGCTATGACTGTGAGCTGATCTGGAGAGAGTTTGAGGAGGCCGTTATCCAGCGCTCCTCTTGTGATGTAAAGGTGAAGCACTACCATCAGCTGTTTGATGCCATGGTGCCAAAACAAACATGGTCTTGTGACAGAGTGAGTGTTTTCTTCCCCCAAATCCCTTTAATAATAATAATAATAAACTGTAATACCTTTGTCCATTATACAGTACACATAAAATATCTTGGCAGAAGGTTTGCAGTGAAACACGTTGTAGTATGCTTGTAGATCACAATTTGTCGCTAATCCCCGTACGAAGAATACAATCTAAAATCTTTAAAAAGTCTTAAGTGTGTACACAAGTCAACTCGAATCAGAGCATTTTTATGCAAGTAGGCTATAAGTAAAATTCAAAGACCACATTATCTATGTCAGGGTGGAAACCTGTAAGTCCAAAACTATTAATTCTCACGATTCAAATTCAAAACTATAGCAGAATTAACAGATCTACAACCTCAAAACGCATCGCTTCACTTCGTGTTTTGAGGTTGTAGATCTGCTACTTTTGAGTCAAGTAGGGCATTAATTTACAAAAAGACCCACAAGGAAATAGTAGGTTTCTGCCCGACAGCAACGAATACAAACAGCAAATATACTTTCAGCTAGGCCCAGCAGGGCAAAGGTTGACACTAAAGAAAATCAATCACTGATTCCTAAAGTGGGGTCCGGGGACCCGCAGGGGTACTTGAGGGAGTTCCAGGGGGGACCCAGCTAAATGATAGCTTGGAACCAAGTGGACCCTTATGGGTCTGTAACTCAACCATTTGGTTCCATTTGTGCACTCTAAATTGGGGACCCAGAGATAGAAATGCTATTAAATGGGGGACCGTAGACTAATGCATGTCAAACTGGGGGGTCCTTGAAATTAAACAGGTTGAAAATCAAGACATAAAAATCTTCTCTTATGGGGAGGTCCCTGGCATGTCTTTTTAAATGGGGGTCCGCGGGGCTATAATGAGTGTCAATTTGGGGGTCCTTGACATGAAAAGGTTTGGGAACCACTGCCTCCTAAACCATGTTGAATAGCTTCCTTGTGTTCCATGTGTTTTAGTTCCTGTTCTGGAGCAAGACCCGGACTCTGATGCACAGCTATGCAGCCGTGCTCCAAGGCTTCTGGACGCTGGAGGACACCCTGGTGGGCTACATGTTCAACGACCTCATCTGGTGCGGCCACGAGGACGACATAGGTGCAGGGATTCGTTTTACTTTTGTCTAGTCCGGCTAAAAACCCTGAAGTGACCCCGCCCTCCTCGGCCACATTTCAACATGTTTTACCATCAGGGTTTTCTTGTACTTAGTTACCGAATTACCACTGCCCAAAAGGCTGGACATTTCCTGTACTTCCGGTTGGACACATTTAGTAGTTCTTATCTCTGGGAACGAGGTTACCTGTCAATCATCTTCTTGGGTTACACTCTTTTGTCGTCGTTCATTATTTGCACTCCATTGTCCAGAGATAATTGTAGCTGTAATTGTATATTCAGTCTGCACACCCGTAGTGGAGAATAAACTGGTATTTTTTGCACTGAAACCAATCTGGGGGCTGGCCTAAGGTTCCACCTCCCGTTAGTTCGACCGGATTAAGGTCGGTGAGGGATGCGTTAAAACGACTGTGTCGCATATAGATTTTAACCACTTTATCTGTTGAAAAATAGCAAATCTACAAGCTCATAGCGTGGCACCGAGTGCCACGCTATGAGCTTGCAGATCTGTAGGTCTGAAAAATCGTGAAAATGAGTGCAAAATCTTTGAATATATATTCTTTCCCAGCCAACAGTTTTTAACTCAAATCTTGCTTCTGGGACTACATATTTTCAGATGGGGGTCGGCGGCCAAATACTGATAATTCTGGGGGTCCTTGACATGAAAAACGTTGAGAACCACCACGTCCACTGACATAGAAACATAGGGTTTTCAGAAAACTGTGATTAGAAAACTTTTGTAGAATCAGTTCTCAGGTCTAAATGGGTTAAAAACATTTAGCACAGGGACACAGGGATGTTACTAACTTATTGTACCCTGTACACTATGTTACTGTATGTTCTGTACCCACTATAAAACATATAGTCACACACACAATATTTTGTTCTACAGGCTTTGATTTAGGTTCTTGTCCAGAGTGGTCAGAATGTATCCATCATCCAGTGTACTCCTTGTGGAGGCAAGCCTCACAACATGTACGTTTTAGTTTTTTAATTTATATATATATCTTTTTTTATAGATGTTATCAGACATAACAGACAGGTATCAACAATAGACACAAGAAGACACCACAAGAAGCACTAAAATAAAAATAAATCTCTTTGCTGTCTAAGTGTGTCAAGTATAAGAATATCTGTTGAACAGAGTATGGTAAAGCGAGAGGCAAAAAATGTAATCGGTTGACAAAATAAAATAAAAAATAATAAAAAAAACGTTTGTAACTTACTGCCACTGTCTTTATGCTTGATCAGTTTGCAGAAACGGCATGTGGAAACATCACGGTTCTGCTGAACGGATCGATTGACAATGCCTTCAACAGGAAAAGGTAAAGTGAGACATTCATTCATCCATTCATTATAAAGCAAATATATGCCAGTATAATACTGCATTATGCCTGTAATAAAATGTAATCTTTTTTTTTTCTCCATTT
Source organism: Protomyctophum bolini (assembly GCF_963924005.1). NCBI lineage: Eukaryota > Metazoa > Chordata > Actinopteri > Myctophiformes > Myctophidae > Protomyctophum > Protomyctophum bolini. Next base: position 4,536,288 of record NC_137882.1, on the reverse strand, counting down.
CACAGCATGTTTGGAAGTGTTGAGTTGGACAGTCTGAACCCACGAATGGTGGCCCATGTCAACATCAAGGTCGTATCCAACCTGGAGGGACCCTTTATGTGAGGATACTACATACATAAACGCCCTAAACTAAATTGATCTCATACTGCTATGATGAACACAGTTTTTTAACAACATTTTAACAAATTTGCAAGACATGACAACAGTCATACCCAAACATATTTAACCTGATGTATATATTTGACCAATGGTAATTTCACCGGAGCATTAGTCCGAACAATTTTCGGACTATAGCGCTCGAACATGCGCTGTTCCCGTTAAAGCCTGGAACCCATATTTTACATAGACGCAAAACAAAGAGAGAAATATGAATAAAACTAATCAGCACATGCAACATGCAAATGGTTTATGAGGTATTTACAGGTATATCATTATGAGTTGGTGTTACGGTGAGTAGCGATGAGGACCCAAATGCAGGCGACAGCAGGCAGAGCAAATAATCTTAGAAGGATTTATTAGATAATCTGAGGTTCTTCCATAATTATCCCATTCTGACCTGAGATCAGATTCATACGAGGTTTCCACTGGACACACACTGGTCTGATTATACAGGGCAAAGAATGCAGGACAAAATCACAGAAGAAAACATACAGGAACTCCCACAGCAGGGAACTACGAACCAACAAGAACACAATGCAAACACAGGACTTAAATACACACAGGGTACTAACAGGGCACAGGTGGAACCAAAACACAATCAACACTAGGATAGGCTGGGGGACTAACAGGACACAGGTGGAAACACTGACACATACAAAGTAGGTTAGACAAGCCTGACAAGGTAACTAACAGTAACTAGGATAGACAGGAAACACGAGGAACAATACTACAAAATAAGATACACAAAACCAAGGCAACAGAGTAACACAAAACCAACGCGGAACACACGTCAGGAACACATGAGCAAATACATACATACATAACGTACTGAAATCAGTGAAAAGACAGAAACACATATTAAAGTCCAAAATCTAATTAGGACAGTCAAAGACCACGGTCCGACAGTTGGGTAAAAGACCCCCCCAAACCTCATCATATACATTTCACTTTTCCTCTTCAGAATATAAGTTATCCTTTCCATAGCACAGCAACTCTGAATGTTTTTTTTTCCATGAGAGTAATATAATAACACGTCCATAAGAATTTGTTTATTCCTTGGTATGACTATGGTTACATGAACACAGTTTACTGCATGTTCGTTCTATAATCTATACAATATATTTAGGTGTGAGAGTCTGTCTCTTTGTTCTTCTTATACGCCGCAGAGAATCGTGCAGCACAGGATCAATAGTGGAACTGATCAGCATTCTGGAGAGCAGAGGTTTCCGCTGGACATGCACAGACAATGACCTGTGAGTGTCCACTAAGTCTGATGTGCTCTCAACAGGGACAGTAGTGTCCACTAAGGCTGATGTGCTCTGAGTCTCAAAACAACTTGAATAAGAAAGAAAAATGACCAGGGCGCTTCAGAAGGGGTGCTGTACTTAGTTTAGACAGTTTTTGGTTTAGACTAGTCATTGGTTAGACCAGGGGTTTTCAACTGATTGTGAACCAGGGACCACCACCTTGACTAAGGATCAACCTGGGGACCATGTCTTATACTGTTTCTCAATCGATGGTCCACGGACTTAACTGATGACTGACACATGTGGCCCTATATCTGGGGCGTGCCTTAACCTTTATCCCTAAACTTATTTTCTTCCATATTTTAAATAGTTCAACCAGCAGATCTACATCCATACATTATGGCTATTATAACTATTTTCATAATAGTAATATATATATATATATATATATATATATATAGTAAAAATGGCAAATACGTGCAAGATATAGCACATGATGACATTATATGGGCACATTAACATTTCCTAATAATGATGACTCAACCAGGCAAGCTGGTACACTTCACCCTTCTTCAGATTCTAACTAACTGCCTTTTCTATGGAATTTCTTAATCTCAGACTTCCCAGTAATTCTGATAACATTGACGCACTTCCACGGAACAGTGCACAGACGTTTAGTGCACTGTTCCGTGGAAGAAATTACACAATCTTCACTTTGCTACATTACTAAATGCATGGTCAGGGACCACATGCAATACCTCCACGGACCACCAGTGGTCCACGGACCACCTGTTGAAAACCCCTGGGTTAGACCAGTCAGTAGTCCTACAACTACAACTTATCTCAAACCCTCACCCTAAACCTAACCTCCCACGGGGCAGCACACCTAAACCTAACCTTAACCCATGTCTAACCAATGACTAGTCTAAATTAAGTATGCACCGCCTTCAGAAGAGACCTCCCAAATACAAAACAGGAGCACTCGACTGGGTCTGCATGTTTTTTTTTACTTGTGAACAGTGGTGTAAAGTAACTAAGTATGTTTACTTAAGTACTGTACTTAAGTACACTATATCTCAGAGGCAAATATTGTACTTTTATTTGAAAACATTAGTTGCTAGTTACTTTGTAGATTTGGATTATTATTACAAAACATACATTAACCCATTCTGACCTGAGATCAGATTCATACGAGGTTTCCACTGGACACACACTGGTCTGATGAACCCATTCTGACCTGAGATCAGATTCTAAAAATGTCAGTCGTTCTTCGAAATCTTTCAAAAATAGCAGACCTACAAGCTCGTATCGCGCCACTCGGTGGCGCGATATGAGCTTGTAGATCTGCTATTTTTCAATAGGTAAAGCATAACATGATGCTAACACCAAAATGGGTGCCCGGTCAGAATGGGTTAACCACTTCAGCCCTATATACATATTCTACAAGCTCACAAAGTGTTGCAACGCGACACATTGTGAGCTATTTTCAAAATATTTGTATGCGTTTTGAAATGGGACATTCTGCATTCTGTTTGCAGAATTACAGTACATTTCAAGTACAACTCAATACAAACACTGTTAACTGCGAGTGGACGACACCATTAAAGCATTACACTTGTTTACAATAGGGACCACCATTTTCAATTCATCAAAACATTTAGAGACGTACGAATATACACAACTATATAGTCCAAAGGAAATCATCAGAGTTAAAAAGGGAAAAGAAAGTACCGTAAAACAATTGAGTAGGCCTATTTTTTTCCACAACTGCTTGCTATACTGTTTGCCTGAAAGTCCAGACACTTGTAAACACATCCAGGCTTCAGTCTGATATCAGGCTATACGGTACTGTTGCCTTTGTTGTGTTTTTCTAAGAATCACAACACAAAGAGAAAGAGCTGAACACGAGTTTTATTTGTACTCATTTGAACAGGAGTACAAATAACTGCACATGAGAATACGTATATATATACGTGGCATATATACTGTATATCGGTGGAAAAACATGACTAGGAACCACTAATATAACGTATTATTTGTGTAATGTTTACAACACAAAATCACTAAATGAGTTACTGTATTGTTTGTCCACAGCAGTGATGATTTCGTCGAGTAATACTACGACAATGTTTTTTACGTTGACTACCTTTTTTCACTGACGAAAACTAAATGGAAACTTTAAATGAAAATATTTAAGTCGACAATTTCGTCAACAAATAAAAACTAGAGTAAAATGTTAGGAAGGGACTAGTAGTGGCCAAGAGATACAGTATGTATAGTCATTTTACACGTATAAGTCATTTTACACGCATGCTGAAAACAGCAGATCTACAAGCTCGCAACACGTTGCGGCGCGTAAAATCAGTCATTACGACGGACGGCATCAAGGCCCGCCAAAATACATTTTAGTCGACGAAATCAACTGTATAGATTTAGTGTGTGTGTGTGTGTGTAATGTGACTAAAACTAAATGAAAACTATTCAAGAGACTATGAGTAAAACCAGGCCCGGAGTGGAACTCCAAATCAGGCCGGGAGTTATACGCCCTGGCAGGCCACACCGCGCGCACAGCGCACAGCGCTCGCCAAAATTTGGGGGGCCCTTGGGGGACATTTTGGAGGCCTTTACAGTAATTTCACATGAGAAATGTACCATCTGATGTTATTTTATATTATTAACTTCTTCCCTCCATTAACACAAGACACACAACGTAGTTGTGCTGCAGCAACACTGCCTGAATTGAATTGAAATTGACTGTGGCTGGCCTGGCCTGAGCTTAGGAGAGATTTATTTTTTGCTGGCCATGCTCCCGATGGCCAAACCGGGCCTGACTAAAACTAAAATCAACATTATAACTCCACCAGGACGTTGAAGATCCTTCAGTGCACGCAGAACCCGCGACAGGCGTCCTGTCAGACGTGTGCCGACAGCCTGCTGCACGGAGAGGCGCCTGGGCGATGCACAGCAAGACTGCACTGTTTGGTCACTTCACTCGCACTTTTCTTTTCCTGTTTCTTTCTCTTTTTCTTGCACTATAGATGTTGTTTATGTCCTGCGTATGTAAGACTGTATGTGCTCTGAGCAAAAATATTTTTCATTGTATTTATACTCTCTGTACAATTTAGGCATTTAGCAGACGCTCTTAATCCAGAGCGATTTACATTAAGCGAGAACAAAAAAAAAAGCATGGGAATACATCACATAAAAAGCATTTATCATGAAACATGCGTAAGCTAAGAAAGTAACAGTGGAATATCTATATAATGAAACTATACATATAAAACTATACATATATACTACTATGCTATACATATGTACTGTGACGTGCTATGACTACATACAATGCAATTATAGTGCTGTTTACATAACATGCTTTAAGTCTGTATCAAATGCTATCTAAGTCTACAGAAATGCTATCTAAGGGGGTATAGGGTAAGTGCTATGGGCCATGATGGAGTCTGAAAAGGTGGGTTTTCAGACTACGGCGGAAGATTGGGAGTGATGCTGCAGTTCTGACTGCAATGGGAAGTGCATTCCACAGTTTTGGAGCCAGAAGGCCGGAGAAGAGCTTGGGACGTGTGGAGTGTTGTCCCGGCGTTTTTAGTGAGGGTACTTCCAGCTATACACATGACATCTATACATCTATACACATGACAAATAAACCTGAACCTGAACCTGAACTCGGTTCTACAAATGTCTTCTGAATCATGACAGTTTACTGAAAAAGAGCAGACATAGAATACGCACATCGACAGGCTGGGTGCTGGGCTAAAAGAAACTTCATGTAGATAGGATGGAGCCCGCACACCACAGGTAAAGGTAAGACGTTCTTTAATTAAATGCTGACAACGTTTCGATCTGTTTTGATCTTCATCAGGTCATGTGAACATACACACAAGTTTGTACATTTATAATAAGGGAGTGCCCCTATTACCCAATCAAAAACACCACATTTTGGTGCCCCTCCCATCACTACAGGTGTGACACATCAACCCTGAGTGAGTGGGTGGGGACCCAGACATATTGAAGTGAATAGTTTTCTGAAAAACCCATGTTTCTGTGTCAGTGGGTGCTCAACCTTTTTCATGTCAAGGACCCCCAGAATTATCTATATTTGGCCGTGGACTCCCATCTGAAAATGTGTTGTTCCAGGGACTCCACCAGAAGCAAAGATTTGAGTTAAAATGTTCGTTGTGAAAGAATATATATTCAAAGATCTGCGCCACATTTTGACGATTTTTTAAGATTACGACCCATTTATTATGGTATAATTACTTTGTAATGTAATTAATTATGAGACACAATGCTGAAAGAAAACAATACATCTGGGAATAAACAATTAATTTTTGCAACAGTGGTGGACTCAATTCATTTCTTATCTGGGCATGTCATGAACATTAGATTGACAACATTTTCAAACCTTTTCTACAAATGTTGTGAAACAAGTATACCAACTAAACTTTATCAGATCTACAAAGTCACAATGCATCACAAAGCATTCATTGAATGTTTTGTGTATATTTCCTAAACCATGAAGTGAATCCGACGAATCTCACTTAACTGGTGACTTAACCTGGTGGTGACCTGTGATGACCATCCATGTAGTCATTTACTGACAAATGTTAAATAGCACTTTTATCCAAAGCGCTTTACATAGATTGTGCATTACATTCACCCATTCACACCCATTCACACACACACACACACACACACACACACACACACACACACACACACATACACAGATGGCGGCGGAAACCATGCAAGGCACCAACCAGCACATGAGGATCAATTAGGGGTTCAGTGTCTTGCTCAAGGACACTTGGACACTAACTCTGGGGGAGCCCACAGGGTTCGAACTGGCGACCTTGCGGTTACCATCCGGCCACTCTGCCCCTGAGCCACCGCCACCGCCCCTGACAAGTTGGAGGTCAAGAAATTCAACAGAAAACATGCAGTAATCCTGGTCACTAAACTGCCTCCCCCTGGCCAGCCGGGGCGCCTGATGGAGGGGAAAGGAACTGGTTGGAATAACGTGTTCCTTCCACGCGCTACGTCCAACCAGGGAAACTCCCCCCTGTCAGGTGTAAAGGAGCAACTTGGACACTCAGGCATGAAGGAAGCATGAGTTCAAGTCTGTTGCTCTCCCCTTGTCCCCCATATATGGGGGACTAGGTTGGTGGAGGGTGTGTAGAGCCCAGGATCACATTAGATAATTGACACAGGGGTGAAAAATGGGTTACAAAATCGTGGGATAAAAAATACATTACAAAAAGAAAAGGGGAGTTGGAATCTCAAGAGGGGGAAGTCAGTGCAGGGGGATTGTCTGGTTGAGTCATTACTAGTGCTCACATTTATAACCTTAAATTCTGTAATTTTTGCCCCCAACTCTGAATTGTTTATGCAGATTAATCTGATTTCATAGCAATAGATGGCCATGTACAATGTAACACGTGTTACAATTTAGATAAGCGTTTTATTGTATGAAAACATAAATTAATTAATATTAACCACATCCACGTGGGAATGTGATTATGAGCGAACATTTTCAAGATTTTCTCTTTTTGCCCCCAAATAAATAGCTTAAATAGTTGATCTACAAGTTCTCAATGCACCGCTTGGCAACACATTGAGAGCTTGCAGATCCACTATGTGGATCCACTGCTATTTTAGAAATGGGGTTATATGGTAACTTTTTACCACCACATATTTCTGAAATTACAGCCTCTGCAAAAACTGGTTTGACTAGTCCCTTTTCTGTGGAAGTTCTTGACGTCTGACTTCCCAGTAACTGACAACATCGACACGGCATAATTATGGCATTGTTTCTTAACTTGTGATCGATACAATAAATGAAAGGATTGAAGGATGGGTGGTGCCCCACTCTTCTTGTATCTATTTAATCAGTGACTTCTCTGGAAGTTCTTGACGTCTGACTTCCCAGTAACTGACAACATCGACACGGCATAATTATGGCATTGTTTCTTAACTTGTGGTCGATACAATAAATTAAAGGATTGAAGGATGGGTGGTGCCCCACTCTTCTTGTATCTATTTAATCAGTGACAGAGTCACGCCAGGTGACATTCCAGAAGATTTATGTGAAGAGGAGTAGAGGAGTCAGTAGAAGTAGCCTTGACCACCATTTCCCACTGTGGTGAGTTTGTGAGTGTTGCGCGCAGTGACTTGTGTGCCTTGTCCAGCCAGCTCCACTTGTTCTACAAATAGACGTGAGTGTGTTGTGAATGCTGCTACGGTGCACTTTACTGCTGCTGGTAAACAAACAACCCGCTGCGGGGTGGTGGTCACTGGTCAGTCACTCACAACAACAAGGAAACCGCTTTTGAGAGAGACACGTACTGTTGTTGCTGCATGATCGATAGTCAGAGAAGAGTACTCACTGTTAACCGATCATGGAACGTGAAGAAGGGTATGCAGGGATCGGGAAGAATTCGCAGGAGACACGCAAACCAGCAAAAGTGCGGAGCCGCGGCTGCTGGGTGGTGGTCGGCGTGGTGTGCGTCGCTCTGGGGGTGGTGGTCTTGGTGCTGGCTCTGACCCTGACACTGACCCCCGCGCCGCTCAGCTTCAGGGAGGAATTCACCACCAGATGCGAAGCGTTTGCGAAGCGCTTTAACAAGAGGTAGACTTTTTTGTTATTAAAGATATTTCGGTGTTATTAATTATAAGTGTTTTAATTTTAGGAGATATTTCACTGACAACATCATTCGGAATGTGTCCAGGTTTATTTCCGGTTGAATGACATTGGTGGGCGGGGGTTTCTGGACCCACTGAAAAATCGGCCATTCATTTTTTCCCAGAGAGATTTACAAAAATATTTATATAAATTATTTTAAGCAATCCTAGAATCCAGCCACCCAGGTCAGGATCCTGGGGAATCATGCCAATAAAACCTTTGATTATGTAGGGGTATTTACATTGAATAAATACCTTTTTATAGCCGGTTTCATTTTTCTTTCTTCACAGAATCTGGACCAGGTGTTCTGGACCAGAACACCTTTGATTCTGTGAAGAATCATGAATGATTCACCAGGATAGCGTTAAAATAATTGATATAAATATTTTTGTAAATCTCTATCACTCACACACACACACACACACACACACACACACACACACACACACACACACACACACACACACTCTTTGTTTTTACACTCTCAGTTAAATTAACCCCTGATCATTCATTCTTCCTGTCCTCTCCCAGGGTTGAGTGTGAGCGGGTCTGGAGTGCGTTTGAGAGTGCCTATGTGGGCAAGGATCCATGCAACGTTCCCATGGAGGCCTATGACCGCCTTATCTCTGTGGCACCCTTTGAACCTGACTGTAACCGAGTGAGTAACAACTAGGGCTGCAAATGTCCTTTATTTTTTAGAGTTTTTACTGTCCAATTTGTTTAATTTAGTCGATTGCAATTTCTTAATTTTTTTTCCACCCTAAAACATGATCATCAGGTATTATTATTATAAGGAGGATTTTTTCACCCAAAAAGGTGTACAGTATTTGTTAAAATGTCGTTTTTATATGGACATGCCAACAAGTTAATTAAGTATACCTGGAATGCCTGGTGTGGTGGGTGGTGATCCACCTGAACTGAAACCGCACCCACACCTGTTGTTGTATGATAAAGGGGGAGGGGTTAGGGGAGGGGATAATATTGTGATATCACTATTTTTAATTGGCACATTTGACTGTCACGGTCAATGACATCATTGCACATAACAACCAGTGTAAAGTACTGTTACCTCATAAACATGAATCCATATGCATTTCAGGGTCCTTGACTAACCACTGGCATAGAGCAAACTACGCGAAAGAAAGTGTTTGATAACTATTATTTTGTCTTAATAGATGATGTTCTGGAGCAAAACCAAGCACATCGTCCATGAATTTACAGAGAAGAGAGACTGTTATGTGACTCTGGAAGACTCTCTACTGGGCTTCGTCCTGGATGGACTGACCTGGTGTGGGAAGGAGGGCAGCAATGGTAAGTATTACACCTTTTAAAGGACTGTATAGATGACATGGAAGAGATGTGGCCGGGAGCTATGACAGAATCATGAGATAAAATGGTGACATACTGTAATACAGCAATACATTTAAATTTTCATTATATTTTAAAAAATGTCCTTGAGTAAATGGTTGTTCCCACTTCCCACCTGGCTACTCGGTATTCCCCATAGAGTTATATATATCTGGAGGAGAGTTAAGTAAGTAGCCTTGCCGAGCCATGAGGCCCATAGGGCTCCTGTTTCTGTAGCGTGAGGCAGCTTGATGTACAAGTACACCCCCTGGACATGACGCTAGTATGTCGCAGGGACTTACCCCCCAATCCAACCCTTAATGATGCTGAGTGCCAAGCAGGGAGGCACTGGGTCCCATTTTTAGAGTCTTTGGTATGACCCAGCTGAGGATTGAACCCTGACCTCCTAGTCTCAGGGCGGACACTCTAACCACAAGGCCACTGAGCTGGTATCTGGAGGAGAGATATCCCCGCCTGCATCTCCCCGGTGACCAGGTCATTCTTACTAGACTCCTGAACCACCTTAACTGGTTCCTTTTTGTTATGACTCAGCCTATAGGTCACTAGGTGTTAACATAATGTAATGGACTCCCTCCTCCTCCCCAGTCCCCAAACACATCCAGTCAACACCAGTTTAAAATCCAAAATACAGATTTTGACAGAGATTATACAGAGATTTATTTTACAAGTGACAAATGGGTAAGTTACCTGAACATAAAATACTAATCAAACAAAATCCCATCCTTAGCTTTAACCAAAAATAAACGTACATAAAGCGTACCTACTCTTAACCCATTAAAACTGGGAAAGCATCTGTCATGTCATTTTAGATTTCAACCACTTTAGCAATTATTTTTCTACTGAAAAATAGCAGATCTACAAGCTTGTCAGCGCTTCTTGCCGCGATATGAGCTTGTAGATCTCCTATTTTTGAAAAGTTGTGAATATAATGTATATATATATTTTTTAAAGCGAACATTTTTAACTCTAATCTTTGCTTCTGGGGGTGCCTGGAACAACATATTTTGAGTTAGGAGTCCACGACCAAATATATATAATTTTGCAAGCCGTTGGTAGGCAACCCGGTCTGGCGGAGACCTGTGATCTGAGGAGCATATTTCATGTTAGTGACTGTGCATGATTCTGTATTCTTCACCGTTACAGTTTACTACCACTACTAAACATGTATGCAAAACATTGTGTTTGTTTTCCTAGAAACATTAACCAGTGGCTGCCCAGGATGGACTGAATGTTACAACAATACAGTCCGTTCCTTCTGGAACCGGGCCTCAGCTGGAGTAAGTATACCAACAATAACAACAACGGTGCTTCTCAAATGTTCTCATGTCAGGAACCCCCCAAATTTATATACTGTATATACTCGTATATTTGGCTGCAGACCCCCACCTGAAAATGTTTTGTGTAAATAAACAATGCCGCCACAAGGCATACGCACAAACATATCATGGGTGGGGCAACCAAATGGTGAGAATAAAGGATTTGTGTAAATGTTGTTCTGACTAAATCTAGTTTGCAAAGGCAGTGGCTTTGTGCTTTATTGAAAAAAGAAAGCAATATAGATACTTAGAGACATAAATATACAGAGATTCTTTTTTTTTCTTTTCATAAATGTTCAAAAATAGCATATGTATTATGTACATGCTCACAGTGCGGCACAAAGTGACACGCTGTGAGCTTGTATATCTACTCGTTTTGAATAGTCAACGTAGATGGATAAATTGATTAAAATGATTGTGACATTTTGCTGGGGACCCCCTGGAACCCTCCAAGGGCCCCTAGGGGTCCCTGGACCAGTCTTTGAGAACCAACCAGACCTAGAAATCAGTATTCTCCCTACTGAGCCATCCAGACCAATGATAATAAGTCTTTGAATAAAAACAATCAAGTAATGTGTACTGAGGCGACATTTTCTTAACCACTTATGCCCTGGCCTATACTAGGCCTAGCTAAAATGGCTAATCTGCATCTTGGAAACATTTGGCTTTGGGGGGATGCTTTTTAAAAATTAGCCCAAAATTAGGTTTGGCCAGGATACTGTGGTTAACATAAAGGTTTTAATTTAAAGGTATATTTCACTTTCAAATAAAAATAAACATACAAACGCATTTAGAATATCCTTCTAATTTGTGAGGGGGGCGTGAATTTTCCATAACATTTTTCACTCATTTCTTATATATATTTTTTATGTTTATTTCATTTGAAAGTGAAATATCCTTTTTTTTTATTATTGTTCAACTGTGATATGTTCAAAAGAAAATATCAAACATATCAGACAGTCTTAGATACGTACACGGTTTACATTTCCTAAACGTAAATCATTTATTCTGATAGGAAGGAAAGGGTCTGTGAGCCTAGGCTGTTTATCATTTCTTCTGATAGGCAGAGTGGGAAGGAAAGGGTCTGTGAGCCTAGGCTGTTTATCAATGAGGTTTTGTCCTCCTCTCCTCCATGGAGAGTAGAAGACACACTGCTTAGCTTCTCTCCTGAGTGAGCAGAGTCCCACTCACTCAGGATGCCTCGCATTCGGCTGTTTAGGAATGTCGTCGTGCAGCAAGCAAGCAAGCAAGCAGAAGAAGAATGCATTTACAAGGAGCGTCAACCACACATTACCTTGAGACAATTGCACAGCAGCCCCAATCTAAATGACCTTTTCTCAAAAATGTACAAAGTCACACCCATTCCCATAGCACAAAGAAGGCCTAGTCAGTCAGTCAGTCCGTCCGTCCTTAGTCTCGTGTAGCAAGACAACTATTCCACAATTTCTGAATGCTAAATGACAGGTAGAGTCATATATCCGAGTAAGAAAGTTGCCATTTCCATTCACGAAAATATGTTTGTATGTGTCTTCTAGTTTGCAGAAGCTGCCTGTGGTGATGTCACATCGATGCTCAACGGGTCCATAGCTGCACCGTTCGACGCTAATAGGTGAGTCATTCTAAAAGTCCAGTATAATTGACTAGCCTCGGAGAACGCAGGCGTTTAGTTTTTCCACAAGAAAAAGAAACGCCTGGGCAAACAAGTCACATTTCCTGGTCTAGGAATGGGAGGGAACTATATAAGTGCAGAGGGGCGGCGTTCCAAATGTGGTGACGTCAGTGTTCTCCGCTGTTTTCCAACGGGGAGGAGAGCATCAGGGGTGCGTAGATGTGTGAACCAATAGGATCCACCGGCCCCTCTATACCAGAAATCACACTGGCATTGGCTAACTACTGAAGTTACAAACTAAATCATTACCTTACATGTTTAACTGTGGCGTTCACGTAAACTTTGGATGTCAAATGATACATAGCCTACACTATGCATGATAAAATATGAATATTGAAAAATGTGTATAGGCTATTTAAAATGTGTTTTACACAAATCTGCTTAAAAGACCTCATGAACTATAGGATTGAATGTTGACCTTTCAACTTCAACCCTATAGCTTTATGGCATTATTTATGACGGACATTGTTTGCCAACTCCATTTTAAACTGCTACTGAGTCCTTAAGCGTAACATACCATGGCTTGTCTATGGTATGTGCGTGCGTGCGTGCGTGCGTGACTTTTCTTTTCACCTTTTAAGTGCTCTGTGATGATGCACTTAAAATACTTGACTTGACATAATTATTGGGATAGAGAATTATAGTTGAGTACATGATTATGGCAGATATAACCATGTCATGGCATTGTTTTCATCAGATATTTATTGCTGAATCTAACCACGTTATGTCTTTGTTTTCTTCCCAGTATCTTTGGCAGCATTGAGGTCCAGAGGTTCGACGCCACCAGAGTCAAGAGTCTGAATATAGTTCTGATCACCCAGGAGTCTCTTCTGTAAGATGTGTTCCTATATAATATAGTTCTGATCACCCAGGAGTCTCTTCTGTAAGATGTGTTCCTCGTACTGCATGTTCCCTATGAATTATCTATATCATTATGAGGCTTAACACTTCTACGCTTCCCTCGGTTATGTGACAGCAGTAAAACATGGTGTACGTGCGTACAGCAGGGGTCTTAATCAACAGGGGGCCTGGGACCCCGGCCTATGGGGTCCTGGAGTTAGTACAGAGGGATCGTTTTTTCCCCCCTTTTACATGAACCAATTGAACCCTAGCATTCCTATTCTGAGGAGAACTTAGCCTAAAAATAGCTAATCTACAAGGTCACAACGCCTCGCATCGCTGTTCCCGGCAAAGAGGTTTGGTGTAGAGAGAGAAATAGCAGTCTGAAAGGTCAATTTTAACTGCTGTGGATCGGACTGAGCGACAGCTGTCCACCAAGTGACGCCTGTGGACCGAGTTGCTGCTTATATATAGGGCACACCCAAACAGTCATTGGCCAATGAGTTAAGTGGTGATGGCAATCAACATGTGTCTCATCATTGATGATGCAGAGAGTGAGAAGTGTCCACCAGAGGCCGCCATTGAGACAGCATGGAGAAAATTCACAGCACTGAAAATAATACACATGAATCCAACACCAATGACAGTACTGTCAAACAAGTCTGTGAGGCTATGCAATCTATGAAACGGTTTAATCTGCAACACAGTTGTATACAACAGTAGTTAGTGGGGGTCCCGGCCAAAGAGCTAGTGGGTCCTTGGCCTGGAAAACGTTGAAGACCTCCCTGTGAGTGTGAAGACCAAACTGGGCAGACTTAGACCGTAACACGATATGATGGGACTTTGGTAGACGGGTGTGAATAAAACACAAAGTGCATGATCTTCCAATCGATCCATTTTAAGTCTGCGAGTCATAATAACACATAAAACATTGTTTTTGCTTCATATTGTTTTCCCTCTGTATTGATTTCTTTCTTCAGGACAGATTGTAACAACCCATCCTTACGAGACCTGCAGAAACAGCTGCGTCCTGGACTTAAATACAAGTGTAGGGAGGTGGCAGAGTAAGTGTGTGTGTGTGTGTGTGTGTGTGTGTGTGTGTGTGTGTGTGTGTGTGTGTGTGTGTGTGTGTGTGTGTGTGTGTACACACAGTATGTTGACAGTTTGACACACAGTACTGTATGTTGACTCTCTTCTCATTCTGTCTCTCTTAAGGGCCAACATCAGCGCCTGTGCCTCAAACCCAGAAACACCCTGTGGGGCCTGTTGGTAGACAGACAGGTTCCTGAGTGGTGCTAGCCACTCCAAGGCACAGCTCTGCCTGTCTGTCTAGGTCTGTCCGTTTGAGCACGGAATTGTCTTGTTTGTACCATGAGCTGCAGGTCATCAATCTCCTGATTGACACGCAAGCACACACACACACACACACACACACACACACACACACACACACACACACACACACACACACACACACACACACACACACACACACACACACACACACACACACACAGTTCAGTTTTTGTTTTGTTTGTATCCTGTTGGTAGATAGGATGTGTTTTTTTGTATCCTGCTGGTAGACAGGATATGGTACTGTACTGTCAGACACACAGATGTAATGGAAAGAAATTTGTGTTAAAGGGCGACCATTTTCAAGTAACCTATCTTCATATAATTGGTCCTCACTAATGCTCATTATAATATGCCACCATTGTTGTCTACTCTGTCTGTGTCTCGAGGCAAGGGCTGTGTGGACAGTTCAGAAACCCACCCACCAGTGACATCATCGATGGGAAATACAAGCTAGTAGAAACTGCAGGCTTTCCATTCAAGGAACGCTATGCTGGCTATCATTGAGGCCATTGTTCTTGCGTTAAAACCTGCCTAATGATGATGTCACTGGTAGGGGGGGTTTCTGAGGTGTCCACAGCCCTCCTATGAGACACAGAGCAAGTACAAAAAAAAGGTAGCATTTTCTCATGAGCATCAGTGAGGATCAACTATGAAGATACTGTAGTTTGGACAAGGGTGTGATAAATTCATGAATGTGTACGCATAAGCTATATAGATTAATTTACACTAGGAGCCTTAATATATTGATATCATGGACCGACCGATCAATATGCTGCAGACAGGAAAAAGTACATCATCATAATCTTTTTTTATACATACTTTAGTTTGCTGAGTCTTTTTTGATACTGTTTTATATATTCTTGAAAGGGACCTAGGATGTGTAATGTACTGTAAAGGCCTACTAAACTGTCAAATGCTGCTGTAATAATATATTTTCATATCTCACTACTTTCCTCACAATGGAATTTTAAATACTTGTTGATTAAAATCATGAAATGAGCAACTGGTGTGAAATCATTTGTTTTTTTCTTTAGCCTGGCTAGTGTCAGCCAAGAATTGTTATTTTTGTTCACATCAATACAACATTGTGGACACAATCTCATCAAACAATAACAAAATATTCAAGGTTTTGGGTCTGAGAGGCTAAAATCTCATCAAATGGTGGTCCGTGGCTCAAACGCCAAGTAAATAAATAATGATCCTTGATGTGAAAATGGTTGAGAACCACTGATCTAAGGCCTAGGGCCTAGGCCGTCACCTAACTAGTGCTTTCCTTTAAGTTCTGAACGCCTGGCTGCTTGGTCCTGAGTTGTGAAAGTAGCCACAGCTGGTGCTCAGAATAGGCCTAACATGCTTGTTTGCTTTATTTTCACTGTTGTGAATGTTCTAAATGTTCTTTCTGATGAATTGAACATGGTGGACCCTGTTGTAAACAAGTGTAATGCTTTATCAGTGTGTCGTCGTCCACAGTAACAGTCTTTGTATTGAGTCGTGCTTTCATGTGAAATGTACCCATTCTGCAAACTGTTAAATATTCAGTCAGTTCCCTGGACCTCCACAAGGTGGCAGTGAAACACAGGAGAAGCTCTGGAAACAGGCTTGGATGTTGTCTTGAAGACACCAAAACAGACAGTGGCATCCTATGGTTTGTATAGTTTCAATGTTATTAATTTTTTGATATTATATTGTTTAGAGTCTAAACAATATATATATAGGCTATATCAGTCTAAAGTCTAAACGTTAGACTGATTATACGTATGCATTTGATGTATTACCCTGTGGTTCTACTCTGAGTAGAACTCAGAGTAGAACCGCTGGAAAGGAGCCAGCATAGGTGGTTCGGGGCATCTGGTTAGGATGCCTCTCTGGCGTCTCCCTAGGGAGGTCCTCGACGCACGTCCCACTGGGAGGAGACCCGGGGCAGACCAAGGCGCAGTTGGAGGAAACACATCGACTCACTGGCCTTGGAAAGTCTCGGAATCCCCCAGGAGGAAGTCACTAATGTTGCTCTGGAGAGGGAAGTCTGGAGCACTCTGGTGGAGCTGTTGCCGCCGCGACCCGACTACGGATAAGCGGTTGAAGATGGATGGATGGAATTACCCTGCTGTGTTTACAGTGTTTACATTGCTTACTGTAAATCGCTCTCAGGATTAAGAGCATCTGCTAAATGCCTAAATTGTTGTTTAACCTGCATTTGTCCCCAAACAACATAGTCTATAGCCTACCATTAGTAGCCTAATCTTCTACACTGTCGTAACGTCCTTGTGCACCATCATCAGGCCGAGGTCTACAAAGAAGACTTTCTGAAGGAGCAGAGAGAGAGAGACAGGGTTTAGAAGCTGAAGGAGAAGCATCTGGAACTGGAGAGGAGGTTCAGGAAAGTTCAACTCAAGAGTTGAACAAGCCCTCAAGTCCATGCAGGTACAACCACATGGTCTGGAATCTATAAGCTTGTATTTATGGTTTTGTAATTATGGCCCCACTCAGCGTAATATATGCCATTTGGTGGACGGTTTTATCCAGAGAGAACCCTGCAGTGTCATCAGTGCACACAGTTCATTTTTAGCAGAGGTGACCACAGTGGGGGTTGTAGATGCTTAACCTTGGCAGCCATAGTGCTGTGCTTCGAACCAGCTTCCAACTACAAGAACACACATTCAATACGGCTATTCAATACTATCATTCAGGGTTAGGGCTGGCCCGGGACAATCATTCAGGCCCGGGTTTAGGGTTACAGTACTCATACAAGGCGTACAGTTATACACTCTGTACTTTCCATCTGGCGATATTGTATGCCAGTGAAAACTGTACTTCGACAAGAGCTTACAGTGGAAGAATATTGTTCTGCGTTTATTTGTGTCATATTTTAGAATCCTTTTATATGGTATATTGTTGCCGTTGTTGGACAGAAACCTCTTATCGCCAATGATATGTTTAACGTTTTTGCTTTGTTACTCTGCAGTGCCCACATAAAAGCATGAAAAGTAGCAGATCTGCAAGCTCGAAACTCAGCATAAAGCCAGGGGGTGTTGAGCTTGTAGATCTGCTACTTTTCGACAGAGACGATAATGATAGCAAGAGGAACATTTCCCTGCTTTTCTCCCGTTGAAGCACCGTCAGCGCTATCTCCAGTACCGTTTACACGAATGAAAGCAACAACAGCACAATACTGTATGAAATGCACCATTTTTCATTTTACTTTTCCTTATTGGCAAAACCCATAATTATTTTACCACTACAATGTGAGTGTGACCCATATTACATATACCTACAAAACATACCCTATTGTTTTGTGTTTGCCTCGCACCTGTCATTTCATCAGGCTGATGATGCATGTTGGATAATTAATTATCTCAGAAAACCATAATTTCATCATTTAAATGGCAGGGCAACATTGGTCATATGGTCATTAATTAACATGCAATTTAGTGATTTAATCTTCTGATGGACTGTGATCCCTGCCACGTCATGATGTGAGCTTGTAGATCGCTTCTAGTATTTGAAAAAATCACACTCGTGTGAAGTGAGGGGTGCTCTTATCATCATACGTCACATTCCGTGCTCAACCAATCAGCTGAGCACATTCTGTGCGCATACACATAAACACACAAAACTGTGCTATACGCCCCACACCCACACACACCCACACCCACACACACACACACACACACACACACACACACACACACACACACACACACACACACACACACACACAAAGCTGTGCATATAGGAGGGCCCCTCAAAAACAACTCGCAGGTGGTGCGTTTAGTGCACGTGGTTCATTTGTTAAGGCATTTATTTGGTGTAATTATAGCAGCAATGTGTTCCTGTTCATGTTTTAACAATTGGTCCATCCATCGATCCCACATTTTATTTCTAATTGTCAGTGAGACTCCTCCCCTCAGTGGTGGTAAAACTGCACTTCAAAGAATGATGTCACACAACTGAAAACAACCCACATATTACTGTTATGACCATAAAAGGCCATATCGTCTGAACCTTGAAGCGAGACACTTGGAGCTTCGACGGAAGTGATTGTCAGTTAGTTTGCTTAAAGTGCATTATGCACGAAACATAGATAAATGAACATACTTAGCTGACCATATAGGCTCTGTTCACCTGGTCTAATGGTAATGACAAGAAGACTGGGCACCTCTATGTAAAATTGACTTTTTCCCCCCAAAAAAAGAAAGGAAAGTAAACATGTACATTGGACATTCGATAATTAAGGCCTAATAGTTCTACAATTGCTACAAATTGCTATAAAACCTGTATATCCTGCAGTCATTTTTGGACATGTTCAAGGCCACGGGTAAATGTAAGTCTGATAATGTTGTGCCGTATACATGTTCACATCGTGTGTGTGTGTGTGTGTGTGTGTGTGTGTGTGTGTGTGTGTGTGTGTGTGTGTGTGTGTGTGCACGCGCGTGCGTGAGTATTTGCGTGTTTTACATTCTGGACAAAATAACCAATTTTACACGAGATGCCACTCTTCCATAGTGCCCACTCTTCCCTTGTGCATCCGATCTAATGCTTTGTTGCTGGATCAGCTACATTCTTTAGTGTTTTCTTGGGAAGTTATTTCTAAATAGGTGTAGTATTGTAATGGTAAAGGCTCATACATAGTCTGGATTTTCGGTGGTGGGGTGACCACCGAACTACAAAATGACGTCACGAGCCGCGGCGAAGAGCAAACCACCGCCACCGCTCCAGCCCTTCTCTCTGTTTTTACTCACCAACGCTCAACGTTATTTCAGCTCCGGTGGTCAGCTCACCGCCGGAGCGGTGGTCACCTCACCACCGGAGCGGTGGTCACCTCACCACCGAAAATCCAGACTATGAATAGGCCTTGAGAAGGGCCTCAAGCCGGTTGGTGATGACTTCTAAAAGACAAAGCTATTATACAAATGAATATTTAAATGATGACACTTCTGTACTGTACCCCCATTGCTCGACATCATAGCATGATGTTTACATGGCCTACTGTGACACGTGGAACAAAATGCTATACATTTGAAATGCCTGTAATTTCTCTACTTTTTTTTTTTTCTTCTTTTTTTTTTCTTCTTACAGATAAATACAATACATTGTTAAATACATTCTATGGAAGTATTTGCGGAGGACAGCATTATCAACAACCATGCGGGTTAAAAAAAAAACAAGAAACAAAACAAAAAAAATAAGAACGCAGCAAAATCTTCAGTGTTAATTGAACTGAGAGCGTAAAAAAATATAGATGCTCTTCGTGGGTGATTTTTTTTCACTGATTGTTTATAGTTTAATTAACACAAAGGACTTTACTGTGCAATTTTTTGCCAATATTGCACACCAGTTTCCACCAAGTAAGTCCTGCAGGCGTCTTATCTTAACCCTGTAGGTCTGTGGCTCCCAAACCTCTCGGGTCGAGACTCAGAAGAGACATTAAGGCCGATTCATAGTCTGGATTTTCGGTGGTGAGGTGACCACCGCTCCGGTGGTGAGGTGACCACCGCTCCGGTGGTGAGGTGACCACCGCTCCGGTGGTGAGGTGACCACCGCTCCGGTGGTGAGGTGACCACCGTTCCGGTGGTGAGGTGACCACCACTCCGGTGGTGAGGTGACCACCGCTCCGGTGGTGAGGTGACCACCGCTCCGGTGGTGAGCTGACCAGCGCTCCGGTGGTGAGGTGACCACCGCTCCGGTGGTGAGGTGACCACCGCTCCGGTGGTGAGCTGACCACCGGAGCTGAAATAACGTTGAGCGGTGGTGAGTAAAAACAGAGAGAAGGGCTGGGGCGGTGGTTTGCTCTTCACCGCGGCTCGTGATGTCATGTTGTAGTTCGGTGGTCACCTCACCACCGAAAATCCAGACTATGTATGAGCCTTTAGACGTTTGCCCGGGACCCCAAACGAGTGAAAATAGTAAATCTATACTAAGTGCACAGCACGGTGCTGTGAGCTTGTAGATCAGCTATTTCCACTAACTTCTTAATTTTAATTTATGAAATTTCTTAAGACTTGTTGGTTTGTTCAATCTGTTGAAATATATATAAAAAACAATTATGTAGAAAAAGAAAATGGGAGACTTCCGTAAAAGGTCCCGAGACCCACAAATGGGTCCCGACCCCAGGGTTTGGTATAAACAGTGCCCGTCCGTAGGTAACTCAGTCAACCACCGTGATAGCAGGAACGTAAAAGAAAACCGTTTGTCGTAAGAAACCCCCCCCTCCCCTCCTCCTCCCCCCCCCCCCCCCCCACCCCCCCTCCCCTCCTCAGTAGAAGGCGGGGTTCGTGTGCTCGATGACGCAGCGCCGGCAGTGGCGCCGCACGAAGCGCAGCGCCTCGGGCGACACCTCGCAGTCCTGCACGTTGAGCAGCTGCAGCTCGCAGCAGTTGGCGGCCAGCGCGCGCAGCCCGCGGCCCGACACGCTCTCGCACGCCCGCAGGCTGAGCCGCCGCAGGCCCTGGCAGTACAGCGCCAGCTGCTCCAGGCCCGAGTCCGACACCAGCGGGCACTTGCCCACGTCCAGCGAGCGCAGCCGCGGGCAGCTGCGCGCCAGGTGGCCCAGGCCGTGGTCCGTCAGGCCCTCGCAGCCGCGGGCGTTCAGGTAGCGCAGGCGCGGGCAGTAGCGCGCCACGTAGCGCACGCCCACGTCGGTGATGCGCGCGCAGTGCGCCACGCTCAGGTAGCGCAGGCAGCCCTCCAGGCGGGCCACCTCGCGCAGGCCGAAGTCGCCCACCAGGCGGCAGTCGCTGAGGCTGAGCTCGCGCACGGCGGGGCAGTGGTGCGCCAGGTGGCGCAGCGCCTCGTCCGTGAGGCGCGGGCAGCGCCGCAGGTAGAGGTGGGTGAGGCGCGGGCAGTGCGAGGCGATGGTGCGCAGGCCCTCGTCCTCCAGCGAGAAGCAGTCGCTCATGTCCAGGTAGTGGATGGAGATCTGCTGGCCGTGCAGCGGGGACAGCTGGAGGGACGCCTCCGCCGTCAGGCTGATGCACGTCACCTTGGAGCAGCCTGGGAGCGGAGGAGAGCAGCTTATTGGTGGAGTTCTTTCAACCCATTCTGACCTGAGATCAGATTCTAAAAATGTCTGTTTGAAATTGAAATTGAAAGCCATGTTTCTATGTCAACCGTTCTTCGATTTTTTCAAAAATAGCAGACCTATTCTGCTATTCTATTTTTAAATAGCTAAAGCATAACGTAATGTTAACACCAAAAGGGGTTCCCGTACAAAATGGGTTAAAGGAAATCACACTTGTGTGAAGTGAGGGGTGCTACTACGGTATTTTTTCCCCCAGACACGTGACGTCTTGCGTCATCATGTAGTGCCCTAAACAAACATTAAAGTCCATAGACTTGACTGGCCAACGATTTACGTCATAAGTGCTCTAAACAAACATTTAAAAATCCCATAGACTCGGCTGCCATATTCACAACAAAAGCCATGCATTAGAGGGGCTCAAAAGCCTATAGACCTATTTCAGGGACCTCCCAGAAGAGTAACATTATTGTGATGTTGTATTAAAGCGCAAATAACATGCATTTTAAAACTGCTTTTAATATTTAATATCATATTGTCTATGTCCCTCAAAGTTTATTCCTAATGGTTTGATCCTCAATCACCACTCTGATATAACCAGCCCTTGTCATTTCTTTCTGGACTTTGAAAGCAGTTTTAGATGCAGTACCACAATGTCCTGAGTTGGTGGGGGTGCTGATATGCAGATTATTTAATATTTGAGTCATTATAATACTGATGCTAGATAAAACCAGGCTTGTTTCCATTCCATGCCAGCTTGGAAAATCAACAATGGTGGACATTGTAAACAAAGTGGAAATGCAAATTTGGAACTGAAGACTGAAGAAGAGGAGGAATTATACAAAGTAGGGTGACATTGATGACATCACGATGAGGCCAAAATCAGTTGAGCTGTTCCT
Source organism: Protomyctophum bolini (assembly GCF_963924005.1). NCBI lineage: Eukaryota > Metazoa > Chordata > Actinopteri > Myctophiformes > Myctophidae > Protomyctophum > Protomyctophum bolini. Next base: position 4,513,722 of record NC_137882.1, on the reverse strand, counting down.
GAGAGCAATTTCCATTAAAGCACCCGATATGATATGAAAGCCTGATTGTTCAAACATGGTTATTTGTGGGGATAGAAAACACATATGGGAGCCCCAAAAACAGAAAAGAAATGGAAAAAGTTGAATTTTATGTTATAGGTCCTTTAACACATTTTCCTGGGGACCCCCTGGAACCTCCCCAAGGACACGACTTTTATAACCACTGTCCCCTGTACTGTAACCCTATATTCTATGTTGTTGTGCTAGGAGGGAATACAGTATAGCCGATCTGAAAGCTCATAATTCCTCACACCGTGACGCGTTGGCATCCTCTTTTCAGAGCTTCTTTGAAGATTTGGGGAAATGTAACTGTTTGCCAATAATGACATTTCTCAAAATAGAGATGTCAGTTTTTCCCACGCAGGCTCCACGTTTATAATGTGAGAGCTGGTGAAAATGTCTGGGAACTCCACATTAGTTTGGAAGTGGTTTAAGTTATAGCTCAGTTTATTTGTACAATAAATCAACCCAGAAACAAAGGCTTATGACATTCTGTTGTGCCTGACAAAATGTCTCTGCCACCAAAATGTGACGCCATCCATTAAACTAGAGGATGTGTAACACTGGTTTCTTTCTAAATTGGCCTGAACAAACATCTATCAGGAGACCACAAGAGCAAGTAAATGTGATTTTCCCATCTCTTTTGTACATGGTGTACCGTACGGTACAAAGACAAACAACATGCTGTCCCCAGCATAGTGTGTTTGGTCTTTTGCGAGAGAAATAAGCAACCATGTCTATGAAAGCAAGCCCAAAAGAAGCCACGAGGCCACATACGCACTTATATACAAGGGCTCCCGAGTCCCTAGCATACAATAATTTTCAGATGGGGGTTATGGGCAAATACATCATTATTTTGGAGGTCCATAGCATGAAAATATTTGAGAACCACTGGTATAAATAATAACAACAATAAATCTTTAGCTACAATCTCTAATCCAAAATTAACGCAACTCGTAACTATAGCTACCAATATTCACCAGCGAGTCAGCGACTTTAGGCCTATACAGAAAAGCCAGCCCAAAGTCGCTCATAATAAGCAGACATGGTAACAGTTGAATGCTGAGTCAGAAAGGGCCTCCTGGGGGCGCCAGAGGGTAAAAACCTGCTACTTCTTGGCCACATGCCTGCCTTGTGCTGAAGTGAACTAACTGGATGGAGGCTGTGAGCAAACAGCTGGTAGAAAACCAAGAGCGGCTCAGTTTTCAGGGGAAGACAAAAAAGGAAAAAAAAACTAAAATCCTTGGCAGTGGATATCCTCCTTCCTTCTCTCCAGTTAAAGAAATATACTTTATTTCATTATTTTGTGCCTTTTAAAGTAAAAAAAAAAAAAAAAAGCCACAAAGTGTTTGAGGCTATTTTTACAACAAAAGGCTCACTTCCTCTCGCTAATGGTTGGAGGGCTTAGCTCGGCCAACCAGAGTTCAGTCCCAAAAAGTCAGTCATTCTTTTTTCTTTTGTGCGTGCGTGTATGTGTGTGTGTGTGTGTGCGTGCGTGCGTGTGAGACGTGTGTGTGTGTGTGTGCGTGCGTGCGTGTGAGACGTGTGTGCGTGCGTGCATGCGTGCGTCACTTCCTTAATGAAAGCACCAGACTGCAGTCTTCTTACTAAGTTGTGTCGAGTCAAAGTCTTGCTTTCAGCTAAAGAAAGCCTTTCTTCTCCCACATGGGAGCGTAACGCTGGCAGAGCGTCCCCCCCCCCCTCCCCCCCTTAGCTCCTCTAATGTTCTTACCAGCTTCAGGAGAAAACGGAGGAGAATTCGAAGGATGGAGGAGGAAGAAGAGAAGAACTCTTTGAGGTTAAGATTGCAGATGGAAGTACTGTATACTGATGCGCAGGGCAGGTTTTTTCATAACCTGCCCGCCATCGCAAAAACTGAAAGTAGCGAGTAGCCTACCTACCGACAGGCTTACCCATTTTGACCGGAGATCAAGCTCGTAGCGCGCCACTCGGTGGCGCGCTATGAGCTTGTAGATTTGCTATTTTTCAATAGCTAAAGCATGACATAATGCTAACACCAAAAGGAGGTTCCCGGCCCAAAATGGGTTAAAGTAGCCTACCGACCGACAGGCTTTTCAACAGCCCACAACTCCAGTCCATTCAATTGCTTTCGAGAGAGAGAAGGGAGGGGGGGGTTCATTTTCCCAACAATGTACATCTGTGCAGCATTTCGTTCATAATGTTCCGATTGTTGTTAGGACTCACACTATATGGGCCCTTATATTACGGAAGCATCGCAGGTCTGCAATCCAAGTTCATGTTCAATGCCATCTGTTTCCAAGTCATATTGTAGTATAGGCTACAGTCAACAGTATAGCCTGTTAATAAGACTTATTATTGAAACTAGAGCGGTGCCTGTTGGGCACTGGCCCTGACATGAAAAAGTTTGGGAACTGCTGGGCTAAATGTCACATACAGAGAGAGAGAGAGAATCACGGGTGCCCCACTGTGAGAAACCAGCGCTCTCAGCGACAGCCCAAACACTCACCCGACAGGTTGAGGTGCTCCAGGCTGGGGCAGCGCGACACCACCTCGAACACGGCCTCGTTGGAGACGTTGTAGCAGCCGGCCACCTCCAGGCGCCGCAGCTCCGGGCAGCACTGGGCCACCACGTGGAGGCCGCGGTCCGTCAGCCGCTTGCAGCCGCTGGCCACCACCGTCTCCAGCGTGAGGCACACGTTGGGCGTGTCCTGGCAGAGGCGGTGCGTCAGCACGCGGATGGCGCGGTCGGCGTGGAGGAGCTCGCCCGTCAGACGCACGGCGCTCCAGAGCCGCGGGTCCCACGCCACGTTGTACCAGCGTCGGCACACGCGGGCGCAGCGGCACAGCTGATTGGTCGGGAGGTGGGAGAAGACCTGCATGGGGTGGGGGGGAGGGACATAGAAAAGATATATACACATCGGTGAGCCGGGTGAGGCAATAATCACACTTTCCCTGCGTGTTCATGTGAAGTCTGCGAGGGCTTGAGAGGGATGTCCCATTTGAAATCGGTATAAGTCAGTGAGGGCTCAGCCCCGCCCCTTTTATGTGCCCTTTGCCAAAGTCAGCATCGATGTGGCCTGGAGGAACTCACCTATGCTTTCTATGGCATAGGGCAGCTCCCGGCAGGATCCGCCAGGAGAAACTGTGCGCAGCTGCTGGACATGAGACTAATTAATTAGAGCGACAGAGAGAGAGAGGAGTGTGTGTGTGTGTGTGTGTGTGTGTGTGTGTGTGTGTGTGTGTGTGTGTGTGTGTGTGTGTGTACGGATGTACGTGTGTGCGTCAATTTAACAAAGGTGCAGGCGATCAGAAATCAGCAGAGTGTGATCGACGTTTGCGATACTACTCTATGCCGAATTGAAGTGGACTGACTGGGACCCAGACTTTTTTTTTTCTCCCTGGAAATAAAAACGTCTGGGTTTCCGAGGCTATAGCATCGATGCTGACTTTGGCTGACTTTGGCAAAGAAATTACCCACATGGAAATGCAATTTATAATGAATATTATTATATATGAATATTACAAGCCCTATATCACACAGGAAAGTGTATTCATGAAACTAATAATAAAACGATCAGCTTAAATACTAAAATAGACATGATAGACATATGTATAAATACCGGTAGGCCAAGTACTGTATGTAGGCAGGCACTGGCTGTGAATAAGGACAGTTTTTATAAAGTGATGCAAAGTGTCATGAATGGCGGACTCATCTTCAAAGTGCTGTCCCATTCCTTTCACAACAATGTGGAGCCCTTGCAGCCTCTCACCCTCAAGCACTCACAGCTGACGTCACTAAAGTCATTTCATTTAATTTCATATTTTTTAGTTTTAGGGGTGCAGTACTTGGTTTAGACAGTTTTTGGTTTAGACTAGTCATTGGTTAGACCAGTCATTAGTCCTACAACTACAACCTATCTCAAACCCTCACCCTAAACCCTAACCTCCCACGGGGCAGCACACCTATACCTAACCTTAACCCATTTCAAAGTCAAAGTCGTACGATTTGTCACACACGTTACCGCAGTGAAACTTGTTCTCCGCATTTGACCCATCTCTTGGAGCGGTGAGCTGCAGCCGTGCCGCGCTCGGGAATCATTTGATTAGCAGATTTGACCCCCCCGATCCAACCCTTTGATGCTGAGTGTCAAGCAGGGAGGCATTGGGTCCCATTTTTACAGTCTTTGGTATGACCCGGCCGGGGATCGAACCCCGACCTCCCAGTTTCAGAGCGGACACTCTAACCACAAGGCCACTGACTGGTCCAGACTCTAACCAATGACTAGTCTAAACTAAGTATGCACCCTAGTTTTAGCCATTGAAAAAAGGCAGTCGACTGACATTTCTCCGTTGTTAGTCGACGATAATCAACGCTGTACCTGCAGGAGGGCGTGGTCGGGGAGGAGGTCCACGGGGGAGTGCTGGTGGTGGCTCTTGGACGGGTGTCGGGTGGAGCGGTTGGAGGTGGTGGTGGTGGTGGGGAGGGGGGGCTGGGCGTGCACCACCACCGCCACCGTGTCGCCACCGGGGGGCGCCGAGGACGAGGAGGACGAGTGGGTCTCGTGTCCGTTGGAGGACAGGGACAGCGGCGAGGACACGGACGACGACTTGTTGGACGGGAGGATGAGGCCCACCGGGCTGGGGGTGCTCAGGGTCCTAGTGCCCGAGTCCACACCTGTTGGAGTGGGGTAGTGGGTGGAGAAAGAGAGAGAGGGACAGAAACAGAGTTAATTCATACAATGGGAGGTGTTGTGGCTGATAATAATTTACCAATAAATTACTCATGCCGGCAGGCTAAGCCTGGGAGCTAAAAACAAACTGTAATGACGCGCGACAAAACAATGATAAAATGATTCATATCCAAACAAGCTCAAAGTTTAAAATGTTTATATAGCTCAGTGCACAAAATATTACAATACAATAAATAAATATATATATATGTAATAAATATGTGCAAATAATCCAATAAATAACAATCAAACAGTGAGCAAACAAAACATGAATGAATCAAACTATAAAGTATATTGTGCGGTCAACAAAGTGTATCCTCCCAGCTCACCCTGCCTCCAAGTTCAAACAGCCTTAGGAGTGAGCTGGTTCAGACACCCATATTTGTCGACTACCAAGGGCCACCCACAGAGACGCTCTCACCAATAACGGAACGTCAATGCGGTGCCCACACCCATCACCAACCAAGTGACAACCACTATAGCTAAGCACTCTTTGGCTCCTACAGGAGGGGTGCAGTAGTTAGTTTAGACAGTATTTGGTTTAGACTAGTCATTGGTTAGACCAGTCATTAGTCCTATACAACTACAACCTATCTCAAACCCTCACCCTAAACCTAACCTCCCACGGGGGGGCAGCACACCTAAACATAACCTTAACCCATGTCTAGTAACCAATGACTAGTCTTAACTAAGTATGCACCCCAACTTAACTTACAAGAAGTCTAGACATTTAGAGAGAATGTAGAATATGTTTTATTTTGATCAGTGTTTGCCTTGTTATCTCTCCTATATACTGTACCATATCAATACAGCATGGAATTGTGGACAAAATATTCGTACGATCAATGCCATTCGGCTATTCTGAGTGGCCAAAGAGCATTGATCACGCCTCCAGGTCTTTAGTTTACTCAAGTTAGGGAATAAGACCTGGTACTTAAGGAGGGGGGGGGGGTATCTAACTGTATAAGAATACAGTTAGCAATGTTATGAGTCATTGTTAAAAGGCCCTTGCACACAGATGATTTTTTTTTAAATTTGTAACTAAGAAACAAAAGAAACAGATGTAGTATACTTTGGAAAATGGTTCACGTCACGTCTAGTACCATGAGTCATTTAGTCCATGAGCAGAATAATGATAAAATGCACGGGGGACCACATCATGACAGTTTTCTGAAAGAAATCTCAGTCGTTCTCAAACACTATTTCATGTCAAGGACCCCTAGAATTATATGTAATTGGCCGTCGACTCCCATCTCGAAATATGTTGTTCCAGGGACCCCCCACCCCCCAGAAGCAAAGATTTGAGTTAAAAACATTCGCTCTGAAAGAATATATTCAAAGATTTGCGCCACATTTTGACGACAATTTCTTTTTAGCAGATCTACAAGTTCATAGTGCAGCTAAAGCATAATCGGTGCCACAGCGGGTCAGCCACCCATCTTTCTTCAACGGATGAAGTGATACGTTTTCCATAAATCTCATCATCATCCTGCTTTGGGATAAGTGTTGATTTCGTCGTCTAAAACCATCACGAAAAATGTCTGTCGACCACCTTTTTTTCACAGCCGAAAACTAGTAGAGCAATCCAGTAGAAGTCATTTTATGGTTGGTTGCGCTCTGAAAATAGCAGATCTACAAGCTACACGACGCGTCATGTTGTGAGCTTGTAGATCTGCTGTTTTCAGCATGCGACCAAGTGTATGATCCGGCCTCCTCTTCCTCCTCCTCTTGGTGGATGGGTTCAAAGCTGGGAGGAGGAGGTGGTTCGAGGCCTCCTCTTCCTCCTCCTCCTCCTCCTCCTCCTCCTCATCAGAGGAGGTGGCTGGGTTCAAAGCTGGGAGGAGGAGGTTGGAGGCCTCCTCTTCCTCCTCCTCCTCCTCCTCATCAGAGGAGGTGGCTGGGTTCAAAGCTGGGAGGAGGAGGTTGGAGGCCTCCTCTTCCTCCTCCTCCTCCTCCTCATCAGAGGAGGTGGCTGGGTTCAAAGCTGGGAGGAGGAGGTTGGAGGCCTCCTCTTCCTCCTCCTCCTCCTCTTCAGAGGAGGTGGCTGGGTTCAGAGCTGGGAGGAGGAGGTTGGAGGCCTCCTCTTCCTCCTCCTCAGAGGAGGAGGTGGATGGGTTCAGAGCTGGGAGGAGGAGGAGGTTCGAGGCGTGAGAGACAGCGGAGGGTTTTCCCTCGTTGTAAACAATGAGGCCTTCTTGACAGATGTTCTGCACTGATTGCCGCCACGTCTGGGAGATGCAACCGTGAGAAGAAGCGTCGTTGGCTGCACGGATCCCATCATCCCCTAATCCGCTGTTGCGTGAGACGGAGGAGATCCCTTCCCGGCTCGGCTCCGGGGGCCTCAGAGCGTCTGCGTTGGATCAGATTGTCTCCGTGGGGTTTTTGGGGACAGTGAGTGGTCTCTAACGGTGATGATGCTATCACAACGTCTCCCCCGGCCGGCCGTCAGTCCCTCGGTCCAGACGCATAGTTCACGGGGGCTAGATAGTCATCATCGTCCACCAACACTAAGCCTATGGAAGTATAGTTGCTAATAGTATGAATGAAGTCACCTTGAGGCACTCTGGGAGCATGTTCACAGTCTGTCTTGAGAGATTTAGCACATCCAACAAACCCTGGGGGAGGTCAGAGGTCAAGTCTAGTTAGCAGGCATAGACGTGTGAACAGAGTGGTGCAACTCCCCTCCCTCTCCCCCCCCCCCCCCCTCTCTCTCTCTCTCTCATTAGCAGGCAACAGTGCAGCACTGTCTCTCTCTCTCTCTGTTTCTGGCAAACAGCGCCCCTACTGGTACTCAAACTGGTGCTCATTAACCAACACATAGGTGAACATCACGGACATTAATTGCTGTTCCTTGGAGTGGTTGCACCACTCAAAAAAGGGGACCAGAGCTTCCTTCCAAGGAAGGGACTGAGTGCACACACCACTCCAGGGAACGGAGACGGACAACTTACTGCATCATCAACTTATTTATTAGCACGACGCGTTTCACTGCGAGCTTCGTCGGGTGCTACAGTCTATGATACTGTTACACCAGATGTTGTTGTTGTTGAGGAGGACAGAAGGTGCTTCAGTATAGCTTCTTAAGGATGCATACAGCTTGGCTACAAATGTAAACTACTTGTGTTCCTACTTGGAGGCCTCGGTAATGTCCATAAATCAGTGGTGAGGGGCCTGCAGATTGCAGGAATGCCCAGGTTCGAGAGCTATAAGGCATTGGCGAAATTCTGTTCCGTTTCTGCGATATATTATGGAGGAGGCGATGCTTCCTGTAGCCGTGATGTTTATCCTGAAGCACTTTCAGTTTTCCACGTTTGTGCATGCATCTATCTACTATTGTTTGTGTTCACATTTACTTCATATTTAATTCATATTTCTTGTTAAATATGAATGCATGCAAAGATGTGTGTGTGTGTGTGTGTGTGTGTGTGTGTGTGTGTGTGTGCACAGCAGAAAACCTGCTGTGACTGTACTAATCAGTATCTTCTTTGACAAAGTTTTAGGATGACCTTAATAATAAGTGTTCATTTGAATAGGTATAGAAAATGTATAGTTAATGTAGATTCTACCATAACTGCACATTGTACAGTAGATGGAGAGATTAGACCCAGACGGACCAGACGGGCCCTGCAGGGACTTCCTCAGAACCAATAAAGCAGCCTCAGTCAGCGGTCCAGACTTGGCAGGTGCTGCTGCTCTCAGGCTGACTGCGGGCCGGTTCTGTATGACATGTCCGCGTGACAAATGGACCGTGTCTGTCATGAAGATTTGTGCTGCACTATAGCCCATTTTGGGCGGGAGAACCCCTTTTGCTGTTATAGCATTATGTTATGCTTTAGCTATTGAAAAATAGCAGATCTACAAGCTCGTAGCGCGCCACTCGGTGGCGCGCTACGAGCTTGTAGGTCTGCTATTTTTTTGAAAAATCGAAGAACGACTGACATGGAAACATAGCTTTTTCAGAAAACTGTCAGGATGTAGAAAACATTTTTTAGAATCTGATCTCAGGTCAGAATGGGCTAGGACGGACGGCCAGGCGGGCAGTGACGCGCCGCCTACACAGACTGACCTCCAGTCAGATCTGTATTCCAGAGCTGCGGGTCAGTCTAGGCTTCCTATAGGCTGAATGACGGCCAGGCCGGTTGCCATGTCTGGTTATTATAAGTGACTTTGGACTTGTTTTTCCTGCAAAGTTGTTTGTATTTCTTTCCTTTCTTTTGTGGTGGGGGGGCTTGCTTATTTGGGCTTGTTTCAGAATGTTATTTAAGCCAATGTTTCTCAAACATTTTCACGTCAAGGACGCCTACAATTAATAATATTGTATTAATAAATATTTCAATAAATATTCAAAAGATGTCTTCAAGATTATTGTTACTAGTAGTATTTCTTTTTTTATTAGGAGATTGAATTATGTTATCTTCAACTATAGCCAATGTACATGCAGGCTAGTTTACAATACATGGCAAAGGGCTCGCTTCTTTTGGGCTTTCTTTTTGTGCTTGTTTCTCTCGCACAACCTGGCAACACTGGTGATGACATCCACAGAGCCTGCATCCCATCTCCCAGGGGACAGGTCCTCAGAATATCATACTGTCCACAGCTCAGCTACACACTCTCACTGGAGACCTCAACGCACACACACACACACACACACACACACACGCACGCACGCACGCACACACGCACGCAAAGCGCTATATAAATGCACCATTTACCATTGTGAGCTTGTAGAATGTAGATCATCTATTGTACTGGCTATTACTAAGTGTAATAAATTCCGTATAACTCGATCCAAAATGCCTAAACCTAACCTCTACTGTAAATGTCTATTCCTGAACTCAATCGCAACCGGAATCATTTCCTAATTGTAATTCTGCCTATAAAAATAATCATTTTTCAACCATAGACCAGTTTCCTTGTGAGAACCACAACCAATGGTTCCTATTCTATTTATCATATCCTACTCCACACACACACACACACACACACACGCACACACACACACACACACACACACACACACACACACACACACACACACACACACACACACACACACACACGATCATATGACTATATAGTGGTGCACATACTAGCCCATTAAGACATATAATTACATTAGTGGTACACTAACTGTACACATCTTATTCAAATTATTCAAATGGAGATGTTGTGACTTTGGGACGTTCATTCATGGGGGTTTATGTGATTTAGCGTGGTCTGGATTTGACATATAGCCATGTGTCACTCGTCTCACGGGTGGCCTGTCTGTCCATGCTTGGATTCCACATGAAATATGAGGCATGCTTTGAATGCTATACTGTTACTGTACGCTAGTGGTTTTCATAACCATGTTCATATCAAGGCTCATTATTTATTCGGTATTTGAGCCACGGACGGACCACCATTTAACCCATTTTGACCTGGGAACTATTCTGCAAATGTCTTCTATCTAAACCCTGACTGTTTTCTTTCTGAAAAAAGCTATGTTTTTCTATATGTCAGTCGTTCTCAAACACTTTCATGTCACTTTTCACGATTCTTCAAAAATAGAAGAGCTATACAAGATCGTATAGCGCGGCACTCGGTGCCACACTATGAGCTTGTAGATCTGCTATTTTTAAATAGCTAAAGCATTACATAATGCAACACCAAAAGGGGTTCCCTCCCGCCCAAAATGGGTTAATGTGATTTAGCCTCTCCGACCCCAAACTTTGAATATGTTGTTGTCGTTGAATGGGATTTTGTCCACAATTCCAGAGATAACGGAGATAACGGAGATAACAGGGCAAACGTTGATCAGAATTACAATTCTTCTATACATACTCTAACTGTGCAGACTTCTTGTGAATCAAGTAATGTAGATGTTTAACAACATCAACTCTTGAGAGTGTAAAATTAGACGGGCGCCGTCTCAACTTAAGTGAACTTGAGCGAAGAGAAGAGAGACACCAACCGAGTCTGTTTATTCAGGAACGTGATGAATGTGTCTGAGATACCTTTAGTATTATTTGTTGGCTTTATCCAACATCATAGACTAGAGCACTACACACTACACACTACACACTACACACTGCACACTACACACTGCACTACACACTGCAACGAACATCATGGCACATCTGATGCAAAGAGGTTCTCTGCAGGCCATAATGCAATTATCCACCTGCCTCACTAAAATAATATAGATGAATATAATAATTCTATAAAATATCAACAAAATATACGGTATCCAAATACAGAAAAAGGACACGTTACTAGGACACTAGGTCTTAGCCTCGGAAACCCAGACGTTTTTATTTCCAGGGAGGAAAAAAAGAGTCTGCAATTCGGCATACAGTAGCGCAAACGTCGATCACTCTCTGCTGATTTCTGATCGTCTGCACCTTTGTTAAATTGACGCACACACGTACATCCGTACACACACACACACACACACACACACACGTACACACACACTCCTCTCTCTCTCTCTGTCGCTCTAATTAATTAGTCTCATGTCGCGCAGCTGTGTCTAGATTCTCCCGGCGGATCCTGCCGGGAGCTGCCTATGCCATAGAAAGCAGAGGTGGACCCCAGGCTACTATATGGGCTTGCTTTACCCGATGACGTCCACGAGAAACAAGTTCCCATTTTCCTCTTCAAACACTGACAGACACGCTGCCTGAGCCATTAGGTCTGATGGATGGACGAGGCAGCAGCAGTTTAATAATCCGAAGCCGAGCTCTAATGCAAAGGGTTTCACATCATGGAGGAGGAGAGAGGAGAGAGGAGAGGGAGATGGACTCCATCTGTCCTCTGGACAAGAAGAAGGAGCAACACACACTAATTGTGTAATTACATGTGTCACTGATCACAGGAGAATCCAAGCCCGGAGAATCACAGTGCTAATCAGGGTAACTTCCCTTCGCTCTGAGCCCTGCTTTCACACACAGCTGGTGGGAAAAGTTAACCCATTTAGACCCACGAATGCCTTCTAAATCCTGACAGTTTTCTGTCAGTGGTGTTCAAACATTTTCATGTCAAGGACCCCCAGAATTATCTGTAATTGGCCGCCGACCCCCATCTGAAAATATGTTGTTCCAGTGACCCCTCCCCAGAAGCAAAGATTTGAGTAAAAAAAAAGTTGGCTCTGAAAGAATACATATATTCAAAGATTTGCTCCACATTTTCACGATTTTTCAAAAATAGCAGACCTGCCGCGCTATGAGCTTGTAGTACAACATAAGTACAACATAATAGCTATAGTTAAAACACCACCAAAAGGTGTTCCAGCCCAAAATGGGTTAAATGAAGACAGCTTCCCACTCGATTCTTTTTCCGCTGCCTTTTTTGCAGCCTCGGAGCACCTGGGACGTCTTTTAGGAAGAACCACCACTTTGAAGAAGATGGATAATAACGTTGGAGAGGGACGAAAAAGACTGAGAACTTAACCCATTCTGAACGGGAACCCGTTTTGGTGTTTTAAACATTGTTATACTTTAGCTATTGAAAAATAGCAGACCTACAAGCTCGTAGCGCGCCACCGAGTGGCGCGCTACGAGCTTGTAGGTCTGCTATTTTTGAAAAATCGATTTTCAGAAAACTGTCAGGATGTATAGAAGACATTAAGAATCTGATCTCAGGTCAAAATGGAAAACTGTCAGGATGTAGAAGACATTCCTAGAATCTGATCTCAGGTCAGAATGGGTTAAGCTTTCCCAGAGGCTTTCCCAGCCTATGGCTATCGGCTGCATGCCCAAGCTGCCGGCTTGATTGGCCCATCTGTGTTTTCTAAAAAACAACCAGCTAAAAAACCACTGATGGAGTGCAACGGTTTAGCGGGATCACAACAATGGGGACCGGCGTGGCGCCCGGCCGTGCGGAGAGCAGCATGTTGTCATGATCCAACTCCCTTCACAAAACAACACCCACTACTGTTTTGCGAAAGAAAACACTGACCTCAGCAGTTCTCCCGATCATTTCGCAACGCCTGATTGAAAACAGAGTTCTACAAGATGTCTCGCCTCAGACTCACAGTTCACTTCAGTCATCTCAAATCTCAAGCGCAAGAAAACTTATAAAAGTTGGAACTTCTTTTTGTGGTTCCATAACATATAATAATGTATTGTTTCTGCTAGAGTGTTCAGAGAGACATTCAATCGGGTGGAAGACAGACAGACAATGCCTTGTGTGTGCTATAGTCTCTTTTAGAACTGTGCCAGACGCCATGCTTTTTTTTTGTTGCCAGTGCAAATTATTATTCTATGACAGCTGGCCCTTTTAGCCTTTTGTCAAATACAGGAGCCAACTCTGGAGACATATAAAGATGTTGCAGACAGACGTGTACCCGTGCCAGCCATAACACAACGACCCGGGCCAAAACAAATGGATCTGACAAAAAGACACAATCAAAGCCATTCAGGTAGAAACTGTATATTGTCTTGTCTGCGACGATGTGGTGGTTATAACCCATTTTGGACGGAGAACCCCTTTTTGGTGTTAGCGTCATGCTATGCTTTAGCTATTGAATAAAATAGCAGATCTACAAGCTCATAGCGCGCCACCGAGTGGCGCGCTATGAGCTTGTAGGTCTGCTATTTTTAGAAAAATCGAAAAACGACTGACATTAGAAACATAGCTTTTTCAGAAAACTTGTCAGGATTTAGAAGAACATTTATAGAATCGTTCCCAGGTCAAAATGGGTTAAGATCCACATGTCTGGAACCACAGTATTATATGGTCCAAATGGACTCATGCTCCACTGGGACCGGGTCCAGGCACACGTCAGAACTTTCTTCAGTGTGGTTTCTTCATGCAGAGATCTGTCAGTATAACCTCCAGCACCAGGATCTTTGCACACGGCCCCGTAGACTTCTGTTCAAAGTATAGGATTTTCAATCCAACGCCTTATAACTGTGGACATACGAGCGCTGTCTGTCCAATAGGTAAATTCACCATCCATCTAGTGTTCGGATGTCGTTTGTGACTTTGTCTCGCGTCGCTCCCGAACATGTAAACGTCTCTGGCGAAAGGTAAACGGCGTGAGCCAAACTCTATAGCCGATGGTAAGTTGGTAACAATAAATGGTATAAATGGTGCATTTATATAGCGCCTTTATCCAAGGCGCTTTACATAGATTGTGCTTTACATTCACCCATTCACAGACACATTCATACACCGATTGCGGCGGAAGCCATACAAGGTACTACGCAACCAGCACATAATTCGGGAGCAATTTGTGGTTCAGTGTCTTTGCCCAAGGACACTTCGACATGTAGACAGGAGGAGGAGGAGGAGCCGGGATTCGAACCGCCGACCCATGGATCATTTGGACGACCCGCTCTACCTCCTGAGCCACAGCCGCCCCTGTTAACAGAGGGTATGCGCGTGACATCATCATTATACCCGGAAGTCATGCGTGAACACCTACTGAGTGGCAAAAAAAAAAACACTTTCTGGCCTTGACAGCCCAGACATCCAAACAGAAAAGTCATATCTGATTGCGTTAACCCATTTTGACCTGGGAATGATTCTACAAAATGTCTTCTAAATCTTCTCGATAAAAACCTTGTTTCTATGTCAGTCGTTCTCAAACATTTTCATGTCAAGGACTTATATGTAATTAGCCACCGGACCCCCCTAGAAGCAAAGATTTGAGTTAAAACTTTTGCTCTGGAAGAATTTTTTTTTTCTTTTTCAAAAATAGCACTCGGTGGCGCGCTATGAGCTTGTAGATCTGCTATTTTTCAACAGCTAAAGTATAACATAATTCTTAAAACACCAAAAAGGGTTCCCGCCCAGAATGGGTTAAACAACATTAAACTCACTTTGCCACTATGATTTGCCATGCACTCGTTTCATGCATGTGCATAATGCGTATATACGCTCAATTGCTTTATTACAGAAATTCTATCATGGGCCCTATCTAAAAAAAAAAGGAAACACTTTTTAATAACTTTTTTGTTGCAAGTATTTGATGGTGTTTCCTATGGAGACACAGATCCCTGGCTGCACAGCTCAACTTTGTTTGCCTCTGTGTCATTTGCATGCGTGTCCTGATTCCATGCCACAACAAATATATCATGCAGCTGATTAAACTCATCTCAAAGAGGTAGTATTATTATGGTACGCTGAGTGCAGATGGTGGAAGATTCATTGTGGTTTTGGGGGGAGGAGGGGGGGGGGGGAGGGGGGATGATCGGAGGAGGAGGAGGGGGAGGCGGGGGAGTCTAACATCTGGTCTTTACCTTGGACGCAGAACAACGGGCAGTGGTTGGAGAAAGAAAAAGAAACCCATGCATTCTGAAATGCGCTCGCAGCCACAGCAAGGCATACTTGGGCTGAAATCATTCGCCACTAATGCCCAAAAACTATGACGCTTTCCCCGCAGTCCCCCAGCAGGATCCCATTAACATAGAAGCCCCCGACTCCAACTTCTGGGACGCATGTGAAGCATCCTTTGATACCCAGAACTCTAACCCGTTCAGGCCTGAGATCAGATTCTACAAAAGAATGCCTTCTAAATGCTGAGAGTTTTCTTGTATATCAGTGGTTCTCAAACAATTTCACGTCAAGGACCCCCAAACATCCTCCACATTATATGTAATTGGCCGCCGACCCCCATCTGAAAATATAAAATATGTAGTTCCAGGGACCACCGCCTCAGAAGCACAGATTTGACTTGAAACGTTCGCTCTGGAAGAATATATATATTCAAAGATTTGCACCACATTTTCAAGACTTTTTCCGAAAAAATAGCAGATCTACAAGTTCATAGCGCGGCACTCGGTGCTGCGCTATGAGCTTGTAGATCTGCTATTTTTCAGCAGCTAAAGAACAACAATGCGTAAAACACCCAAAATGGTGTTCCCGCCCAGAATGGGCTAATGTAAATCAATCGGAATAATCACCGCAGCGACACAACGACTGCAATGATGAAGAGATGCAGCTGGTTTGCTCTGCGTGTGCATTGTAAAACAGACACGCACGCACACACGCACACGCACACACACACACACGCACACGCACGCACACGCACACGCACACGCACACGCACGCATAAAGCTTGATACATTTCATAAAAGTATAACACGCGAAAGAAGAGGTGGAAAAAAAAACCCGGTATAAGATTAACGGAGCGGATGGAAAACAGAGGAAGAGTGAGAGAGTTCAGTTCACGGAATCATTTTCAGGGCCTCGAGAAAAAGGGAAAAAAAGGTGGAGGGCAAGAAAGAAGAAGAAGAAGAAGGAGAAGGATATTAACCCATTCTGACCTGAGATCAGATTCATACGAGGTTTCCACTGGACACACACTGGTCTGATTAACCCATTCTGACCTGAGATCAGATTCTAAAAATGTCAGTCGTTCTTCGATTTTTCAAAAACAGCAGACCTACAAGCTCGTAGCGCGCCACTCGGTGGCGCGCTATGAGCTTGTAGATCTGCTATTTTTCAGAAGCTAAAGCATAACATGATGCTAACACCAAAATGGGTTCCCGTTCAGAATGCGTTAAAAAAAACGAGGGAAGATAAATTGGCAGAGGAGACTCTGCAGACTTTAGCAGAGACTGAGAGACAAGTGCACTAGGAGGCGAGGTCAGAGCTGAGAGCAGACCCTGACGCCGCCGCCTGGCCATAAAGCACAGCCGGTGGGGTTGTTCTGTTGGTTCTCTCTCTTCAGGATCCTCGTCTAAGACGTTAGTCTAGTGTTTTAGTAGAGTGGGATTATTGGCACCGCATCTGGCTGGAATTTAAAACAGACCCCCATCCATTATCTCCAATGCCATTAACCCATTTTGCGCGGGAACCCCTTTTGGTGTTATAGCATTACGTTATGCTTTAGCTATTTAAAAATAGCTAGATCTACAAGCTCATAGCGCGCCACCGAGTGGCGCGCTAAGAGCTTGTAGGTCTGCTATTTTTTTTAAATCGAAGAACGACTGACATAGAAACATAGCTTTTTCAGAAAACTGTCAGGATTCAGAAGACATTTTTAGAATCTGATCTCAGGTCAGAATGGGTTAACCCCCCGTGACACACGTTCTCCTGTTCTCTGTTCCTCTCTCTCTGTGTCTCTCTGCCATGATCGGAGTCCTCCAGGGCAGTACGGTGTGTAAAGAAACTGTCTCTCTGCCATGATCGGAGTCCTCCAGGGCAGTACGGTGTGTAAAGAAACTGTCTCTCTGCCATGATCGGAGTCCTCCAGGGCAGTACGGTGTGTAAAGAAACTGTCTCTCTGCCATGATCGGAGTCCTCCAGGGCAGTACGGTGTGTAAAGAAACTGAGCACATTTAAGTCAAGTGCAATGTCTCCTCATGCTCTCTTCCTGCCTATAGCCTTATACACTCAACTTGAAAAATGCTGTATACTGTTATGTCAAGCTGTTTTTCTGTTTACCTTTGTGTCTGTGCGTTTTTGTGTTATGTTTTTAGTTTTAGTTTTTTCTTCTGTTTTTGTTTTCTGGGATTCATATGTTTGATTTTTGTTCATTTATTCATTATTTGGTGGAAAGATTTTTTTAAATTAAAGTCAAGTGCTGTTGTTTGAGGTGCTTTTTTACTTTACTGGAGTATTTCTGATTTTCAATACTTTTACTTCTTACTCCACTACACACATCTCAAGAGGCGAGTATTGTATACTCCACTACCAATTATTTGAAAACTTTTGTTACGTTGTAGATTTTAATATTTTTTTACAAAACATATACACGCTTGAGCCCAATAGCCGATTCAGAAGCTCACAACACAACACATGATTGGGAGAAATCCCGATCCCAGACGGTAAAAGGCCATGTCCAGTTTTTTTTCAAGCCCCTCGAAGACACAGCATCTCGTCCTCAAAAGATAAATAATAAAGAAATGAATGGTTTGAGGTGAATGAATGAATGAAAGACTGGTGGTGAACAGGCTGTGATTTGCCTGCAGTGTTCAGTCAAATTTCATGTCCTTGATTTGTTGATAAACTGAGTATTATGTTGTGTTTTCTTGGTTGAATACGTGGAAGTTGATGTTACCGTACGTAAAGGCACAGTACGGCACACGGCTATCAGCCAGGCCTTCACTACAGGAAGCTCTTGTGTCACTACACAAGCTTCCAGACAATAGGGGGCCTTGGTGGGTTTGTTCACAATGCGCTCACTGGGACCGGAAACAGAGGCTAGTTCTCCCCAGCTCCACGCTACGCTATAGCTACCCCCACTAGCACTACACTACTTCTGGAAGTACTCACTGCCTGGTCAGCTTTTCCCCCCCGCACTCGGTTTCAACATTGTTGCTGCATGGACGCGGGTGGAAACCACATTACATAGGTCTAAAACTATTACTTTAAACGTGGTGTGAATCTCTGCTGCTTTTGAGTGACGCTGTGGTAACAGTATATGATCAAAGATGATCATTTACACACAAAAAAAAACCTCCAGCTAAAAGTCAAAATATGGAGATAAGAGGTTTCTTGCCCGACAGCAACGATTATACTACACGTTGATCCTTTGATGCACGTCTTCAAATACACCAGCGATAGCCTCTGTAACTCTGTCAGTTTGTTTCCAAGGACAACCAACCCCTCTGCGGTCTCTCTCTCCTCCACTTTCTGCATCTTTATAGCCGAGGTACGACTGCAGGAACTCAGACACGATCCGACAGCCTCGAACATGAAGCCTCGATCTGTTCAGAGCTCACTCATTTCCCCCGGACAGAGTCCTCCTCTACGCACATCTATTTATCACAGTTCTCCACAATATGGGATGACAACAGAAATTTGGGAGGGGGGGGGCGAAACCCATCCGATCTTTAGTAAATCACTGACGCTGAAATGTTAAGAAGGTGACTCAACATTTAGGCCATGCCATAGGTTGTCGAATCAGGATATTCCTAATATTCCTAATGTGTCCTCAGTAAAAACGAATACAAGAATTAAAAGAACCGCTTCGGGACGGGTGAGCGGTCAGCGGAAAATAAATGGGGTTGAGTGTGTTTTTAGGGGGAGAGAGTTCCGGTTACCCTCCAGAGTCTCACCTCTCAGTCACACGTGCTGCTGAGCGTGCATGTTAGAACGACTGAAGGGGACAACGTTGGGCTGTGCACTGCAGAAGAACACACAGTCACCGCAGAAGAACACACAGTCACTGCAGAAGAACACACAGCCACTGCAGAAGAACACAGTCACTGCAGAAGAACACACAGTCACTGCAGAAGAACACACAGTCACTGCAGAAGAACACACAGTCACTGCAGAAGAACACACAGCCACTGCAGAAGAACACAGTCACTGCAGAAGAACACACAGTCACTGCAGAAGAACACACAGTCACTGCAGAAGAACACACAGTCACTGCAGAAGAACACAGTCACTGCAGAAGAACACACAGTCACTGCAGAAGAACACACAGTCACTGCAGAAGAACACACAGTCACTGCAGAAGAACACACAGTCACTGCAGAAGAACACACAGTCACTGCAGAAGAACACACAGTCACTGCAGAAGAACACACAGTCACTGCAGAAGAACACACAGTCCCAGGGAAAAGCCTACACAGTAACACACCATCCATCCGTCCCAAAGGGCTGGTTCGGTTCTGATGAGGAGCAAATGTATCCCGTCTGGGCCGTCTCATGTGGTCAGAACACCAGAGGAAGTGGTGGTGGGCCCATGGGGTGCACGGGGGACTCCAACTGCTGCTCGAACCCGTTTCTATGATGGAGGACATGAGCTGAACAGAAAGGCTACAATAGTATTACATTCCTGTATCTTTGAGTGTAAGAAACGTTATTCACAGGGCTGTGTATTCCAGCGATGCTGTACGAGCAACCAGCTGTAAGAAAATATATCGGTCTCTGTTGGGTGGAAACCTCATCTAGGATATTATAATGTCCAAAACCTTCTCACGATTACATTTCCAAAATAGCCAAAGTATCAGATCTATATGAGCTTGAAGTGCACTGCGATGCTTTTGTGAAATACTGTATATGGTTTAACCCATTCTGACCTGAGATCAGATTCATACGAGGTTTCCACTGGGGACACACTGCATGGTCTGATTAACCCATTCTGACCTGAGATCAGATTTAAAAAAATGTCAGTCGCTCTTCGATTTTTCAAAAATAGCAGACCTACAAGCTCGTAGCGCGCCACTCGGTGGCGCGCTATGAGCTTGTAGATCTGCTATTTTTCAATAGATAAAACATAACATGATGCTAACACCAAAACGGGTTCCCGTTCAGAATGGTTTAAGTATATAGGCCGTTAATTTACGAAGAAAAAAAATGTTAGAATATGTATTCCACAACTGCTCCCACTAGAACGGCTCACACATGTTCTCCAAGGAGACATGGATGGATTCTTCTTGGTTTGGGGCCCAGTTGTGGAATACATGGGAGCAGAATACGCAGAAATATTATCAAGAGGTTTGGCAAATTAAGGAACCATTAATGTTAAGAACAAAGGCTTTATGATTTCTAAGACTACATGAATAATTATATAAGTAGTAAGAAGAAGATGATGTATGGACGTATGTATGTATAATGTATGTAGCCGGTATGTCGGTTAGTCTGTTTATGTATATGTGAGTCATGTATCAGTTTGTGCAAAAATGAAAAATAAAATGATTGAAAGAAAGGAGATAAGAGGTTTCTGTCCGATGAAATGAACTTTTAAAAAGGCTTGCACTCATGTGGACACATGGGTAAAACCCCTGCCCACCACAGAGTACTGTAGGGGTTCACACATTGCCTCTGGTTTGCGCCTTAGATAGCAATTCTGTAGACTTAGATAGCATTTGATACAGACTTATAGCATGTTATGTAAACAGCATAAGTGCATTGTATGTAGTCATAGCACGTCATAGTACATAATGTATATCATAGTAGTATAGATGTATAGCTTATATGTATAGTTTTCATTATAGATATTCCACTGTTACTTTCTTAGCTTACGCATGTTTCATGATAAATGTTTTTATGTGATGTATTCCCCATGCTTTTTGTTCTTGCTTAATGTAAGTCGCTCTGGATTAAGAGCGTCTGCTAAATGCCTAAATTGTAAATTGTTTGGCCAAGCGTCTGCCCCTATGCCACTGTCGGGACCCGTTAGTCGCAGTTCCCTACTTTGTTTTCAATTTTTTTCAAAACAATCAAATTCAATGATTTTTTTCAGTAATTTCATTAAGAAATTAAGTTATACAAATTAAGGGAGGTTCCGCACACTCAGATCTGCACACAATCAATGTATTTATTTAGCAAGCTTTCGGTCTACTGACCTTCTTCAGGCAGGCAGTAGACCCAAAGCTTGCTAAATAAATACATTGATTGTGAACAGATCGGAGCTTCCCTTTATTTTTTCTCATGTTCCCTTTGTGGCTCCAGCACCTCTCTTACGTTTTTTCAGCGGATGAGCGGTGGTTCTTTTTTACATTAAGAAATTAAGTAAAATCTAACAAATTCCATAAATGAAATTAAGTAAAATCTAACAAATTCCATAAATTAGAAAACAAATCGACGTATAGGCAAAATAGCCGATGCAATTTTCACTAGTTTGGGTTCTGGGCAAACATTTAATTTCTCTTTTGGGTCACGGGCTACGGACCCCCCATTAGAAAATATATTCCAGAGACTATAGTGATTCTCAACCTGTTAAATTTCAAGGACCCCCAGTTTGACATGCATATATTAGTCTACACTATACAGACCCCCATTTAATGGCATTGACCCCAATTAATATTGTAAAATCAAAGTTAATTTAACTCTGAGAGTGTACAAACGCATATACGAACGCATACAAACACAATTGGCCGTGTTCAAGGGAGACCTTTAGTCCTATATGGACTACCCTGTCATTAGGGAATGTTGAACAAGAGGTTTAGGATGTGGGCACCATAGATATATATAAGAAAGCTAGATGGCTTGTGTTGGCACCATTTGTTTTACATCACCTAATCAACATGAGATAGACTTTAATATATTAGCGCCCCTCACTTTTTTTTAATAATGAATAGATACTGTCATGGTGGAGAATGTGTAGTGTATTCAGTATGAATCTAATAGGCCATCCATGGCAAACTGGAAACAAATCTATCCTTAGCCCACTTGACCCAAGCAGGTACTACATACGTTGATTCTATAAACATGAATCATTCTATTTATTTATTTCAATAGTGATGGATCTGTATTTATTCAGCAGGTCTGATAAGCTTCTATCAGTTCTTTAGAGGGAACACTCAGTCATACAGTAGCTATGTGTTAACCCATTCTGAACGGGAACCCATTTTGGTATTAGCATCATGTTATGCTTTAGCTATTGAAAAATAGCAGATCTACAAGCTCATAGCGCGCCACCGAGTGGCGCGCTACGAGCTTATAGGTCTGCTATTTTTGAAAAATCGAAGAACGACTGACATTTTTAGAATCTGATCTCAGGTCAGAATGGGTTAATCAGACCAGTGTGTGTCCAGTGGAAACCTCGTATGAATCTGATCTCAGGTCAGAATGGGTTAAATGGTTGTTGAGTCAAAACTCAGGAATGGAGCATTATTGCCAAGCATCTGCCAGACCGTATATGGTTACACCTCAAATAAACCTACACTTCCAGCATAAACATGGCTGCTGCTCGTTAGGGAGCACCTGAAAGGGTTTAAATGGCCATTCGGTTAACCCGTTTTGGCCTGACGTAGAAATTACAAAAAAAAAAAAATCTTCTAAAATCCTGACTTGTTTTCTGAAATACCTCATGTTTCTATATCAGTGGTGCTCAATATTTCATGTCAAGGACCCCCGAAGATTATATGTAACATGCCTCCGCCCATCATCTGAAAATATGTTGTTCCAGGGACCTCCCCCATGCTGAAGCAAAGATTTGAGTTAAAAACACTCTGAAAGAATATATATTCAAAGATTTGAGGCACATTTTCACGATAAAAAAAAAATAGCAGACCTACAAGTCACAGAGTGACACCGCGCTATGAGCTTGTAGATCTGCTATTTTTCAACAGCTAAAGCATAACATAATGCTTGAAACACCAAAAGGGTTTCCTGTCCAAAGTTAAACAAACGCTAGAGAGAAGAAGAAGCTCCGAGAACTATACAATCCAGAGATGCCAATGGTCAGTGAAATTGGTTTATTTTGGTGTTGTTGTTGTTGTTGTGTTGTTTGAAATGCTTCTGAATAATGTAAAAAAAAAAAATATTCTAAAAAAGTAAAAACAAGTGCATAGTACTGCATAATGTCCAGTACTGTACGTGCCATTTTAAACCAGTGCAGAGCATAATCACAATTGCTGGCATATTGTCCACATCAAGTCCCAAACAACCCCACCAGGTGTATGAGAGTCAAAACATTGCTCGTAGGCCAAACTTCTTACAAGCAGCACAACTGTTAGAGAGAGAGAGAGTGTGTGTGTGTGTGTGTGTGTGTGTGTGTGTGTGTGTGTGTGTGTGTGTATGTGTGTGTGTGTGTGTGTGTGTGTGTGTGTTTTCTTTTTTGTTTTGTTTCAGGCCAAGTGGCATCCGTCCCGAAACCCTAGCCCAGTCCAACGTGCTCCGGTTTTAACACAGGAAAATAAATGGGACTCTGGAGGAGAAACACACACACACAGAAAAAATGGCAAGCGCATTTCAAAACAAGAGGGACTGTGTGTTTCCTGTCCCGAAACAGAGGGGAGGAAGACTAGGCAATAATCACAGAAGAGTTATGAGATGGACACACACACACACAGTCTCACACACACACACACACACACACACTCTCTCTCCTCCTTCTGTAAACGGTCACTCGCTTGTTTTCTGTTTTCTTTTCACAGCCCTTTTTTTGAGCGGTGCAACAACCACTCCAAGGAACAGACATGTCCGTCCCAACCTAATGTGACTATGTTTAGAGTACCAGTAGGGGCAAAAGTGGCGCTGTTGTGCCAGAAACAGAGAGAGAGAGAGAGAGATAGTGTTGCACTGTTGCCTGCTAATTACACACAGAGAGAGAGAGAGAGAGAGAGAGAGAGAGAGAGAGAGAGAGAGGCAGAGAGGCGCAGGGAGAGAGGTGAGAGGGGAGTTGCACCACTCAGTTCACACGGGTGTGATTTTCTGTGCATATTCACTCAAATGTCCTCCTGGCTGCAGGATTGATCAGAGGGAGAGTGAAGGGGGGTGGGGTGGGGTGGGGGGTTGTGGGGGGTGTTATGGGGTAGTTTGGGAACACAGCTGATAGGGAAAATATGGGGGGGGGGGGAAGTAGCCGTGGTGACCTTCTTTCTTCTTTTTATTTCTCTCCATTTTGTCTTCAAAAAAACCACGTGTCGGGTTCCAATGAGGAGTCATACTGCCAACACGAACTTCTCTCTCTTCACAGCTGATGTGAAGGAGGAGCCACACTTTTAAAGATATTCCATGAAAAGAATACGATTTTCTTTCCCAGTTTTTAAGGCATAGTTCACATGGATTACTCTCCCCATGGAGACTTGAATTCATGGATATATTTTTTCGTTTTTGTCACATTCCTTAAGCCAAAAATGTGTTTCCTATAGTGGTTCCCTATGGAGACACGAGTTTCCTTTGCTCCCTACGGAGAGACAAAGAATCTCGTCAAAGTATTGGCTTAGGAATGCAGGAAAGAAAATCAAGTCTCTATGGGGTGAGTAATTGATAGAAAAGGTCATTTAGGAGGTGAACTATCCTTTTAGCAATATTGTCATGCCTCTCTTACGTCTGCAACTGTGTTTTTGTCCATGCATTACAAAGCTTACATACATTCTTTACATATACAGTACTGCCTTTGACTATACACTCACACAAGACACTGCTCCTCCAAACCCTCTCCAACCCAGTCAGACACACAGGGGTCAGCAGGAGAGTCCATTACAACCGGAGGAGCTTATCGCCTGCCAAACATTTATCTCCAGCAAGCGTTCCCTCCTTTCCAAACAAACGTCTACACCCACTTGAGGCACCCATCAACATGACTCCCACCCCAACACCAGGTCCAAGTCCAGCCTCTCTCCACCGAGAAACATACATTTTGTCAACCTTGTGTGCTTATGTGTGGACTCATGTCTGGCACAGGTAACATCAACAGCCAAATAACCCATTTTGGACTGAGGTCGATGAAAAAAAAAAAGCTTCAAAATCCTATTTTTTTCCCCTGAAAAACCTATGTTTCTATGTCAGTGGTGCTCAACCTTTTTCATGTCAAGGACCCCCAGAATTAACTCTATTGGGCCACGGACCCCCATCTCAAAATATGTAGTTCCAGGGACCCCCCCCCCCCCCCCAGAAGCCAATATGTGAGTTAAAAACGTTCTGCTCTGAAATATATATTCAAAGATTTGGGGCACATTTTCACGACTTTTCAAAAATAGCAGAACTACAAGCTCATAGCGCGTCACTTGGTGGCGCGCTATGAGCTTGTAGATCTGCTATTTTTCAATAGCTAAAGTAGAACAGAATGCTTAAAACACCAAAAGGGGTTCCCGCCCAAAATGGGATAACTAGAATACTAGGTGTACTGTATATCGTTGCTGTCGGCCAGAAACCTCTTATCTTCATATTCTAACTTTTTGTGTTTTTTCCCCGTAAATGAACGACCGTACTTGATCACACTACAGTACAGTACACTACACTACACTACACTACACTACACTACACTACACTACACTACACTACACTACACTACACTACAGCATCCCACAGAAGTATCAAAAGTAGCAGATCTGCAAGCTTCAAACGCGTCGATGAGCCACTTTTTGAATTTGAATGCTGAAGAGTAACGGACATATGAGGTTTTCCACCCGACAGAGACACAACTTGCAAAGCAACGTGGTTAGTTATAGTGGACGAACTCCAAGGGAACTTTGTTGGTCTCTTGGGGAGATATTAACATCTTTTGGAGACATGGGAGCGTTATTTACCAAACAGTGTTTAGACTGCCTGGCCGTCCTTCCCTCTCGCTGCCCTGAGTGTGTGTGAAGTGGTGGGAACTCTCTGAGGCACAAGTTGATCAAATTAATCAGTGCAAGGAATGTGTTTCTGTGTGTGGGTTTGCAAGTTAGCCACGAGGATCGAGGTCTGTCTGTCTGTCTGTCTGTCTGTCTGTCTGTCTGTCTGTCTGTCCCCAAGATCCAAAATATAGTAGCTATGTTTCAACTGCCTGTATGTAAACATTAACACTTTACCTTCATCCCCTTTCCTCCCCTTTTTAACCCAAAATAGCAGATCTACAAGCTCATAGCTTGTAGGTCTGCAATTTTGGCGCAAATCTTTTAATATATATTCTTTCAGAGCAGAACGTTTTTAACTCAAATCTTTGCTTCTGCGGGAGGTCCCAGCTGGAACAACACATTTTCAGATGGGGGTCGGCGGCGGCCTATTACATATCATTTTTGGGGTCCTTGACATGAAATATTGAGCACCTCTGATACAGAAACATGAGGTATTTCAGAAAACTGTCAGGATTTAGTCAGGTCAAAATGGGTTGAAGTGGTGTTTTATATTATACTATACAAGCAGAAAACACATTTCCCTCCATGCCGTTGTATCAACGTTCCTTTGGTCCTTGGCAGTCGGAGAGGAAGCCGGCCAGGCCAGTGCATTGTTCCCCCACCATGAGGCTAATTTCCTGGTGCCATGACAGACACATGGTCAGACACATGGTTAGTGGAGCTCTACAACCCTGAGCCGTGGCTGCACCGTCAAATCCAGAGGGTTACTGTGACCGCAGGTCGCTTTTACTATCAAATCCTGCATTTCCCGTCAGTCAGTCGGTCAGTCAGTCAGTCAGTCAGCCAGCCAGCCAGCCAGCCAGCCAGTCAGTCAGTCAGCCATTTAGTCAGTCAGTCAGTCAGTCAGTCAGTCAGTCAGTCAGTCAGTCAGTCAGCCAGCCAGTCAGTCACTAGTCAGTCAGTCAGCCAGCCAGTCAGTCACTATAGTCATTCAGTCAGTTTTTACTTTTAGTATTAATACTGCAATGTAGAAACACTTTGTTACAAGTGAAAGTCCGGAGATCAAAACGTGCTGACTCATTATATGCAGAACGTATACCATTTCACAAGTTATCAAATGTTTGGAAAATAGCCAAAGTTTTAAGTGGTTAATGTGTGTTTTGTAATAATGATCTAAATCTAAAGTAACTATAGTAGTAACTATAACTAAAGTGTTGAAATAATTGTAAAAAGTGGAGTTAAAAGCACAATATTTGCCTCTGAGATGCAGTGGAAGTATAGAAGTAAAAGTACAGAAAAATGGAAATAGTCCAGTAAAGTAGACATTTAGAGTGTGCAGCGCATGGAACTGGCTGGTTGCCTTCACATTCTGGGCGTTAGCATTATGCTTTAGCTATTGAAAAATAGCAGAGCTTGTAGATCTGCTATTTTAGAAAAATCGAAGAACCACTGACATAGAAACATAGCTTTTTCAGAAGACTGTCAGGATGTAGAAGACACTTTTAGAATCTGAGGTCAAAATGGTTTAATAGTGTGAGATTTATAGATTTTGGGGCCTAAATAATATATTAGAAGCTTTTTTATCAATAATTGGTCAATGTCACATAATGATCCACATACTGTACACTGTACAAAAAAAATAAGTTTTTATTTTCTTTTTTCAAAGTGCACATGGCCAAAAGGGCAGGGGGTGCTCTAGCAGCCCTTAGTGTCTATCTGTGCACGCCACTGCCTTAGAATCTGAAACGTGATAATGCGGAGGAGGCATCAGAACAATGGACGAGCGAGCGAGCCTCTAAGGGTGTTGTCGGTTTGTTCACACACTCATTTTCTGCCACATTTGAGACGCATTCCTGAGGCACCCTGTGGTCTCTGGTATAGAGGTGTACCACCCTGTGGTCTCTGGTAGAGGTGTATACCACCCTGTGGTCTCTGGTAGAGGTGTGCCACCCTGTGGTCTCTGGTAGAGGTGTGCCCAAACAATGCCCAGAGTAGAGACACACAACGGGATCACATCGTTGCTGTCGGGCAGAAACGAAAAATGATTGTTTTTTTTCATATTAAAATGAACGACCCTACAGTGCTTGATCATACCACAGCGTATCGACTACAACGTCACACAGAAGCATCAACAGTAACAGATCCACAAGTTCTGTCGTGACACGTTTCAAGCTTGTTGATCTGCTACTGTACTTTGGCTATTTTTGTAATTTGAATCCTGAAAAGTAACAGTTTTGGACATACAGTATTAGGTTTCCACTCAGCAGAGAGACCATAACACGCCTGCGAGACACACTGCGCTTCATCTCATTAAGGGAGGATTTGTTGTACAGAGCGTTTCATCTTTCAAGTCTCCCAGGCTAATACGAGGCCCGACTCTAGGGCTAGTATAGCCCACAGTCTCTTTCTTCTGAATAACAAATAAAAAAGAAAAGAGCCACATTGCGTAAAAAACCCACACACCAGATGACTTCATCACAAGACAGCGGAGGAGCCATGCAGCTGCAAACTCCTTTGTTTCCAACTCCTTCACAAAGAAAAGACAAACGAGCAACAGCTTCCTATAGCTTTAACCTATTTTGGGCGGGAGCCCCTTTTGGTGTTAGCATTATGTTATGCTTTATAGCTATTGAAAAATAGCAGATCTACAAGCTCATAGCGCGCCACCGAGTGGCGCGCTACGAGCTTGTAGGTCTGCTATTTTTGAAAAATCCAAGAACGACTGACACAGAAACATAGCTTTTTCAGAAAACTGTCAGGATGTAGAAGACATTTTTATAGAATCTGATCTCAGGTCAGAATGGGTTAATTTCAGGGGTGAGATGGGAGACATGTCTAGTCCCACTCCACCCCTGAAATTAGTCCAGTTTCCAGTTTTCCACATATTATGTCAGACCACTTGGTGAGTGACAAATAGAAAATGATAAAATACTTTCTGTCCACATTGTCTGTAACAGACAGTTATTTAGGTCAGACTGACCCGTCCCAGGACCACAATGGACCTTTTTGTGTTATCCCTTTTAGCAGCATTGTGTAACTGTACCTCTTTTGCATAAAATGATAATAAAGTATTCAATCAATCAGGGCTGGACTGGGTCAAAGTTTCAGGCCCACCACAGCCGGTATATGCAGATAGCAGATACTCTAGCTGCCTTCCCACTCTGGTCGAGGCACAGTATACGAATAAACAAGCCCTAATTAATAATACCACCACTTTCACTGAGAAGTTCTGATAATTACTGTGGTGATTTGCAAAAAACCCCCCAAAAAAACATGCTGTGTCAAAAGACCAGTTCGCCGCTGCAATCAATCAATCAAAAACTGATTTTAACCCATTCTGGGTGGAAACCCCTTTTGGTGTTTTAAGCATTATGTTGTACTTTAGCTGTTGAAAAACAGAGGCATTAGTTGATAAAACCATGAAGCTATGAAGCCTGATGGCTTCTAAACGTATCCATACTAATGCCTCTAATGTATCCACGCTAACAGCCGGCCAGACAGCTTCCTGATTAGTTTAGTGGACCACACGACACTGTGTGTGTGTGTGTGCGCGTGTGACTGTGTGCGTGTGTGTGTGCATGAGCGTCTGTGTGCGTGACTGTGTGTGTGCGTGCGTGTGTGTGACTGTGTGTGCGTGACTGTGTGCGTGTGTGTGTGCATGAGCGTCTGTGTGCGTGACTGTGTGTGTGTGTGTGTGACTGTGTGTGTGTGTGTGTGTAAGCCGAGGGGGGGGGTTACTGTGGCCGTAGTGGTTCCAGACCATGTAATTACTCCCACTTAGCTGGGAGAAAAAAAATAAAAATAACAACTTTGGTTAAAACACAGGATGGAAATGATGGCTGCGGAGCCACCGTCCACAGTGTGTTCGTTCTGTCTGTCTGTCTGTCTGTCTGTCTGTCTGTCTGTCTGTCTGTCTGTCTGTCTGTCTGTCGTTCTGTCTGTCTGTCTGTCTGTCTGTCTGTCTGTGAGTCTGTGAGTCTGTGAGTCTGTCTGTCTGTCTGTCTGTCTGTCTGTCTGTCTGTCTGTCTGTCTGTCTGTCTGTAGGTCTGTCTGTCTGTCTGTCTGTCTGTCTGCGTGTCTGTAGAGAGAGTACAAAAAACCTACTTTCTGGCCTTGACAGCCCATTCATATTCTAAACAGAAAAGTCCTATCAGATTGCATTAAAACAACGTTAAAGCTCACTTTACCACTCGATTTGACACTCACTTTATGCAGACATAATGGGCTATATATCTTGCGCCCACCCCTTAACCCTCATCCCATCCCTTGGTTTTAACCGAGGCCCAGTGAGTCAGCATTCAGCCAAATACTGTATGTACAGGAGCCCAGGTTCTTGGGGGTTTCAACCGAGGCCCAGTCAGTGACACAGCATTTCCTCCTGTTTTGCCGAGCTGCAGAGTTCTGGAAGCAGAACAATGTTCTGCTGCGTCTACAATCACACACGGGACATGATATCTCTCTAAACCTCATTCAGTTGACTGACTGTGGATGGTGAAACTTACACACAGTTAGTAGTAGTAATCATTAAAAAGCATTTCAAAACAATGCCTTCATTTGGCACAAATCAGTGAAAGCCTACACCTTTTATAGTGCCTGCCCTTTTGACATTTAAATAAATATCAAATGTAAAGCCAATACTATACATTAACAAACAACAACAAACAAAACAGATCATTTGATTCTGTTCATCACTGGTGGATCGTCACCAACCTAAAGGCGAAGAAGTGTAACTATAGCCAAACGTGAGTCCGCTGAGAGTACACAGTTTCTTCATAGTGAATAGCACACTTATTCACACAGAAAGAAAGCAGTTTTGTATAATCTGTCATTGGAGGAGCCTCGCTGCCTCCAGCGTTCCTCTCTGCTGCCTTCTGTACTCTCAGCAACACCTTGACGTTTAGATTCTAGAGCTGAGTGACAGTTAGAGCTACAGCCTGGAGCTGTTTTCTGAACAACACCTTGACGTCTAGAGCTGAGTGACAGTTAGAGGTACAGCCTGGAGCTGTTTTCTGAACAACACCTTGACGTCTAGAGCTGAGTGACAGTTAGAGGTACAGCCTGGAGCTGTTTTCTGAACAACACCTAGACATCTAGAGCTGAGTGACAGTTAGAGGTACAGCCTGGAGCTGTTTTCTGAACAACACCTAGACATCTACAGCTGAGTGACAGTTAGAGGTACAGCCTGGAGCTGTTTTCTGAACAACACCTTGACATCTAGAGCTGAGTGACAGTTAGAGCTACAGCCTGGAGCTGTTTTCTGAACAACACCTTGACATCTAGAGCTGAGTGACAGTTAGAGCTACAGCCTGGAGCTGTTTTCTGAACAACACCTTGACATCTAGAGCTGAGTGACAGTTAGAGGTACAGCCTGGAGCTACCATTAGTTTTCTCGTGGACACAGACCTGAAATGGGAGACTCTCTTTGGCGGAGCCTGGGAGTCGATATGAGGGGGCGCTTGTTTTACAATATTATCAAAGTATTCTGTGGCACCCACAGAATTTTTGGCTATATGTTTGCCCTCAGAATAGGGATGCTGGGGGTTAAACATCAAATAGAAAGTTGTTTTCATTCAATCTGTCTTAATGGAAACAGATATTCTCTCAAGTTTTCCTCGTGACACATACTGTATCTCAGAGCGAAAGATGTATATATTTATGTACCGTGATATGACATACATGTAAGGTTCTATGAAGTAACAATGTATAATTCAGGGGTGCCTCGGATGAAAACTGCGTTTTACCGGGGTGAGCCAAAAACCTTTGAGAACTATTGTATAGGTGCATGTGTGCTTGTGTGCGCACGCGCTCGTGCGCGTGTGTGTGTGTGTGTGTGTGTGTGTGTGTGTGTGAACGCCAGCAGCTGGAAGCTTCAGCTGCCATTAGTGTCATGATATCTTCGTCACTTGGATCACTGGTCAGGTCGACACACAGCTGTGTGTGTGTGTGTGTGTGGTAGACACACAGCTGTCTTCGACTCAAAAGAGAAATGAGATGTTTGCCCAGCAAAACACCATCCTGCTCACCCTCTGTTCGTGTGGCGGGACCTCAAGAGTCAGAACACAACCTGAGACGCCACCGGGCCAGAGAGCATCTCCACTCACACAACACACTTTTCAAACTGTTTTTTTTCTTTGAAAACTAGAGTTCTCAACAGGCCCTCATCAAACCCTGTACACTCAAGACACTGCCACCGCTGCCACCCTTAGATCTCCATATATGGAGCTGCACTGTCCTGACATTCCATGTTGATCTGACCTCATCAAACCCTGTACACTCAAGACACGCTCCATATATGGAGTGAAGAAAAGATTCCAGCAGGCCATATAATATAAGGAGAATGAAAATCCCAGTGCCAACATTTTTGCAGTAAACCACACGAAAGTACAATCTATAGGAAAACGCGAACATACTTCATGGATAACTGACGTGTTCTTTGACGTCGTCCACACCTAAACGTATTGACGTGTTGACCTGGAGTGGTAAATATTCACCCAGTTATCCCTCGCTAACCGAAGCGATTTATTATCCTTCTTCAGATGAAAGGTGTTTTATTTATAGGACTCCGTCCGTCTGTCAATCTCTGTGATGGAGCACTTTGGGGGACGCTTTGACAGGTTGCGCGTCGACATTAACCCATTTTGACCTGACGTCGAGTCTACAAAAATGTCTTCTATAAATCCTGACAGTTTTCTGAAATATACCTCATGTTTCTGTATCAGTGGTTCTCAAACTACTATCATGTCAAGGACCCCAAACATTATATGTAATTGGCTACGGACCCCCATCTGAAAATATGTTATTCCAGGAACACCTCAGAAGCAAAGATTTGAGTTAAAAAACGTTCGCTCTGAAAGAATATATATTCAAAGATTTGCACCACATTTTTAAGATTTTTCAAAAAATAGCAGACCTATACGAGCTCGTAGCGCGGCACTCGGTGCCACACTACGAGCTTGTAGATCTGCTATTTTTCAACAGCTAAAGCATAACACATAATGCTTTGAAACAACCAAAAGGGGTTCCCGCCCAGAATGGATTAATCAACTCCGGTGATTGACAGTGTTATCGCAGAATACAACAGACGTCAGACCCTTGATTGGAGACAGCTGTCGACAGTACACGAGGCCTCGGAGGACATCTGTCAGCTGTAAAGTCTTTTATAAAACTATTATATGTCAGTCATGCAGTTTACATCCATAACATGGATGCTCTCTCAACGAGGAGCAGCCTCCCATGCGACGCATTCTGCCAGAGCTCTGGAGAAACAGGCAACGCTGCGAGGAAGTAACGACAGTGGTGGGGAAAAAACGTACTCACATTTTTTACTTAACCCATTTTGGTGTTATGCATTATGTTATGCTTTAAGCCATTGAAAAATAGCAGATCTACAAGCTCATAGCGCGCCACCGCTACGAGCTTGTAGGTCTGCTATTGTTGAAAAATCGAAGAACGACTGACATACAGAAACATCGCATTTTCAGAAAACTGTCATTTTCAAACAGACATTTTTTAGAATCTGATCTCATGTCAAATTGGGTTCAAAATAAAAGTATCAATACTGCAATGTAGATGTGTACTCTGTTACAAGTAAAAGTACGGTAATTCAAATCTACTGTATATATGGTTGAAGTTATTTATGTATGTTTTGCAATGATAATAATAAAAATCTACAAAGTAACTATAGTAACTAAAGTTTTCAAATACACATAGTGGAGTAAAAGTACAATATTTGTCTCTGAGATGTAGTGGTATAAAAGTATTGGAACTTGGAAATACAAGTCAAAGAAATACCTCCAAATTTTACTTGAGTTTAAATGTACTTGGTTACTTCACACCACTGAGTAACAACAACATCTGACTAGATGGTTTGAAACCCAAATTGAGACTTGGAAGCAGCAGTATATGTGGCTCTGTTACTCAGGCAACAGAAAGCAACAGATATTCGTTTGTTTCAGTCGCAGAATTGTTTTTCACCGGCCAACACGGTCGTACGACAACGTATGAATTAGCACTCGCGGTTGAACCATTCTCTTTCATTTTCACTGCTTCCCACATCACCAACTCCTCCGTCTGTCTGTCTCTTTAACACGAACACACAGTCTCTCACACACACACACACACACACACGCAGAGGACCCGCAATATCATCATTGTTTGGACAAGCATTCTTCCGCAGTGACTGAAGAAGCCCAAAAGTGTTTTGTTAGACAATAAGCAGCAACAATGAAACCCTTTTGGCCTTTCCATCGGTTCTGATGGTTCCGATGGTCGGAGCCAGTTTGTTTTCACTTTACGGTCTCTCGTCCCACAGGAGAACACACAGGTCTGTCCTAAAATAGGCAGCAGCAGAAGAGAGAGAAGTGCATGATGGGAGGGAGGGAGGAGGGGGTTGTGGAGGGGGTGGTCTGAGGGCTAGAGAGCCTAATGAGCACCAGATGCCTCCTTACCTTCGGTGGTGGTAGTCGCATTCTTTGGAGCTTTGGTCGGCGTGTGATCTGTAGACGAGCTGATGTCAGACGAGATGCTGGAACTCCCTTTACCTAGAAGAGGAGGAGATGGAGACAGACCCACGTTTATAGGGGCAGAGGGGGGGTCTTCAACAAGGGGAATAGCTGATCTACAAGCTCGCAAACGTGGCACAAAGCGACATGTTGTGAGCTTGTATATCTGCTATTTTCCATTGTGTGGGTCTAATTTCTCTTTTGGGCCTTTTGGACCAAAATCTTGACCAAATCCTTGTGTCATCAAATCAAATCAAACTTTATTTGTATAGTACATTTACAACGACCGAGGTCGAACCAAAGTGCGTCACATCACAGAGCATAAAAACATTTTTTTGGAGAACTTTAACCAACATATTTTTATACAATTTTATACAACATGTAGTGGGTTAATCTTAACCCGGCTTAATCTCTCTCTCTTGACTACAAGGGGTCCTTAATTGGCCTGATTTCTTTTTTTGAAGAAGACCCCTAATTTAGGGAATGCAGTGAGTACGCTACAGCAAGTTTGAGACGAAGACTGAGGTTGATTCATGACGTATAAGAGAGCAACATTTCCACCACACGAGTCGGGTTCAATTACCCTGCAAGTTGCAACACAGTCTGAGAACTGACCTTTCAATAACCACACCCATTTCTGTTGACCTGAAATATGTATTTTTTCCCCCTTCGTTACTAAAAGGTTTTTGTTATTATCGCCACCAGCTGAAAACAGATGTCTGCGTGTGCGTGCATGTAGGCCTACAGTACGTGCGCGTGCATGCGTGCGTACATGCATGTGTGTGTATGCGTGCGTACGTAAGTACGTACGTGCATTTGTGTGTATGCGTGCGTATGTACATGCATGTGCGTGTGTGTGTGTGTGTGTTCGAGGCTAAACTGCTGGACAATTTGCCTTGTTGTGCATGCAGCCAGTACTACCAGGCCAAGGGAAGCGACACAGTGTACGTGGCCTGCAACACAAATAGACAGAAACACAGAGTGTCACGGTGGCGGATAAGGACTGAACCCAAATGCAGAGGCAGAGAGCACGAAAGTTCAAATTAAAGGATTTATTAGCAGAAAGCAGCTTAGCTTAACAACACAAGCAAACTCAGGGGAGCCAAAAGGCCAAACTTTACAAAAGTACAAAGCAAAAAATCCAAAAAGGCAAAACAAGGCAAAACACAACAACAAGTCCAAAGAAAATGCACAAAACCTTACAGAACAAGGACTTCCAAGGTAAAGGAGAATCACAGGACACATCAGGGACAAAGGTTTATGTTCCCACAGTTTGTGTGTGCATTGAGTCCAGTCTTTATAGGAGGTGGGTTGATTGGGGAAATGTTCTCAGGTGTGAAAGGGGCATGGCACTGCTGGGCTGATGAGGGAGTGTGAGACAGGTGTGAGACAAGGACTGAGAGAAGGACTGGAATGTGGGATTGGCTGACAGGGACAGGGGACAGTCTGTAGATAGGGTGACCAGATCCAAACTGTTCATTTGAGGGACAATTTGGATCTGGTATCGCTTGTGTGGGACAAGTGGGATGGGGAGACCCCGTCTCCCCATCCCATTTGTCTTTATTTTTCAAAGTGTCAGAGTTTGGAAGTGCTTGTTTTCAATATAACACAACATTTTGCTGCCTCCTGCATTATGTGACATTTAGAAACAGGTGGTACGGCAGGACGGTTGAGTGATTTACAACGATTTACAACTTCCAAACACTCCATCCATGCTGCTCAATGTTTTGACACTCAGTCTAGATATGGGGGGTGTGTCCGGATGGGGAAATAATGCATGCATGTGCATACTCTCTATAGCTTGTTGATTTATTTTGACAAAGAAATGTTCTTATTTTTCTTAGAGGTTATGAAGTG
The DNA here is from genome assembly GCF_963924005.1 of Protomyctophum bolini. Classification (NCBI taxonomy): domain Eukaryota; kingdom Metazoa; phylum Chordata; class Actinopteri; order Myctophiformes; family Myctophidae; genus Protomyctophum; species Protomyctophum bolini. Next base: position 4,477,719 of record NC_137882.1, on the reverse strand, counting down.
CATACATTTAGAAATAATGTGGGGAACCCACTTCTCTATGAAGTACCTGAAACCAAGCAGCAGCAGATCTCCTGGCTTGTGAAAATATTATTTTTAGCACGGTATGGCTGCGTGAAAAGATTATACAATATAAGCCCTCATTCCTTTCTCCTTTCATGACTTTGTATGTTCCTCGATTCTGCAGGATGAAGAGTTTTTTGCCTGCATGAGTCTCAATCTGGCTCGCTTGCATGAGTAAGTGTGTCCCTTCCTTGATATCCGCGAGAAAATAACATTCCCCGGAATCCTCTCTGGCCTTGAACTTTCATAGGGAATACAGTAAGAGGATAATATAATACAGTACGTCTCAGAGTTAAGTAATCACTGTATTTCATCGATGATTGCAGGCTGCATTTGTTGACCAGAAGCATACTTCTCTCAGGTCATCCGGGCCTGCTAGAGTCGAGACTTGTTATTGCCTATAAATTGATGCGCCATCTTTTCCTTCATGCCGATGATACGATAAATGTGTGCAATTTTTTAGTCCACTGTGTGTAACTCAAGAGGAACAGGAGAGACGGTGATCTCAGCTGGATGCGGTCGGTTTTCCAAGCCGAGTTTTAACCCATTCTGAACGGGAACCCGTTTTGGTGTTAAGCATTACGTTATGCTTTAGCTATTTAAAAATAGCAGATCTACAAGCTCGTAGCGCGCCACCGAGTGGCGCGCTACGAGCTTGTAGGTCTGCTATTTTTGAAAAATCGAAAAAAAACGACTGACATTTTTTTAAATCTGATCTCAGGTCAGAATGGGTTCATCAGACCAGTGTGTGTGTGTGTCCAGTGGAAACCTCGTATGAATCTGATCTCAGGTCAGAATGGGTTAATTTGACATTCCAGGCGTCTCTAAAGTGACTTCCAGTGAGTGAATCACAGCGGGGATGCTTCGCTTGTGGATATATTTCAGCGGGGAGAGACATGGCTGTTGACGGGGATAACATTGGCTCTTATAAATATAATGGAGACCGAATCGCAGACCTCTCCGTTTTTATGGGATACGTGCTCTCTGACCACGACGTCGCCCCGGGGAAGCTACAACAAGCTGCCTCGCTAAACGCCGCGACGCTTTATACTAAAAAGCCACGCCGGCCAGGGAGACCGTTATAGGCTCGCCTGTGACTCCTGTGTGACGACGGCAGGCTGCCTGTCGAGGAGTTGTTTATCCCATTCTGACCCGAGATCAGATTCTAGAAATGTCTTCTACACATCCTGACAGTTTTCCATTCTGACCTGAGATCAGATTCTAAAAAATGTCTTCTACATCCTGAGAGTTTTCTGAAAAATCTATGTTTCTGTCAGTCCTTCGATTTAAAAAAAAATAGCAGACCTACAAGCTCATAGCGCGCCACTCGGTGGCGCGCTATGAGCTTGTAGGTCTGCTATTTTTCAATAGCTAAAGCATAGCATAATGCTATAACACCAAAAGGGGTTCCCGCCCAAACTGGGTTATTGTGCTTCATTCCTCTGTCACATCATAAAGGCGGCTTTGTGGCTTCCCTGAGACAAAGTATGTGCCTCGTACCCGAAGCCAGCCAGACTGAGAGGTATTCCCACACATCCACGCCCCCACATGCGCACACACACACACACACACACACACACACACACACACACACACACACACACACACACACACACACACACCAAGTGGCAACCATCTAAAATGACCCAGACAGCTCGCAGGAAAACAAAAATGGTCGATGCAAATACAGCTGAAAGGAAAAGTACCTCTGGCGCTTATTGGTGCTATACTGTATACACGATAGACCTCATCTTATTGGTGCTATACTGTATACACGATAGACCTCATCTTATTGGTGCTATACTGTATACACGATAGACCTCATCTTATTGGTGCTATACTGTATACACGATAGATCTCATCTCATCTTATTGGTGCTATACTGTATACACGATAGATCTCAAAGCCAATGGAGATGCTAAAACATTGCTCGCATCCTAACTGTCATTGAATGTCGTACTGAGTTACTTGACATTTATTTCTAATTGGCAGTGGGCGGCGGTGGCTCAGGGGTATAGAGTGGCCGTATGGCAACCACAAGGTTGCCAGTTCGAACCCTGTGGGCCCCCCCCAGAGTTAGTGTCGAAGTGTCCTTGAGCAAGACACTGAACCTCCTAATTGCTCCCGATGTGCAGGTTGGTGCCTTGCATCATGGTTTCCTCCGGCATCGGTGAATGTAATGCACAATCTATGTAAAGTGCCTTGGATAAAGGAGGTGCTATATAAAATGCATCATTTACCATTAAATTGTATACAGACTGTCAGTAATGAGAAAGATAATGTATTCAAATATCCCTTATTATCCCTATCAATGAGTTGTTTTCGCAGAGCGTTTTACCACTATGCCCAACCCTATAACCGCACATAACAATAACCTCGAAACCACGACCACCTCAGCGAACTTAAGCTCTGCACGAAAGAGTGAGAGCTGTCGTAGAACCCCGAGTTCTTGTTGTTACCCGTCAGCAGATGCCTGAAGAATTAACGAAACGATGACTAAATAAAAGTTGTCCTTCACCAAGTGTAGACTGTCTGCGTGCGGCTCATTTTATTGTAATCTAGACGTCTAATCCCTAATCCCTGCCTAGTGCCTACAGCCCTACACAAACAACTCTAAGCTGATCAAGTGTGCTTAAGGACACCTTGCTTTTCCCATGCAGAAACTTTACTCGCCTGAAAGCTAAAATGACCTAAATCAGTCATCCAGGGCCCACCAGTCATCCTTAACCCATTCTGACCTGAGATCAGATTCATACGAGGTTTCCACTGGACACACACAGGTCTGATTAACCCATTCTGACCTGAGATCAGATTATAAAAATGTCAGTCGTTCTTCGATTTTTCAAAAATAGCAGACCTACAAGCTCGTAGCGCGCCACTCGGTGGCGCGCTATGAGCTTGTAGATCTGCTATTTTTCAATAGCTAAAGCATAACATGATGCTAACAGCAAAATGGGTTCCCGTTCAGAATGGGTTAAGGAGGTTCCAGGTGGTCCCATGCAGCTAAATGATGGAGAGTTGGTAACTAAATGGACCCTTAATTCGATCTTTCAGTCTTGAGTGTAAAATTAAAGTTTCATTTTTCATTTAAGAATTCAATTATCGTTAAACCTCTGCGTTTCTTACTTATGTACAGTACGAGAAGTCTACACAATTAGAGAATGTAGAATAATTGCTATTTTGATCAACGTTTGCCTGTTGTGGACAAAATCTTATCCAACAACACAACACAATATTCTAAGTCTTGCGTCTGAGAGGCTATAAATCCCATCAAATGGTGCAGGTCTGTGTCTCAAAAAGGCTGAATAAATAATGGACCTCGTTATGAAAAGGGTTTGAAAAACACCATTCTAGACGTCTGATATCCCAGTGCCTATACCGTATACGCACCCTTCTCTGAGGTGATCAGTCAGGTGTGCATTAAGACCTCGCTCGCACGAAAGCCCAAAATATGCTCCAAAAGGTTCCAATTGACCGACCCACCATCACATATTTCAAGGATATATAAGATAAGTAACCCATTTACACCGCCACGTACGGCCCCAACTCAACCCGAGCCCATGCACACTCGTGGGGCAGCGGTGGCCGAACGGTTTGCGGAGCGGAGCGGTCTTGATATCGGAAAGGTCGCTATAGTTCGTATCCCCGGACCGGCACGTTAAAGTCACCACCGCTTAAGTGCCCAGCTTGGACAAGGCATTGAACCTCTACCATGAAATGTTCTATGAGCAGGGCCTGGCTGTAAACAAGTTCTTGAGCTTAGTCCAGTTACCCCGCAGGGTAAACATAGTACCTTTCCTTTCCTTTCCCTTCCCAACCCGAGCCCATTGCATGCACTCTCACAAGCACACATGCAACAAACAGCTCGTAGTGTGGGATGTGTTCAAGACAGACATGACATGTTGTGGTGACATCACCGAGCCAACACATCTGCTACAGCTTCCACCACGCTCTTCACAAATGAGTCACAACGTCACGGTTTGAGGAGCACGCCGCTGCAGATGGCGTCCACTCCAAAGACCGATCCTCCTTTCATAAACCTTAGCCTTCGATCCCTATAAAGGCTTTAAGCTTGCGTAAACACTAACATGGCAAAGATATGCAGCATTGCGTTATTCCTCACAAAAGCAAATTACAGAGAGAATTGATGCCAGGATTATAAACGCTCATCAGATTAAAAGAATCTTGTGTTGTTGACGCCGTGTTGTTGAAGTGTCTGCAACTTGTTTGTCGGTGATAATTCTATGGAAAACAACCTTGTGAAAAGGGTTCCTCATGCCGCTTCCTGTCTTGTTGCTTATATAAGTGTTGGAGGAGATTTGCTGCATATTTGTGAAACAATGTGTAATTAATCGTTGAGTAGGAGGACTTGAAAACAGATGTGCTGCTGGTGGACTTTGCAGTTCAATCACAGCCGGGTTGAAACTCTTGTCTTAACCACTGTTGTAGGAACAGAGTTGCCATTTATTTCGTGAGAGAAATAAGAAATTAAGCAACTGGGGTCAAGGAAAACAAGCCCAAAAGAATTGGCTAGCCGCTATAGGCCACATGTCATGAGCACATTATTTATTGTATAAATCTACATAGCTCACAACTGTGAGCTTGTAGATCTGCTATTAAAAAACAACTATGATCAAATAAAATGTGGAGTATTTGGAAGATTTTTGAAACATTCAAACATACAGGGCTCCCTGGCACAAAACATTTTAGAGCCACTGGTTTAAAATAATAATTTCAAAACCTGCAAGCCCTACCAATATGTACAAGCAACTTTACAGACAAGTAGCCTAAACCCAAATTTGCTTATAATAAGCGGACATGGCAACACTGGTCAGGATGCAGTGCGTTAGCTCCACTACTATGCACTAATTGATAATATGATTCAAACTGTGCCGTTACATATTTCGGTATTTGGCATGCAGAGCAGTAATAAATCCTGACAGTCTTCTAAATCCTGACAGTTTTCTGAAATACCTCATGTTTCTGTATCAGTGGTGCTCAATATTTCATGTAAACGACCCCAAACATTATATGTAATCGGCCGCCGACCCCCATCTGAAAATATGTTGCTCCATGATGGACCTCCCCCAGAAGCAAAGATTTGAGTTAAAAAACGTTCACTCTGTAACAATATATTATTCAAAGATTTCAGGCACATTTTCAGGAATTTTCTAAAATAGCATATCTACAAGCTCGTAGTGCGGCACTCGGTGCCACGTTATGAGCTTGTAGATCTGCTATTTTTCAATAGCTAAAGTATAACATAATGATTAAAAACACCAAAACGGATTCCCGCGTTCAGAACACGTGTGACTTGACTGAATACTACCTAGTAACAAATGAAAGGAATGGTCGAGTCATTTTCTCTACCCTACAATTCCAGCCGGCAGATTCGTCACACTCTGTGTCAAACTGCCCGTTGAAACTCTGCTGGAATGCATTGGAAACACTATTTCTGAATGATTGAGACCAGTGTAAAAATAATCCCTTCTGGAAAATAATTAAAGGAAGACATTATAACACATTATTGCCTGCTGTGTTGCTTCTCAATGTGTACTGTACTGTACACTGTCATTTTATAGAGGTATAAGAGCACAAAGTACGTTTCTGAACGTTGCGACTGTCCACCGTCTCCTCCTGTCTGGCAACCAAATATTGCCATACCTCAGAGACAGAAACGGCGCTATGAACTTGTAGATCTGCTATTCTTGAAAAATCGTGAAAATGTGCCTCAAATCTTTTAATATATTATTACAGAGTGAACATGTTAACTCAAATCTTTGCTTCTGGAGGTCCCTGGAACAACATATTTTCAGATGGGGGTGCGAGCGGAGGCATATTATGATATTACATATACGTTTTGGGGTTCTTGACATGAAATATTGAGCACCACTGATACAGAAACGTGTTGTGAGCTTGTAGATCGGCTATTTTCAGCATGTAAGACCAGCCATTTTCAGTGTAAGACCAGCCATTACGACGCCTCAAGGCCGGCCAAAATACTATTTTTGTCAAATCAACTGTACTAAAATCGTATATGTAGTAATCAACTGTACTAAAATCGTATGTAGGTTTAGTCTACTAAAACTATACTAAACCTAAAACCTTTCAGATGACTAAAACATGACTAAAACTATAAGTGAGATTCAATTCAGAAGTCTATGACTAAAACTAAATCAAGATTTGCTGTCAAAAACCAACAGTGATGACAGTTGTATTCTCCCAAAACAGTCTGTTTGTTTTCCTCTGTTTCTCTGGGGCAGAATGTGTGAATTCCTCCCCTCTGACATCATACTCAACTGTGTGTGATGAACGGACCATGACTTTTCCGGTGTTCTCCAACGCTCGTATTATCACATTCCTCAAGCCCACAGACTTATTGGTATATTTAAATGGATGTTTAAAAGCCCACAATGTTTAATATAAAAAGGGCACGCTAACCGTTGAGGTGCAAATGACTGACAATTTCATGATTCCACAAAGGAGGCCACTCAGTTTGAAAAAAAAAAATAATAATCCCAGTGATCTAAGAGTAGGACAGTCCAATTAGTCCATGTCTGTGAGAAATCCATAGCAAGAAATTGGAGAACTGATGCTGGATTCATGTCGGGTTGATAGGCAGGAAGTCATCTAGAGAACAACATTACTACCATGAGTGATAAACCCATTTAACCCATTTAGACCTGAAGACGATTCTACAGAATGTCTTCTAAAATCTAAATCATGACGGTTTTCTGAAAAACCCTGTGTTTCTATGTCAGTGGTACTCAACCTTTTTCATGTCAAGGACCCCCAGAATTATCTCTATTTTGCCGCAGACCCAAAAGAGAAAATGTATGTCTACAGAGGAACCAAACCAGTGAAAATAGCAGATCTACAAGTTCACAACGCGTAGCTTCGTGCCACGTTGTGAGTTACATGACAAAATTACTGACAAAATATGATTCAAAATAAAGGGACCCATAAAATGTGTTCGTGACCCGCAAATGGGTCCTGACCCAGTGTTTGGGAAGTTTGGGGAAAAGGTAGTCGTCGACTACCTTTTTCCACTGACAAAAACTAAATGGAAACTAAATAAAAACGAAGCTATGGTGACTAAAACTAAGACTAAATATACTGACAATTTCGTCAGCAAATACAAGTAGCCTTGCCGAGCCATGAGGCCCATAGGGCAGGAGTCTATCTCCTGTTTTAGTAGCGTGAGGCAGCTTGATGTACAAGTACACCCCCTGGACATGACGCCAGTATGTCGCAGGGACTTTGCCAATCCAACCCTTGATGCCGAGTGTCAAGCAGGGAGGCATTGGGTCCCATTTTTCCAGTCTTTGGTATGACCCGGCCGGGGATTGAACCCCGACCTCCCAGACTCAGGGCGGACACTCTAACCACAAGGCCACTGAGCTGGTCAGCAAATACAAACCAGACTAAAATGTTGGTCAAGTCATTTTACACTTGGTTGCATGCTGAAAATAGCAATTGGCTATTTTCAGCAAGTGTAAAAAAACAGTCATTACGACAGCATCAAGGCCCGCCAAAATACCTTTCAGTTGACTAAATCAACTGTAGATTTAGTCGACTAAAATCTTATGATATTTAGTCCACTAAAACTAGACTAACACTAAAACATTCCAGGTTCAAAAAGACTATGACTAACAACTAAAATCTAAATTTGCTGCCAAAAACAGCAGTGCTGTGGAGGCCATTAGGATGTCATCTGCTATCTCTCTATTGCAGATGTTTCTCAAACATGTTTGGCTCGGCTCTCCCCTGTAAATAACCTCTTCGTCCATACATACAGCACCGCTGACTTACATTGTTACTTTATTGCACCTTTTGTCATATTAACGGTAGGTAAATAATTATGTAAACCCTTTCCCCCCAAAGATACAGTATTATGTCGAGAGGAGAACTGGAGAGGAGATCTGTTTCCCATGAGGAGGACAGACTGAAAATAACTTTTATCCTCTTGGCGTTTAACCACTTAAACCCCAGTATCGCTATTCTGGGGGGAACAAATCTACAGTACCATACCATGCTCACAACGCATCACATTGTGAGCTTGTAGATCTGCTATTTTTGGCGAACAGACTTGGTGTACTACAAAGCGAAATGAATTAACTACGTTTTTGGAGCACACTGACTTATTTGTGTATTCCAAAAGGTCGAGTTAGCCTTCGTGATTTTGGGGGATATTAAACATCTCAAGACCAGATATACAATTAGTGTAATTAACTTATATGACCATGTTTATATGACCTTTTAAACCCAATATTGGACTTTTTTTCCCGTAGTTACTTCACTTTGGCTTTGTAGAACGCACCAAGAACAGTTTAACTCGTTCCATTTTACTACAGTAAGTGCAGTGGATTACCACTTAGATTCTACGTGGTAATAAACTGAAGTGACATGATGAAATGCAAGTATTCTGAGGCAACCTATAGCATTGCTTCTCAAAGTGGGGTCCGGGGACCCCCAGGGGTCCTTGAGGGAGTTTCAGGGGGTCCCCAGCTAAATTAACCAAATGGACCCTTATGGGTCTGTAACTCGGAGAGTGTACAAATGGAGCCAAATGAACCCTAACCGTTCCATTTGTACACTCTTTTAATCAGAGTAACATTTACAGGGATTTTACTATATAAATTGGGGGTCCCAGAGATAGAAATGCCATTAAATGGGGGTCCGAGGCCTAATGCATGTCACACTGGGGGTCCTTGAAATTAAAATGGCTGAGAATCACTGCTAGAGATGTGTGGAAATCTTATGCGGGTCCCTAATCTCCCTATAGGCCCTGCCGTACAAATGGGGGTCCTTGACATGACGTTTGGGAACCACAGCCCTATAGGGTGCCACGACAGACACCCACTTTGAGAAGATCTCTTAGCTGCTCACCTCACACTGACTGCAGCTATCCAACTCAGCTAGCCTACCTCATTTATCAATGGTGGAGAGAGAACAAATCCCTGGCTTTTCATTACATTTAGATTGCTTGTATAAACGAGAGTTATAAATGCCAATTAAATATACAGTCCAGACTGTAAATCATCCTGGATATTCTAGAATGACTATAATGCATAACACTGTATAATAATTGATATTTTAAGCACTCATAGATATAAGTGGACTTTTCTAGAACCTAGTATTCCTAGTATTAGAAGCTTGACACCACATATATCAGGGGTTCCCAAAGTGGGGTCTGGGGACACCCAAGGGTACTTGAGGGAGTTCCAGGGGGCTAAATGATAATTTGGAACAAAATGGACCCTTATGGGTCTGTAACTCATGTGTACAAATGGAACCAAATGGACCCGTTCCATTTGTACACTCTCAGAGTTAAATTAGCATTGATTTTACAATATAAATTGGGGGTCCCAGTGATAGAAATGCCATTAAATGGGGGACCGTAGACTAATGCATGTGAAACTGGGGGATCCTTGAAATTAAACAGGTTGAAAATCTAGACATAAAAATCTTCTCTTATGGGGGTCCCTGGCATGTCTTTTCAAATGGGGGTCCGCGGGCTAATTAGTGTCAATTTGGTGGTCCTTGACATGAAAGTGTGGGAACCACTGCCCTATAGCAGGGGTCTTCAACAGGGGGTCCTTGACTGCTTTTTGGGCGTCCTCACTTTACTGCACAAATCACTGATCTACAAGCCTAGTGAGCCATTTTCAGCAAAGAGGTTTGGTGTAGAGAGGAAAGAGAGATCAGTCCAAATGAGCCAAAGGTCAAGTTCACGAAGTAGCCTATTGAGGGATTAAGTGGTTTACAGTGTCATGCCAACATACTAATAGTAAAGACAAGTTAAAAAAAACATGATAGTGCTGTCAAACAAGTCAATGAAGCTCTATGAAGTAAGCTTCATTTGCAGCGTTAATATAAGCGGTAAATGGTGCATTTATATAGCGCCTGCCCTTTATCCAAGGCGCTTCACATAGATTGTGCATTACATTCACCCATTCACACACACATTCACACACCGATGGCAGCTGAAACCAACCATGCAAGGCACCAACCAGCACATCAGGAGCAATTAGGGGTTCAGTGTCTTGCTCAAGGACACTTCGACAGTGACTCTCGGGGAGCCCACAGGGTTCGAACTGGCAACCTGGCAGTTACCATCCAGCCACTCTACCCCTGAGCCACCGCCACACCTTTAGTGGGGGTCCCTGCTTCATCTCTCTCTCACCTAAGGGGTCCTTAAGTTGTGTCCAGGCTGGGAAGATTGTTCTTAGATACAGAGAGCCATATACAGCTCAGATACTAAGTCTATACAGAGCAACCAGTGAATGGCACATACAAGCTTAGCATGGCATTGACCCACACATGCAATTAGTTTCAATTCAAAGTGTCTGTTGCTTTCTGAAGTACCTAAGCTACATGAAAAAAGCCCTGTTTGCATTGAAGATCAACAAAGCACAAAATGGCATCCAAATGTTCCAAAAGTGGAGAAAGGATTGTGAACAAGCCTCTGGCCTTTAGCTCACATCAAGATAAGAATAGCGTTGGGCCGCCATGTCAAAAACAATGCTGTTGTCATTTAATCTAAAGTCAGCTAGTAGACATGCATGGTTAAGTCATCTCAAAGATATGCTCTGGTGTTTAGGGCTATTTATACAGAAATATGTGGCCCATAGTTATTTTGGTGTATACTGTGGTTGGCGAAGAAATATATATATGATTACTGTAGAAATGAATAAACTACACAGATAATATTAAAGTAAGAAATGTACGTATTGAACACAGCAACTTCAATACTGCATCACTGACCGTATCTAGCCAACTGGCTACAGACCTAACAATAACGAGCCATGGACCAGAGCTAACAATAACTTAGGTTTAAATGTAAACCAGAATGAAAATTCTGACGTGGTATTGACTTGAATGTAGCTACATATGGCAACTCCAAATATGAACACTAATAGTCCAGTTTTTGGACGATAGGCTGTAGACAGTGAGGTATCAGCGAATGCAGGACAATTAGGTGTTGCATTATAAATCGTGACTATATCATCAGTCGATATATTATTCTCGGAAAAAAATACATTCTTTGAAGATGGATCGGTTTTCCTTTTTCCCCCGTTGTTTTTTCTTTTTTTTTTCTTTTAAGGAAAACGAAAAACAGATGTTTTTCCGTGAAACAAAAAATGACAAGTTAACTTACCCTCGCTTCCATACTGTTTTCCATTGTTCGCACCCATTTTAAAGAATACATAATCTATTGTATGCTACATAATTCGGGTTGTCAAAAAGGAGTCGGATTTCAGACCATAAAGCGACAGTCCTTTTAGCACCGCGGGGAGATAAAGACCCGCAGTTCATGCGGTATTGTTGCGCGACCGTTGACTCCAAATAGTTAATCCAGATGTTGAGCTGAAGTCGAGAGAAATTCTCCACATCACGAAAATCCAGACTTCGGCTTCCTCCAGAAGAACTGCAGGCTTGCTGCCCAGCATCCTCTAGACTAGACCATGGACTAGACTGGGCAGCAGCATTCTTCACAAAAATCCGGATTCGAGGGGTTTCGTGAAAACTTTCTTTAAAAACGCCCTTAAATGGCAAGCAGCTGTTGATCAGGTTGAGTGCGTGCAATCACAGCTCGACCAGGGGGACGAGAGAGAGAGAGAGAGAGAGAGAGAGAGAGAGCGGACGTCCAGTCAGTCAGTGCGTCTGGATTTAAAGAGACCGCAGACCAAGAGACAGACAGGATTTCTGGTTATTTAAGTGCACAGGCCTACTACCAAAATCTATCTCAAAAGCACTCTAAACACCCACAAAAATGGCAATAATGAAGAACCCCCCCCGACGCAAGAAAACTCCAATATCTGTTATGTCTAGATCAGCGGTTCTCCCAACTTTTTTCATGTCAAGGACCACCCCATATTTGGCCAGAAAACCCTATCTGAAAATGTTGTGTCAGGATCAGGAACCCCAGAAATTAAAGTTAAAAATGTGTGGGAAAGAAATTATTCACGTTTTAAAAAGTATCAATATTGCAATGTAGAAATAGTAAAAGTCAAAATAAAAGTACAAATGTGTTGGCATAAAAATGTAATTAATGTACTTAAAGTACTCAATACAGAATGTCCCATTTGAGTTTTCAAATGAGTACAAATCTTTTGAAAATATCAGATCTACAAGCTCATGAGCCTGTAGATCGGCTATTTTCAAATGGCTTTAGTAGTGGTGTACAATGTATTGTAACAATCAAAATCTACAAAGTTTTCAAATGAATGTAGTGGAGTAAAAGTACAATATTTGTATGGAAGATTGGAAATACTCAAGTACAAATACCTCAAAATTGTGCTTAAGTAAATGTACCTACTTACTGTAGTTACTGTAGGAGTGGGTCACACAGGGATGGGGACCGGGTCACACAGAGATGGGGACGGTATCACGGCTTTTCAGATCATGGAAATATTTCTTACAAACTAATCTGTCCTTCTGTTTTGTGATCAAAGTGCAAACGGATCACAATAATACTTTCGAATAACATTAAGAGTCAACTGCCAATAAATCAACTGCCTTTTTTATACTCTATAATAATAGAGTCTATTACATCACGCATAAAAAGAAAAGTCTAAAATCAAGGAATTATATTTGGGGGGAGGGGGGTTGGTGATCTGTCAAAGCTGTAATTCCAGAAAAATGTCTCATTTAAACTTTAATGTAATTTTTGCAACCTCCTGCACATACATTAATCTTTAACAATGTTTGATTGGCTCGCCTGGTACCAATCAAGCAGGCTGCTGGCAGTCTGCACCCACAGGGTCAAATGCCAAGCCTCAAAAGGCCTCAAAGGGCCTTTAGTTTACAAGGAACCATTTCTGCCTCACTGGAATGTTATTATGTACCAAAGAGTATGTTCTGCATCCCCCAATTTATAGTATGGATGGATGAGAGTGTGAGAACGAAGTGCATCAACCCATTTAGGGCAGTGGTTCCCAAACCTTTTCATGTCAAGGACCCCCAAATTGACACTAATTAGCCCACGGACCCCCATTTGAAAATATATGCCAGGGACCCCCATGAGAGAAGAATTTTACGGCTCTAGCTGTGATCATCAACCCGCTTAATTTCAAGGACCCCCAGTTTGACATGCATTAGTCTACAGACCCCCCATTTAATGGTATTTCTATCTCTGGGACCTCAATTTATATTGTAAAATCAATGTTAATTTAACTCTGAGAGCGTACAACTGGAACCAAATGGACCCGTTACCTCATGCGGTTTACATTTATGACAAAGTTTTCAATCAAAACCTATAATATCCTCCATATTGTAAATGTTTGTTCTTCCTTAAATGAATGCCCATATGGCTACAATACATGATCATACTATATGCAGAAAAGCATAAAAAGTAAATATTTTATAGTATATATGCAGTATATATGCAACGACGCGGTTTGATCTCGATCTTATACTTTTTGCCATTTTAAATGCTGTAAGTAACTGTTTGACATGAGGTCCCCACCCGCTAAAATGACAGATGCTTTCCCAATTTTAATGGACCAACAACAAATACAAGAAAAGTAGTTTTGCTAAACAGATTCCGGATTAAAGTTCTCCTTAACCGTTAGGTCTATCAAAGGTCAGAATGTACAGTATATATTAGTGTTACAGCTCAAATGCCAAGATGTGTCTCTTACTCAGCAATCCTTAAAGGCCAGCAAAGACCACATAACTGAATCTAAATGCAGACAATGAGCCTTATAATCTTGTGCCAAAAAAAGGCTGACGTTTTGGGCCAGTGACAAACTGCAAAAGAAAAGATTGCATGTCAAAAGGCCAATTGTGCAGATCCGGTGGATGAACAGAAATATCCTATACATAATCATCAATATATTTATTTATTCAACTCCAAATAAGATTAGCAACAATTTAAAAGGCTTATAAAATAATGCACTTTGAACTAAAGGCTCTTCTGACAACATGTGCTGTGGTTTCCTATCCTGTATGTATGGTAAACTCTAAACTGCATATACTAGCTTTGTCCAAAGTGCCGTGAACAGAAATATCTATGGGAGAAACTGACCAGGAGCAGGAAATTGATAATGCCAACTTCTGGAAAAGGGAACTACAGAACTCTATTGGGAGTCAAGTGTCTTGCTCAAGGACACGTCACAACTAGAGCCGATTTATTCTTGCGTGCATGCCGGAGGCGGTGACGACGCGCTCGGGAACGGCAGATCTACAAGCTCACAGCAGCACGTCATATTTGTGGCGCGATCGTTGTGAGCTTGTGTGCATAATCTGCTCTTTACGGCATTCAACGCCAGCATGCAACCAAGTATAAATCAGGCTTCCTATCCGTGCGATACCCCAATCGATCGGCCTACCTCTACCTCCAGAGCAACTGCGGCCCCCACTGTGACTGTGGCCCCCACTGCGGCCCCAACTGTGGCCCTAACTGTGGCCCCAACTGCGGCCCCCACTGTGACTGCGGCCCTAACTGTGGCCCTAACTGCGGCCCCAGCTGTGGCCCCAACTGCGGCCCCCAGTGTGAATACACTCCCACAGGAAGGGGAACACAGGTGTAAGGGTTGACAGGAGGACTTGTATTGATGATCGGCGGTACAACAACAACAACAGGCTGAGACGACGTGGTCACAGACATGAGATAGCAGGGCGAGCCGGAAGGCGGAGCTGCCGGGCCGGCGTCTGTCGCTCGCTGCGCTTCGCCGTCGATGTCGTCCAACTCGTCGTCCAACTCTGCGATAACGACAGATGTGTTGATGATGTTGTGGCACACGGGAGGCGAGGAGGAGGAGGTGGCTGGGTGCTCGCTGACATTATGGTATACGGGAGGCGAGGAGGAGGTGGTGGCTGCAGGGTGCTGTTCGGCAACAACCCCGCTGACGTTATGGTATAATACGGGCGAGGGCGCTGCTGCACGGCGCTCGTCCTCCACTTCTGGGTCGGCCGGAGGACACACGGCGGGAGGAGGAGGAGGAGGCGGTCGTCGAGTGGCGATCTCCTCCAGCTTACCACACAACGCTGTCATGGTCAGTGGGATGGACATGCAGCTGCAAAGACATCAACATGTGAATGGAATTACTGTGGCTGCTTTGGAGAGGTTATCCTTTAAGATGAATATCAGTTGGATGAATATGATTCGAAGTGGAACGTGTTCCTCAGTCATGTTGCAGGTCCTTTGGTGTGATCCATGGTCAGGCAATGCCCTCTTGATTGTTTATTGTATTACTACTCACATTATGATACGGTTGGTCATGCGTGTTTGGTCATGTAAATACTGTAAACTAATTTAAACTTTTAATTTGATTTATTTTTATTTTTATTTGTTTATCTTGTCTATCCTTGTTTTAAATTATGTTTCTGTGTTCATACACATGCCCATGCATACGCATTCTGTTGTTGCTTGCGTTTGTATTTTCTGTTTTCTGCGTTTGTAAAAAATCTAAAATAAAGTACTGATCATAAAAATAAAAATAAATGTGAATGGAATTAAGAAACGGAAGAAACACGCCTGAAACAGACATCACCTGTAATCATCATAACATAATAATAATAACCCATTCAAATGGAAAAACATAGATTTTTGCGTTGGCTGTTCGAAAATAGCAGTTCTGCAAGAGCTTGTAGTACGTCTGTGCCATCTTTTAACATTGGAAAATCTTCAACGGGTTTGGACATTTTTACATTATCCCTTTTTTTTGGTACAAATCCTCTTCTGGGGGTCCCAGGAACAACAACATTTTCAGATGGGGGTCCGTATAGCAAAATACACATCAATCTGGGGGTCCTTGACATGAACACGTTTGAGAAGCACTGCTCACTACCGTCGCATAAACAACTACGAAACCGTTTAACCCTACAACACTAAACCCAACGTTTGTCACTCCATCACTAAACCCGTGAGCATATTCTACCCAAATATAAATCCATACATTTATAGGTGACAACTTTCCAAAAACGTCCAAATTGTTCACTTTCAAACTGTCATACATCTCAGACTGAAGTGGTAAATGACGGAGAAGAGACAGGAGAATAAACACGTTTCAAGCCCATACTGTAACTGTACATACTGTACAATGTACATACCGACTCATAACTCTGGAGATGTAGTCGTTCACAGAGGGGTCCTGCAGGCCTGCTGCAAACACACTGCAGGTCAGACGATGACCGTCCTCAACGTTCACCAACACTGCAGAGAGATATACTAGTAGTAAAGTCCAAGAATCTGGTCCGTAAATTAACTTCAATAAATTTACTCTCTTTTCTGACCGATTCTTCTATAATATTTGACAATTTGGTATTAAATTGTCACTTTAGAAATGTGCAGATATAGCCTGTATACACTTATACAGGGTGATCATCACTCACACACTACGAGGGAGTCCAGGTCAGGTTGGTAGAAGGTCACGGAGAAACTCCTGTCAGACTCTGGAAGGACTTCAAAGAGCAGGTCACACGTCACCACATCTAAGGACATGTTGGAGCACATCATAGGATGAATACCAGCGTTCGGAAAAGTACTCAAATGTATTACTTAAGTAATAAAAGTATCAATACCGCAATGTACAAATACTCTGTTACAAGTAAAGATCCGGAATCCGGAATAAAAGTATTTGTATATATATATATATATATATATATATATATATATATATTATATATATATAAAAGTACCCAAAGTAACTATATTGTGCAGAATGTCCCATTTCACAAGTTTTCAAAGAGTTTTTATTAAACATCTTTTGAAAATAGATTCAAGCTCATGAACCAAACCTTATTCCTAAGCGTAACCTCAGAAGAATTATGCCCCAACCTTATATCTAACCTCAGAAAAACTATGCCTAAACCTAACCTTATTCCTAAACTTAAACCTCAGTAAAACTATATGCCTAAACCTAAACATATTCCTAAACATAACCTATTCAAACTATGCCAAAACCTAACCTTATGCCTAAACTTAAACCTCAGTAAAACTGTGCCAAAATCTAACTTTATTCCTAGCCTTAACCTCAGTAAAACTACCGGTATGCCCTAAACCTAACCTTATTCCTAAACATAACCTCAGTAAAAACAGTGTCAACACCAAACCTTATTCCTAAACATAACCTCAGTAAAAAAACAGTATAAAGACCAAATCTTATTCATAAACATACTGTAACCTCAGTAAAAACAGTGTCAAAACCAAACCTTATTCCTAAACTTTTAACCTCGTTAAATCAATACATGAACTGCTGGATGCGAGGGTTCGGTGAGCGTGTTTAAAGTGAGCGTGTTTTGGGGTGAGCCGATCAGAACACAGCCATAATCAGAACATAATGACATCTCACCAGAACACGCCCACGGTGACGTCATGCAGCTGGCCAGGAGGGTGTTGATGGCACACTGGTGCCGTAGGGCCTCCAGCAGGGCAGGGACGTGGCCGGGGTGGGTGAAGGGAACGCTGTCCACCACCGTGCCTCTGAGGTCAACAGACCCCCAGGCACCGCCCGGGAGGACATAGCTGTGTGCGGCTTCACCGGGGAGATGCTGGATAATATACACAAAAAGATAATGCACTTTTTTTCCCCACCACCTTTTTCATCAGACAGTATGCACAATTAACCCTTTTGGTGTTATAAGCATTATGTTATACTTTAGCTATTGAAAAATGGCAGATCTACAAGCTCATAGCGCGGCACCGAGTGCCGCACTACGAGCTTGTAGATCTGTACATTTTCTTTTAATCGTGAAAATGTGGCGCAAATCTTTGAATATATATTATTTCAGAGCAAATGTTTTTTAACTCAAATCTTTGCTTCTGGGGGGGGGGGGGGGGGGGCCTGGAACAACATATTGTCAGATGGGTGTCAGCGGCCAATTACATTATATTTTTGGAGGGTCCTTGACATGAAAATGTTTGAGAACCACTGACATAAAAACATAAGGTTTTTTTCAGAGAACTGTCAGGATTTAGAAGACATTTTGTAGAATCGTCCTCAGGTCTAAATGGGTTTAAACATCCGTGTGTGGCTCAACAATACATCCGAATCCTCTCTATTATTCTCGAAGCATGGCGTACCACTTTAAAGATCGCATCCTGTGAGCTGTCCAGTGTTTCTGCACGAGTCTTGGTGCAGGATGAATCTCTGGTCAGAATCTTGGGAAATGGCGCCCACTGCAGGTGAACCTCTGGTATGTCAACCTCTATGTGGAATACCAGCACAGCAAAGAGATTAGTGTGCAATATCATGAAGAAAACTGGCAGTCATGTTGTCCCCCAAAAAGAAAAGGAAAGAAAAAAGGCAGTCAAAGATGCTCGCCAGACTAGGGTAACCCATTTTGGACTGAGGTCGATTAAAAAAAAAAAGGCTTCTAAAACATTTTTCTGAAAAACCTATGTTTCTATGTCAGTGGTGCTCAACCTTTTTCATGTCAAGGACCCCTAGAATTATCTCTATTGGGCCACGGACCCCCCCATCTCAAAATATGTAGTTCCAGGGACCCCCCAGAAGCAAAAATGTTAGTTAAAAATGTTCGCTCTGAAATATATATTCAATGATTTGCGCCACATTTTAATGATTTTTCAAAAATAGCTATTTTTCAATAGCTAAATTATAACATGTTTAAAACACCAAAAGGGGTTCCAGCCCAAAATGTGTTAAAGTGCCGCCAATGAGTCTGTGCACCTAAATGTCCCTGAATTGCTCAACAATTGGCCAACAATACAAAAGAACAACATGTGGTCATTGCTGTGCAATTCCGAAAAAAGCATGAATGTACATTTTCGGGGCAAAGTCTTTTCCCAGACACCATGGGGACATCTGTAAAGAAAATAAACCTTGCATATTATCCACTTTTCTTTTAGACGTTTTTAGTGGACATTTCTACAGTGCAAGGTTACCAGACCTGTAATTTGGCGGAGATTGTTTACAAAGGAGAGGAAGAGTGGAAGTGGTGGCTGAAGCTTGAGCAGGAAGCAGGCTGGCAGTGTCTCGTGGGGGATCTCAGTCACAGGGTACATCACTGGAACACTGCAAAACACACACACAGACAAGTATATACTGCAATACATGGATTCCCTAGAATTTCTAAATATATTTTTTATCCTACGATTTTGTAACCCATTTTTCACCCATGTGTCAATAATCTAATGCAGGGATGTCAAACTCAAATACAGTGGGCCAAAATAAAGAAATTGGTACAAGTCGAGGGCTGGACTGTGTTTCCTTTACACCTGACAGCGGGGAGTTTCCCTGGTTGGACGTAGCGCGTGGAAGGAACACGTTATTCCAACCAGTTCGGCTGGCCAGGGGGAGGCAGTTTAGTGACAAGGATTACTGCATGTTTTTGTGAGGGTACCTACCTTAGGGGACACGGGGAGAACATGCAAACTCCACACAGATTTTGATTATTACAAAACGTACAATAACCACTTACATTTCGGCCATTTTAAAATAGACAAGCTCACAATGACACAGTAAATATGACATTTTAAAAACGTTTATATTTTTTTTACTTGCGAAATGAGTATTTTTTCTACTTTTGGTACTTCCAAGTAATTTTTTATACCAATAGTAGTAGTTTTACTCAAGTAAATTTTAAATTCTGGTACATTTACTTAAGTAAAACATTCAAGTACTCCTTCCACTACTAGTGTAGAGAACCACCTTCCTTTACCCCTGAGGATCCAGTTCAGTAAAACGTTCAAGTACTCCTTCCACCACCACTGTACAGAACCACTGTTACCCCTGAGGATCCAGTTGAGGTGGCTGTGGCATCACCGATGCCATCTGTAGAGTGTGGCTGACATCACTGGGCCCGACCAGAACCTGGGCTGAATGGCCAACCGCCCTCATCTCTGGAACATCTTCAAAAAGAGGGGTGCATACTTAGTTTAGACTAGTCATTGGTTAGACATGGGTTAAGGTTAGGTTTAGGTGTGCTGCCCCGTGGGAGGTTATAGGTTTAGGGTGAGGGTTTGAGATAGGTTGTAGTTGTATAGGACTAATGACTGGTCTAACCAATGACTAGTCTAAACTAAGTACTGCATCCCTTCAAAAAACAACATTGTTTTAGTAGCCTACAAATGCAAGGGGTCATCATTATCTCCAAGTACAACCGAACCAATGTCCTTATTAAGGCCAGAAACTATAGTAAAATACGCACATCACTTCGTGGAGGTGCTGGGTTCAAAAAGTGAAGGGAAACCTGCACACTCCTATGCTCCGAAAGGTTTATTTATGACGACGACGTTTGGAGCCAAGGCTCTTCATCTTGTCAAACTGATTTATTAAGGCCATCCATTTTATACTGTACTTCAGGCAGAGTGGTCCTAGACTACGGACATTCTTTCAAATATAAAAATCACTCGATACAGAACGGTGCAGGATCATCATGCTTGCTTTGTCTGAGTTTGTGAGAGAGGCCCTCAATGAGAGCCTTTAGATTGTGAGATTTACGAGGTAGAAGTATGTGATTAAACATTGGTGAACTTACTGGATTTGGGAGATTTCAAAATGGCAGAAGGGCTGACGTAGAACAGGATAGTAACTGGAACATCTGGAGGAATGTATACACCATACAGTATTTATTTGTATTAAGACAAGACAGTTGAGGACCAGGGTATTTTGTTTTCTGTAATGTTATAGACCAGTGGTTCCCAAACTTTTCAGGTCAAGGCCCAAAAGAGAAGTTAGACGTTTGCCCGGCCGCGACCCAAACTAGAAAATGTCATATCTACAAACAGTGTTCTCTAGAGTACTATATGAATTATGAACCTCCTTTTCCTGCCTTCAGATACCCAATCCTGCCATTGAGGACAGTGTCCACCAGGGGGTCACTCTCCTTGATCGCCCTGAAATACAGGAGAGATAGTGTTGGATTATATTATAGCGGATTATATACAACATTGATTTTAGGCCTAGTAATTCTATTTTACTCACCTTGGCAAATGTGATATTTTCTGCAAGTCCTTCCCCAGCAATTGTAGGGAAGCAAATAATTTCAGCTTTCTTTCACTGGGGGGGTAAAACATTCTAATTAACTTTGTGTATACATTATGTTTTAGCTTCCATTAAAAGTAGTGATGTCCCAATGACATATTTTTGCAATCCAATTCCGATCATTTGATTTTGAGTATTTGCCGATACAGATTTCCCCCCGATCCGATATTTGTAATTTTATAGAACACTTGCCATATCCACAATAGTACAATATCCAAAATCACAAACAATATCCAGTCTAATGATATGGATATACCGGTAATATTGATACTATAGATCACTTTTGTTTTTTCTCCTGATCAGATTCTGATCATTTGACGATCAAAATGACGACACAACCCTGTCGGATCAGGACAACCCTAATTAAAAGCAGAGAAAAGTCCAGAGGCATTACTTGTCTCTAAAGAGGCCATAGAGGTTAGAAAGGTCCGCCAACTTCAGTGAGAATTCCACAAAATCCTTTGTCCTGTTGAAGTGGTGAAAAGGAAAACAATGAACACACTACGGGCTCTATCGTTTGCAATGCCTTACCCGCCAGCATTAACCCCAATCCGTGAATTACGCATTTAGGAGACAGAGCGGACGCCATTCAAAACTCTACACGGCTTGTGCAAACATGCACTGCGATTCGATTGGCCAGTGTAGAGTCCCTTGCACACATTACAAGGACACACTGTGATTGGCCAGTAGCCACATTGAGTGGCAGTCGGGGCAAACGCTCTCATCACCAGAACATGATTTGTCTATCGGGTTGCAATTCGAACGGCGCTATCGAACTTCACAACGTCCGGCGTGGCAACTCGCTCGCTTTAGCTCGGTCGGTGGTGCTTCACAACATTCGGCGTGGATACTTCACAAGGCTCAAGTTCGCGTGAATCCGCGTGCCTCCGTCGCGGTACTTTAAGTACAAAACAAATTAACCCATTCTGACCTGAGATCAGATTCATACGAGGTTTCCACTGGACACACACTGGTCTGATTAACCCACTCTGACCCGAGATCAGATTCTAAAAATGTCAGTCGTTCTTCTATTTTTCAAAAATAGCAGACCTACAAGCTCGTAGCGCGCCACTCGGTGGCGCGCTATGAGCTTGTAGATCTGTTATTTTTCAATAGCTAAAGCATAACATGATGCTAACACCAAAAGGGGTGCCCGTTCAGAATGGGTTAATGTCCACAGTTGTTAATAAGGACAAGACGTGCATTATTCAGAATGAGCGCAGCCCTGTCACACTATAGCGGGGCTAAAATAAATAAATACTGAAATGATATTGCACACAGTGAAATGAATTAATAATAGAAAGACATTTTAAATGTTCACAATATACAGCTTACCTCAGCAACTGAAGTAGGGACTCATTAGACTGCAAAAGCAATTCAACTTGGTCAGTGTCATGGTGTCATCATGATGGGAGGAATATTAAAGTCAACTGTTACAGGGATCTTCAATCTTTAGTGAATTTTATTTTTTACATTAACCACTTGAACCCGTCCTCCCCATTCTGAGGGGAACATGGAACATTAGTCGAAAGTATAGCCGATCTACAAGCTCACAGCGCCTCGTGCTGTGAGGATTTGTGAGCTTGTAGATCTGCTACTTGCGGCAAAGAGGTTTGGAGGATAAGAGAGGACCAAGTACCGGTCAAGTATTGAGGGTTTAAGTGGTTAAATGTCTGAAAATACACATTCACATGAATCCAACATGACAGTGCTGTCAAACAAGTCCATGAAACTTCTCTTCAGACCTTCTGGTGTACCCATACACCTTCCTCCATCTCCAGTATGTCTGTTCCCAGTATTGTTTACCTCCCATTGTTGCCGTCGCTCTGTCGTTTTTGTCTCGCTGTATACCTGTATTTTTTGTTGTTTTGTTTTCTTTGTTTGTGAATACTTGTAAATGTATGTGAAGTTGTTTGTGTGTATGAGTGTAACACTTATATATCCTGTGAAAGTATGCAGCTGAGGTCGTGAAAAAAAAGAAAAAAAAGATCAGTTGTAAGAAAAATGTATACTTGTAATTCTGTGAAGTTGCCTAAACTGAAATAAAAACAAAGTTCAAAAAAAAAAAAACAAGTCCATGAAGCCATGCATTAAAAAGGGTTAATCTGAAACACCATTTTACACAGGATGTAGTGGGGGTCCTGTGGGTCCTTGCTTCATCCCTCTCAGCTAAGGGGTCCTTGGCCTGTTGACCCCTGGCCTGTGTTAGAATGTTCAATTTGACAGAACAAAGAGCCCTTTACCACTGGGGTCTCTCCACACAGTGTTCAGGGGTGGATTGGGGCATATGTGGGCCAGTTTGCTCTATGGTCAATTTGATCAAAGGTCTGACTTTCTAGTCTAGTCACGTGGTCTAGTAGCCATGTACATGTAGTGGAGAGATGTTCATGATTGGCTGGCAACTAACAGGCCTATTCAATTCATAGACCAGTTTTCAGTGAAGAGGTGACCACCCGGTCGCAATTTTAGCTGAAGTATCGCCCAAGGAAATTACTTTGCTTTACAAATCAGTTTACATTCTCCGCGAATGAAACAAGTGTTTGGGAAATACAACTGACGGATGTTCCGGAGGATACATCCGCCGATAGCTTCTCTGCCTTACGTTGTGAACAGGCTTTTCTTTTCGCAGATAAGTGAGCCTGGGACCGAGGCTAGGTCTGGGTGAAGATGTCAGCCGGGCTGAACGCATGTCCCATCAGTGTCAGAACCTTCCTTACCTCCGGGTTCTCTCCACACAGGGCTAGCTTGACGTCTTGCACCCGACCCGCCGGCAGCAACAACACCTCCATGTAGAACATGTCCGCCGTCAGGTAGCACGTGGCTTCAGTGAAGTGGAAGCCCATTCTGCAGAGCAGAGGACAAAAACGTTACGCTACCGTGTACACTGTGACATTACTATTGGATTATAATAAGAGCGGGCTAAATTGGCATTCTGGCATATGGTTTAAAGACCGTCGACACTGAGCAAGTATATTGTTCACCATTGTATAGTTTGATGTGAACTCTGCCATCCACTTGACTTAAAACACAAGGAACAGCAATGTCCGTGTTCACCTATGTGACGTTAATGAGCACCAGTATTATCTGAGTACCAGTAGGGGTGCTGTTGTGCCAGAAACAGAGAGAGATAGACAGTGCTGCACTGTTGCCTGCTAATGAGAGAGAGAGAGAGAGAGAGAGAGAGAGAGAGGGGGGAGTTGCACCACTCAGTGTACACAGGTGTGATTTTTTTAATAGTTATGGTGCTCAGTGTGAAAGAAATCAACTAAAATGTGATATTTATTTAAATCAATAGGCAAATTGTATTCATTATTTTAATACATACTGGTATAATTAGGGGTGGAGAGAGAGAGAGAGAGAGAGAGAGAGAGAGAGAGAGAGAGAGAGAGAGAGAGAGAGAGAGAGAGAGAGAGAGAGAGAGAGAGAGAGAAGCAGTAGATTTTTGTACCCCGTTTGTTTTGCAATCAATTCCAGACGAGACATCATGGTGTTCACGGAATTCACTAGAAATGATACATTTAGATTATTCACAGACAGGCTAGTAATAACACTATAACAGTATACAATGAATAGGGATGCTCCGATCAGGTTTTTTGGGACCGATCACGATAGTTTCTCATGATTGGCCGATATAAATGTTGCAAATTGTAATATTTCCAAAATGATTATATGTCAAAACCCACGTCAAAACTGTTCCCGTGTGTGGGGAGGAAGGGGAGAATGTTTAGGCCCGACACAAAAATGCAAGATGATGTTATACTATAATATCTGATTGACTTTTATACCACTTAAATGGTGTAAAAGATCAGTTTCTCCAGATAAGGTAAATGCAGATTACCGATCAGAGTGAATATCGGCCGATATGGCCGATGACCGATTATCCTGCTTCTTCAAGCATGAACAAATGTCATGTTGAAACATTAAAGAAGAGTACCTCAAATTGCCATGCATTGTTGTACTTTAATATATTTTGAAGAGAAATGTTTTTTTTTTATGGAATGTATATATCGGGTAAAATATACCCAACGTTAGTGATGGTGTGACCATTTTTTCAACATTAGTTTATAGAGTTAATATTTCTCATATGAATTTACCAGTTAAAGTTTCATGAAGTCGTTCCAGACATCTATACATGGGCTCGCAGGGTTTGGAGGGATCTCTGGTTCTTTCCTACAATACAGAGAGGATCATAATATTCCAAGTCGTTAACCCATTCTGACCTGAGATCAGATTCATACGAGGTTTCCACTGGACACACACTGGTCTGATCAACCCATTCTGACCTGAGATCAGATTCTAAAAATGTCAGTCGTTCTTCGAATTTTTCAAAAATAGCAGACCTACAAGCTCGTATCGCGCCACTCGGTGGCGCGATATGAGCTTGTAGATCTGCTATTTTTCAATAGGTAAAGCATAACATGATGCTAACACCAAAATGGGTGCCCGGTCAGAATGGGTTAATGATAATGAATTTATTTATATAGCACATTTCTAGACAAAGTCTCAAAGTGCTTTACATCAAAAGAGAACAACAAAAGATCAATCCATGCAATAGCAGGCATTAAAATACAAAACATACATAATAATTAAGGAAACATTGGCTTATTTTCTAATCAGTTACACATACACACACACGCCATGAAGCCTTGAATGGATCTCTTTTTGTTTTAGTCATTTCGATGACCAGGTGTCTGCTCTGCTCAGTACAGAGACTCTGCCAGCCTTCGAATTATTGGCTCAGGAATGAGACAAAACAATCTCCATGAATTCAAGGCTTCATGACATGATGTGTAATCGATAGAAAATGAATCATTGTTTGGGTGAACTACTCCTTTTGGGTGAACTATTCCTTTCAAACTACATGTGATATTTTTCGGCCTGAAACAGGTAAACATTCTGGTCTTCAAATGGTCTTATGGAACCGAGACGTAGTGATTTCCAAAAGCCTTTTAACTACATTTGAAGACAGCGTGAGGGAGTAGGTAAGAGACTTTTTTGAGAGCCTGAAAATGAAGTGCACAATATGCAGGGTTTCATTGACCAATAATATATTCTGCATGCTACTCACATCCTACCATCATATTTCAACCCTCTGGCTTGATGCTGAGGGGGCTGTCTGTCAACATCTGCTCAACCCTCCACCTTATACACATGATTCTCACTTCTGCATTCCGGTGGCTTTTCCCATGCAGGATTATGTCGTCTATCTGGAGAGCCAATTATTACAACAATATGTTGCTAGGTACAAATAAACAACCACCACCTCTTCACCAGCTCAGTAGCCCTAGTGATTAGAGTCTCCACTCTGAGACTGGGAGGGCAGGGTTCGATCCCTGCCCAGGTCATACCAAAGACCAGAGGCGGACTTACCGTTGGGCAAACTCACCACGCAGCCCAGGGGGGCCCTGAAAATTTGTCTAGCCCGGGGGCCTTTGGGAGGGTAAATCCGGCCCTGCCAAAGACCCTAATAATGGGACACAGTCAGTGCCTCCCTGCTTGCCACTCAGCATCAAGGGTTGGATCGGGTTAAGTCACTGCGACATACTAACATCATGTCTTAGTCTAAGCTAAGGGGTGTACTTGTACATCAAGTTGCCTCACGCTAAGGAAGATGGGAGATAGGCTCCTGTCCTATGGGCCTCAGGGCACGGCAAGGCTTACTAGTACCTACTTGGCATGATACCAAAACAGCTTGCCAGCAGTCATTGGTTTGTCTCACATTTGGCCATTTGTGTGATGAAGTTCCGATAGACAAGGGCAGCGGATCGTGGGGTGAGATTTTTACTGGACGGTGAACAGAGGGCAGAGACGGGAGACAGATTTGGATGTGACAAGCCGCTAAAAGCCCCGGGGCAGACCCGAACTGCATGGGGTCAGCTGTGGGAAGGATTACAGTACTAGCCATATGACACCCGGTGCGACATGCACAGCACGGGGCTCTGAGTCACCATGGTGCTTGTTTTTAAACAGCTTACAATAGCAATTGCCCTTGTTTATCGGTAGGGGATCCACATACCACAGAGCAGCGTTTAAGGCATCCTGCTGTGCGACACGACTACAATTTGTACCCAGTAATTCCTGGGTGGGAATAGCAGTCATTGACCTTTGGATGCTTTGCACTGTGGGGCAAATAAATGCTGTTAAACACGGGAATCATCTTTTATGCAATCAGTTCAGTATACATTTTGGTCTGCTGAGAAAACACAATGTATTTTGTGAATTGCATGTCATCTTACTTTTTTTAAAGCGGGGAAGCATCCATGTCATTTTAGATTTTAGTGTTTTGGCTATTCAAAAATAGCATGCACAGTTTGCACACGCTCAGACAGCGCTCCACTTCATGCCGCACTGCGAGCTTGTGCATCTGCCATTTCTGAACATGTTTGAAATGCTGAATACTTTTTAAACACAAATCTTAACATTTTCAGATTGGTGTCCCGTGGCCATATATATATATATATATATTTGGTGGTCCTTTGAGAACTACTGGCATTTGTAGAATCGGCCTCAGGTCAAGTTAAGTTGGGTTAAGGGAAGCTGTGTTATGCATAACAAAGTTCCATAGCTGAATACTGAGCACTAGTTCTGGCAGACAGACAAGACGGCTGTATGGCCTGGCCAGCCTCTGTATCCCCTGGAGGACCACACATAACTACACATTCTGTCCAGTATACCCAATGCCTCTTCCAGACCCTCGAGACCGACCACTGCCAAGCACAACTTCCAAGCTCAATAAGCTTACAAGCTTGTAGAGGGGGGAGAGCAGACCAAGTACAGACTGAAGGGTCAAGTTTAACAAGTATTGACGTTTCAGGCGGTTAAATCAAATGTCTGAAAATGCACATGAACAACTTAACAAGTCTATCTCTCTCTCTCTCTCTCTCTCAGCTAAGGGGATCTTGAAGACCCCAGTTCTAACCTCATACCTTGCACTTAATTTTTAATGCATAACAGGATGAGGCATTGCTAGAAGTTTCAATATGCCTCGACCTGGACCCAAAACTGCCACCCGAAAATGTCAAATAATATAATAACTTTTATTTTACTAAACATCACAATTGAATCATAACATAAATGAGTAGCCTAGACAAGGGTCAAATATCTAGAGAGGTTGCTGTTATGAAAAAGGGTTTCATGTTCTCATCTCATTCCTAATGCATCACAACAATGCATCATCCTCATGCATGGCAGTAAACTATGAAGGCCTATATCAGTCTATGAAAGATATATGACCCTTTCACAGCTAGCTATTCATAAAATATAGACTTCTATTCACACACACACAAACAATAAAACTAACCAACCCTGTTAATAAAACATCTACGGATGCACAAACTATTAAGGCACCTTCGGTTCAAGCCAACCCATCATTTCCCTTTAGGCCTGGCTAATTGGTGGCTTGTGAGGAATATGGAACTACATTAATATTTCAACATTTCCCTGCAATGGTCGTCGATATGCTCCATGTTGTTTGGCTTACCATGCATCTGCGGACAAGACGGAAGGTTTCATTCCACGGCTTCTCTGCATATTTCACATGCAGATCAGAAATTATCTTTACTGCAGCACAAAACAGAAAGGTGGTCCCATTTAATAGTTTGCTCTTAGTCCATCCACAGCCTTAAGTTAACTATAATACCAGCCACAGTCTGGACTTGGACGATTCTAGTTTTGGTCAACCAAATGAATAAGCATTTGATCAAGAAGTAGTAGGCCTATGCATTTTATCAATATTGACACTCGAAAGTACTACATGCTAGCTCAAATGTTGAACTCTCGTAGATGTATTTATCGATTCAGACAAGATTGACAATGTCAGGCGTTTCTTTATCAAAAGGATAATAGCCGAAATAATTAACTTTGCCGCAAATTACCTGGCTTTTGAAAGTCCATTTTGTGTTTGAACTTGCATCAAGCGCTTAGTTCACACGCACCAGGATTTAATAGACTAACAGGGGGGCGGGCCAATCAATCAATCATTGATTATCAATGCCATTATAGGCGCCTTATGTCTTTGATTAGGCATTTAGGCTGTCTGTTCCTTAATAGATAATTGAAACTTTGAACTTGAACCAGAACCATGCAAAAAAATCATAAAATGTATTTATTTGCTATAAATGAATGAATGGCAACATATGATATGAATGGCATGAAAAGTAAAGCAAAGTAATGTTCAGTCCCAAGTGGGCGGGCGTTGTCACGTCCCTCCCAGCCGGCCGGCAGACAGACAGATGCGGCCAAACCCAACAGGACCACAGCCTCTGCTGGTGGACGGAGCTCCGAGGAAGCTAGCCATGAGCTACAAGTTAGCCTGACTCTAATCGAATCTCTTGTGCCAATTTAAGGTGGGTTTTTATTCCGTTTCAATCTATACATCCCACATCAGCTGGTGGTGGTCATGTTGTTATTCGGTGCGTTTTCAACACTTTGGCATTGTGTTTGCGGTGGTGGTTCTATTAGCTTTGGGTTCAAATCATGTTCAAATGCTAGCTAGTTTGTTTTAGTTTGGCCATTCTAAGAATACCAAGGATGCGACAGTGTCACATCTTATAGAATAAGTTAAACGCGTGTGCGCGGTGTATGTGTGATTTTTTTAGGTTCGTATAAGCTCACGGATCGGATGTTTAAAAAAATATAATCAAATGAAATAAAAGAACATAAAAATAAACGTGAGTCACGTTAGATGTAACGCTTCAGCCGCGACGCCATTGACTCATCCTTGGGTATGTTCGCCCCAGATGGCTAGATATCATCAGAAACAGACAGACACACAGTGGGTGAGTTGAGAAGCAATCCAGACAAACACACACACACAGCTGTTGCAATTATAAGCGACCCGTTATTGTTTAATTAATGAACACTCCTTTGTGAATAATTAGTCTAATTCACGGTGATGTGCTTATATAGATCACTAAAAGCAGGATATGGCTGGCTGTGCAGTGCTGCTGTCATGCACCGACTAATGACTATTAGTTGTCATGTCACTCACCAGCTAAGTGCAGCTAAATGGCTACTAGGTCAGTGTATGGGATTAAGTTGACACGGTTTGTTGTTTTTAACTGCATTATTTATACCTGCTCAGTCTGTCTGGCTCATCTGTCTCGTGATTGGAGTGTGTTGTTAAATAAAAGCTCGTGAGCTGGTTCAGTCCCTTGTATTATTAGTGCCTGCGTATTAGTTCCAATTCAGTATGTCTGATGACGTTTTAATTGTAACATGTATGCCATTAGTTCTGGGGTTATAGCGATATGAAATCCTATTCTAGCTGCACTTACTGGCTATTGTTGTTGTGTGGCCTCTGCAAAATTGTCACATGACGCCATTAATATATCCCTAATACATTGTCCCTTTTAATAAGATCCTTCCAGTATCATCAGCTATGGGAAAATCTGACCCTGGCTGTACCTGCCTGCATTTTACAGTAGAGCTGTGATGAAAGTGATATGGCTTTGATTGATTGATTGAAATATGTATTAACAGTTTGCAGAATTACAGTACATCACTCAATCACAAAGACTGTTAACTGTGAGTGGACGACCCAATAAAGCATTACACTTGTTTACAAGAGGGTCCACCTTGTCCAATTCATCAAAACATTTATAGACGTACAAATAGACACTTCTATAAAGCCAAAGAACAGAACAGGAATTCATCATAAAGGAGGTAAAAAGGGAAAAGAAACATATAGGCCTACAGTGAGTGGAAAAGGGGTGGGGACAGTCTGTTCCAACTCTCTCCCAAGAGTCAGAATCCACAGAAGGAGTCAAAATAAATGACACCATCATGGGTGTCAAAGCAACAACAGTAATCATTGTTGTGTTTTCCATCCTCCCACATTCTGTCATGCTGTATTGAGGTTCTCTTTGTATTTGTCATCAGCTGGTCCGCCATGGGAGGGGAGGGGAGCGGTGTGGGTCATTTTGGGTGTCTTAAATCAGTGGTTCTCAACCAGTGGTCCCCCAGCTAAATGATACAGAGTTGGTAAACCAAATAAACCCTTATTAATAGATCTG
The DNA here is from genome assembly GCF_963924005.1 of Protomyctophum bolini. Lineage (NCBI taxonomy): Eukaryota > Metazoa > Chordata > Actinopteri > Myctophiformes > Myctophidae > Protomyctophum > Protomyctophum bolini. The sequence continues at coordinate 4,446,692 of NC_137882.1, read as the reverse complement.
TATTGGGAGTGTAAAATGAAACAAATTTGACCATTACGGCCGGGTCCATTTGGGACCCGGAAGAATTGTTATTTGGATCAACGTTTGCCTGTTGTCTCTCCTAAATGGTACCACATCAATGCATCCAACGACAACATATTCTAAGTGAGAGGCTAAATCTCATCAAATGGTGGTCCGTGGCTCAAATGCAGAATAAATAATGTTTGTTGTTATGAAAAGGGTTGAAAAAACCACTGTCTTAAATGGGACAGCATTGCTATTAATACCTAGGGCTGTCATGATTATGACATTTGACATGACAATTCATTGTCACACAAATAGATGCGATTAATGATTTTCATTTAATGGTGTTTTTGTTACACTGTAGTGTAACGCATAGCCGGGGTAGGTTGTAGATCTGCTATTTCTACTTTTTTATATTTGAAAAATTAAATGTATGACTATGAACAATGAACAATTGTGATTGTGTAATACAGGCCTGCTTAAACAGAAACAAAAAAACCACTAGTACTAAATTACTAATACTATTTTGCCTTTAAGACTCCATTTTGGAAATGAACCAGAGCATGACACAGCCTTAATGGTATGGAAATGTTTTTGTGGAAAATAACCAAATGACCAGTCCTTGTCCTTGACACGGACATCACAATGTTTTCAATCCAGCTAAAATGATTTCATAAGGCACTGTTGTCAGTTGTCGCCCAAGAAGTGAACCCAGTGAACCCACCCCCATCCTGACTGGTACAGGCTGTGTTTTAGTTCCTCCTTGCTGACTGGAACTTAGCCATTCATTGTGTATTGTATTGAAACATACTAACCTGCAACGGAACTTGAAACTGGGTTAATTTGATTACAATGGGAAGTGAGTTGGCTTTGTACATGATATACAGTTGATGTAAATGGTGCATTTATATAGCGCCTTTATCCAAGGCGCTTTGCATAGATTGTGCATTACATTCACCCATTCATACACCGATTGTGGCGGAAGCCATGCAAGGTACCAACCAGCACATCGGGAGCAATTTGGGGTTCAGTGTCTTGCCCAAGGAGGCAAGGACACTTCGACATGTAGACAGGAGGAGCCGGGATTCGAACCGCCAACCCATGGATCATTGGACGACCTGCTCTACCTCCTGAGCTACAGTAGTTGTGATGTCAGGGTAACGGCAAAAAAAACGAAACACAAAAGCCAAAATTGCATTAGCCTCGTAATTTGTTTTGTCATCTGATTAGGATCAGTTTAGGAACTCGGTGTCAAACCTAGTGCAAAGAGAGATTAATGAATTAAATGCTTATATAAGGCAGATTGCAGGCCCAGTACTGTATAGCATGCCAATGATCATTCATTATCACAACGATTATAAGTAACTATGCAGGACAGTTATCTAGAAATCCCCTTCACCTTAATGCTGAGTTGCTGACAGTTGGGCCCCAGAGAGTGTTCCTAGTTGCGGTGGTATTTAACCACTTTTTCCGCATTTCATGATAGGCAAAGATAAATACAAATTAACGTTAATATATCTCATCTACATCAGGTAGAAACCTCATCCACCTCGTCTTTTCAGGATTAAAATAAGAAAACATAGCAAAAGTAGCAGATACACAAACTCGAAATGCGTCGCTTTAGGCTGTGATCTGCTACTTTTGATGCTTCCGTGTGACGCTGTAGTACGAGGTATGGGCGACTGTGGCTCAGGAGGTAGAGCAGGTCGTCCAATGATCCATGGGTCGGCGGTTCGAATCCCGGCTCCTCCTCCTGTCTACATGTCGAAGTGTCTTTGGGCAAGACGCTGAACCCCAAATTGTTCCCGATGTGCTGGTTGGTACCTTGCATGTGTTCCGCTGCAATCGGTGTATGAATGAGTGAATGTAATGCACAATCTATGTAAAGCGCATTGGATAAAGGCGCTATATAAATGCACCATTTACCATTTTACGATCAAGGCGTGAAAAAACACAAGGTTAAAATATGGAGGTGAGAGAGGTTTCTGCCCGCCAGCGACGCTATACTCTGTATTTATATACTGTACATTGTCTATTGTCTTCAGTCTTTTATGTGTTGTGACACAATTATGATGCAACGGCTCAACCCTCTTTCTTTTTCCCCCCCAGGAGTCGAACGGAGCCATCATTGCAGCAGGAATCCATACAGATCCTACAGTCAGTCCTCTTCTCCCCCACCCGTCTCCTCCTCCTGGGAACCTTCCTTTTAATCACACTTCTTGGACCACCGGGTGGACAGAACAGAACAGAACAGAACCATGGCAGCTGCAAAGCCAAAGGGACAGAACTCTCTGGCCCTGCACAAGGTGATCATGGTGGGCAGCGGCGGAGTGGGCAAATCGGCCCTGACACTCCAGTTCATGTACGACGAGGTAAGAAAGAAGCAGGGCTGCGTCTTTTGTGTATATTTATAGAATGTAGTGAGTGAGGAATTGTATTAAATTACATCTGATTAGATTTATTTGGTATTTCTCAATCAATGAAATGACGTGTCCCATAATCAAATTGCATGGTCATTCATGAGTATGATAAGAAGAATGCCTGGATAAGAATAAGGTATTTCCTGAGAAACAGGGAGAGACAGTTTGATAAGGTTTGGCTGCCCTTACCTGAGTAGAAACGATTAATAGACAGGATACCATTGATATGGTTGACTGTACGCCATTTTCTTTTCAGATGTTTTCCATGAGCATTCTATAGTATGCAGTGTCACTGAGCAGTATGGGTGGGTGGGTTAATGGATTTCTTTCGCTTTTTTGTCTTGTTTTTTTCTTTCATTTTTTGTTTCTATAAAAAAAAAAGAATGTATTTCATATCATAATGTTTGTAACAATTTATAATCTGTTCAATAAAAACATATTTGACAAGAAGAATGCCTGGATAAACCACTAAGACGAAAAGCAATAAACGTATCTTTTTTTGCGACAGTCAGTCACTCATATTATAGCGAAAACGTAACTCATTCGGTAGCGGTAACGATAGCGTTTTCTCTCAGTCAGTTGATTCTTCATATCCATATGAGTGAAGCGGCCGGGGTGACATGTTTATTTTTCAAACACAGTTCTTATATGAGGCGATCTAAGATCCTCCCCTATGGGGATTACAATGCAATGAACCCGTGGATTTGCGCCCTCTACCGATATTGACGTCAGACTTCGGTGCTCTATTGACCGGTCATCAAATTATTTGCTTAACCCATTCTGACCGGGCACCCATTTTGGTGTTGCCATCATGTTATGCCTTAGCTATTGAAAAATAGCAGATCTACAAGCTCATAGCGCGCCACCGAGTGGCGCGCTACGAGCTTGTAGGTCTGCTATTTTTGAAAAATCGAAGAAAGTCTGACATTTTTAGAATCTGATCTCAGGTCAGAAGGGGTTCATCAGACCAGTGTGTGTCCAGTGGAAACCTCGTATGAATCTGATCTCGGGTCAGAATGGGTTAAGAATGCGACCAAAAACTAAAAACATCATGGTGGTGTGTAATTTATAGACAAGTGGGGAAGGATTTCTTATGCTTGGGTTTTCAAGTGATTTTGGTCTCTTTCTTACACGTAACACTGATTTTGAAACTTCAATCTTTTGCCGGTTCTGTAGTTTGTGGAGGATTACGAGCCAACCAAAGCGGACAGCTACAGGAAGAAAGTGGTGCTGGACGGAGAGGAGGTGCAGATAGACATCCTGGACACGGCTGGACAAGAGGACTACGCCGCCATCCGGGACAATTACTTCCGCAGTGGCGAGGGGTTCCTCTGCGTCTTCTCCATCACAGAGCTGGAGTCTTTCGCAGCAACAGTCGACTTCAGGTGGGGAAAAATCCCAAATAGTTTTCTTGATACTTGATACTTACATTTGCTGTCAGGCAGAAACCTCCTATCTCCATATTAAAACGTGGTGCGAAATAGCACATTTCGGGGCCTGTATGGGCCGATTCATACTCCTATTTTAGAGCCGAATAAAAGTCGGTTCGGCGCTGTAGAGCCTAGAATTTGAGGTTCAGGGGGGGGCGGGTACCGTCCTAAAGCCGTCTCTTCGGCGCTACTGAAGATTTCTGACGACCCGAAATCTTTTCGGCGCTACAGTGCCGAAACAGTGGTAAAATAGGAGTATGAATCGGCCCTATGTCTACTACTTTTGCTACTTTTGAATTTTAAGCCTGAAAGGTAACAATTTTGAACATGATGAACATATTCCACCCGACAGAGACGATATGTTAGATCTCCCCTTTGCTAGCAGTCATGATTGATAGAAATAAGTACGTTTTGCGTTGAACTACACCTTTTAAGCCGGTCATGATTTATTTTAAAGGTCATGACTCATGTTCTGTCCTGGTAGCAGGTATACTTAGTGATGTGTCAGCCTTTGCCAGTACAGTGTGGAAAAGGCTGGGAAGTGAACATGATACTCTTATGTCTAAACAGAATGTGTGACCTTTTGTCATTTCAGAGATTCATTATACCATGACAGTCACTTTTAATTGAATTTTAGCTGCCATAGAGCAGTCCACTTTTATCTTCTTGGTTCAGTCTGCGGCCAAATACAGTTTGGGGCGTCCTTGACACAGTTCGAGAACTAGTGATTTAGATTAGAAGGCATTTGTAGAATTTATTTGGTTTTTGGTTTTTTTCTCGCATTCTTGAGCCAATAATTCGATGCCCGGGTGGCTGGTCATTAGGATACTCAATTGACTCCGCTGGTCATCCAATTATTGGCTCAGGAATGTGACCACACACACACACACACACACACACACACACACACACACACACACACACACACACACACACACACACAGAGACACAGCAGCAGCACCAGCCAGTTCAGATGCAGGGTCTGATTTTCTAGCACGTAATGGTTAACCCATTCTGAACGGGAACCCATTTTGGTGTTTAGCATCACATTATGCTTTAGCTATTGAAAAATAGCAGATCTACAAGCTCATAGCGCGCCACCGAGTGGCGCACTACGAGCTTGTAGGTCTGCTATTTTTGAAAAATCGAAGGACGACTGACATTTTTAGAATCTGATCTCAGGTCAGAATGGGTTAATCAGACCAGTGTGTGTCCAGTGGAAACCTCGTATGAATCTGATCTCAGGTCAGAATGGGTTAATAGCCATGTAGCTGAATGTTGGTGTAGCTGACGTGGTGTTTTGCAGGGAGCAGATCCTACGGGTGAAGGAGGATGAGAACGTGCCCTTCCTCCTGGTCGGCAACAAGTCGGACCTGGAAGACCGGCGGCAGGTCAGCGCTGACGAGGCCAAGGCCCGCGCCGAGCAGTGGGGCGTGTGCTACGTGGAGACCTCCGCCAAAACCCGTGCCAATGTCGACAAGGTAAGGGAACCGACCATGATTTTACGGTGAAGTTGGCTTTCCTTATATTGGACCAAATAAAACACCGGTTTATATTATTTTATTTATAATGTTTTCACAGGTGTTTTTTGACCTGATGAGAGAGATCCGAGCGAGGAAAATGGAGGACAGCAAAGAGAAAAACGGCAAGAAGAAAAGTAAAAGTTTGGCTAAGAGAATTAGAGAGCGATGCTGTATTTTATAGTGGCCAGAGAGGAGAAGCAACGACTCGCTTCTGTACATATTACATTTCTCAGATTATTTTTTTGCATTTAATTTGTGCCCAATAATTCCTGACTATTACTGCTATCAGACACCCGGGCCGCATGTCAGGAGTAGTGTGGCGGCACCCCCATACGTCATGTATAACTCTAGTTTTAAACACTCCAAATAATTAAATGTACTTTCTCTTCCTATGACCACCTTACAGAGTATGGCAAAATGGATGTTTTCATGTATGCCTAAAGTCTTGAGATTTTAACAAACCTTTTTTCGATATAGCATTCGGTTGTGTGTTATCTCTAAACAGTGCAGCATGATTAAACTGATGGGAAAAGGGTCAGAGAGAGGAGCTAATGTTTAAATAAGAGGTTGTTGCTTACTAGAAGTTGGATTTAAGGGCCCAGAATCCATAGATTATAGCCTGCCTGCTTTGGGTTGTACTTGTATGCTAACGTTAAGGCTCAACAGTGTCAACAAAACAAATCTTTGAGTGCCACCCGGTAATCGGGTTCTATCTATTTGAACCACATTTGAGATTTGATGCCATTCCGACTTAATCATTTCAGACCTCAATTTTGTTGTGTAATTTTATAACACTTTTCATTTGTCTGTGGATATTTTTATTTTCTCTATCCCACTGGGATCTAAAACCAGTTGTAGAAGATGAGCGCACTAACATTGTTTACTTTGAGAATATCTTTTTTCCTGCAATTGCAGTTATTCTTTACTCCTATGTCGTAAGTATGCATCACTTGAATTTTCTAATCCTAACATTTCACTACTTTTTTTTTTTTCTTTTAATCTCACTTGATTAAAGAATTTAATTGCCTTTTGTGGATCAACAAATCCACAGTGCTCTGATGGAAGAATGATTGCTCTGATGGAGGAATGATTACTCTGATGGAATAATTATTCCATAACACTAAATCTTCTGCTGACATGAAGGAATCTCCTGAGTGGGTGAAATAAATTTGGCTGCTGTCAGCTATTAACAATTTATACCTATTCATCTTCCCTGGCTCTTGACATTTAATCAAAGCAAGCCCCGTTTTTATAACGCTGTGTGAATGTATCCAGGACGACTACAGAAGTGAGAACATGATTTGAGCCATGTCGGTAAGGTGGCGTGCATCAATCATAGTTATAGTGTCAACAAAGAAAATGAGTCTAGACAAGTGCCCACTTGTTACCATAATTAAAGTGAATGACAACTGGATATGATGAAGTGGAAATGAGTAGCAAAATGAGGATATGATTAATGACAGGCCAAAGCACACTGTCACACTTTTGTTTTTGTTTAATTTTACCGTTTACCTGAGCCACACGCTTATTTGCCATTTTTATTTTACAATGTATTTTTTTAAGGTCTAGCACATCATCTTCAATGTGTTCACTGCACTCTTCTCAAATTGTTTCACACTCGAGACAAAAAATAATATTTTAGTTGCAAAGAGGGTGAGGAAAGGTAAATTAATGTTTGTGAATTCAAGTGTTTTGTTATTTTAGAGATTTTACTACAACCCCAAAAAACCCACGATTACCCGTAACTTAAAAGCCATGACATATTTTCTCAAATTACTCCAGTCCAAACTGATACCCTAAATTATAGCAGCAAGTTTCTGTCATGGTTTGTATACCTTTTGGTGGTCACTGGTCAAACAAAGCTTTTCAAACCACTATCTGGTTGAACTTGAAGTAACAATCACTTGGCATTTCTGCCATTTTTGCTCAATAGCACATAAAGTGAGATCTGAGATGAGAAAGACCATCAGGGAGGTTATGTGACAATGGCCTTGAGCTAAACTTTAACCTACAATTTTACACAAATATGTGGCTTAATGTCTTAAGCTATAGTTTGGTTGTGGTTAGCCCTATTGTGAACACAGACGATATTTAAGCACTTGTTGAATACAATTTTAAGGGATAACCTTTTCCTTTAGACCCTTACTGTGATTTAAACGGGTGTGCACGTGAGATGCAGTCAAAGAATCACTGGGTCATTGTGTGTTGCCTATGTTTGTTTAGGACATCCATTTATTCAAATATAATAATACTGCACAAGGAAAGGAGCTACAGAGGCTATATTTACAGCAATTGCCATATTGTTTGCTTACCTCTAAAACACTAACAATGCAGTGTCTGCAGTTTTTGCCCTGTTCATTCAGTCGTTGTACTTGGTACATTTAATTTGTACAAGTGAACAGAGCCCAAGTCTTCGGTATGGAATCAAATGGGTGATAACTAAGTGGTCGACAACATTCTGTGATGTTTGTGTGAGAACTGTGAGCGTACTATTATTTTTGGTATATAAAAAAAACCTTGTTCTGCTTTTTATATAAATACCCTTGAACTAAAACTTGAAATATCTGTCTTTGATTGGGTGGTTGTATGTATGTATGTCATTATCATTAGTTACTTAATTTGTTGTCTGTTTAATTACTTTAAACATAACCACTGTGTAGCCTATATGTTTGTGACGGCAACAAACAACTACTTGGTCTTAATGTCTTTTGTGCACTATTTGAAAATGATAAATAAAGTGAAATATTACTAATAACATTTTACAAACATCAAACTAATCCTCAATTTGAGAGTTATTTATTGAGTTGACATTCTCAAAGTGTTGGACACGCTTTGAGACTCTAGTTTGAAATATTTGTCTTCCTTGGCCTGGGAGTGTGTGTGCAAAGACTGATGCACACAGACAGACAGACAGACGGACACACACACAAGCGGCCATGGTGGAGATAAATAATTAGGAGGAAAAAAGCAAAATACAAACATTCTACAAATCAACATTGGAGCACATTCTACAAATCTTCTAAACATGTTTGTGGTGCCCTCTGGTGGTTGTCTTCATAGCTTAGTGAGAATTGTTAATACAACGAATTTAGTCCTGGTATTTGAATTGTTCAGGATGTGATGCAACTAATATATACAGTTTTAGTTTATATCCCCCTGCTCTTCTATTGAGACTTTTAGATTGTGTCAAAGCAAAGGTCATGTCTCACCGACACACGGGTTCAAATTCATCCCCTGAGCAGAGGGGCAGGCAGGTTCCATTAGGTCAACGGTCAACGTTTTGCAGGAAGCCGGGTTCAAATCTGAGGCAGAAGAGTAAAACAAGCACAAACTTTGTCCTAACGCAACACAAACGTTAAATTCCATTGATTAATGAATGGCCATTTTTGGTGTGTAAACAAACGACATGATGTGTGATGATAAGAGAGCCCCACACTTCACACTGGAGTGATTTTTATCTACAAGCTCAAAATGTACATGCATACTGTATATGTGACATTGTGAGTTTGTAGATCTATTTATTTTATTATGTTTGATATGGCCATGATAGAATATAGGGATGCCAATGAAAGTGGTTAAAGGGACACTTCACCCTTTTTGCAAAAAAATATATGTTAATGACGTTTAGAAGCTTTAGAACACTTTCCTGGGGGTCTTTATGTGTGTAATAATATGTGGTTTTAGATATTTTAGATTGTAGCAGTGAGCCTGTTGTCTCTGATGTCATGGACACTGGGCTCACTTCCTTCCTGGACTACAGCTAGCTCTCCCCCCTATCCACAAGGAGGAGCAGTGCACCAAAGAATTATAGGAATTGTAGTCCAGGAAGGTAGTGAGACCAGTGTCCATGACATCAGAGACAACAGTCTCACTGCTACAATCTAAAATATCTAAAACCACATATTACACACATAAATACCCCCAGGAAAGTGATCTAAAGTTTCTAAACGTCATTAACATATATATTTTTGCAAAAAGGGTGAAGTGTCCCTTTAAAGGCTATGACGATGTCATTTAATATTATAGAGCTCAGAGCTGTTGTGTGGAAATAATAAAAAGTCCCTCCCATTCTGTGTTGCCTAGACCTGGAGGTCTGAAAAAAAAGCATCAACATGGTGAAGTACATCTTGATGATGTCATAAAGATGTACTTCACCATGTGAATGATTTTTTTCAGACCTTCTCATCCTGGCTTTCTCATGCCTGCCTTTCTCCCCCTGCCCAAGTTGGACGGTGTCATTGCGGGCAACTTGCCCCCCGTGGTCCCATCGGACGGGGGCAGCAGACCATGGTGGCCCGTTGGAGCAGATCAGGGCTCAATAAGGTGCAGCAGAACATCCTGCAGTAGCCTACATCGGCCCATATCGGACATCCAGAGGAATCTCATGGAGTCGATGCAGAAGAAGACCATAGCCATCCACTGTTCCACTCCCCAGACGAAGACCACTATAATAGAAGAAGTAATTGTTTGTATTTCAACATCAGGGAGTCTTATGGGTACAGTGTAATGCTAAATGCAAGTGTAATATTGTGGGAAAATATAGCCCATTTTGTGACCAAAGAAAATACAAAAAATCCAACTTTGACCTATTTTTGTAAATAATCACTCCTATGCCTTACTTTTATATTCCCAATACCATATTCAGCATCACAATGTTTTTATAATTCAGTCCCAATCAATTCCAGGCATAGTCTAATATAGTAAATTGTATTATAAGGACAAGATGTGAAAATTAACATAAAAACAAGAATTTCGGTTATTTCTCATATAATAGTGGTGGTAACTAGACTCAGAGCCATATTCCAATACCCCAAATCTCGGCAACTCCCTCACTCACACTAGGGTGCGTTCGGAAATAACGCACAGGAGCATTGCACAGTGCGCTCAGTGCGCTATTTCCGAACACACCCTCGGTCACTCCAGCATAGTGGTGACAGGCAACCTCACCCATTTTCACCATAACACTGCCATCCATGCTGGAGTGAACGAGTGTGTGAGTGAGCGAGTGGCCGAAGGAGGGGCTCTAGTTCTGGTAGAGGGGTTTCCTCTGGCGATGACGTGCCCACTGAACCGGATGACGTCGTACGCGGATGTGATTGGTCCACACGGCAGCAGTGTGTGTGAGTGAGTGTAAACGGGGCCTATACAGTCGACCAGCTCAACGGGGGCCCCTGGTCCGCTCGAGCTGTGAACGTTAGCATCACTTTACCAAACAAAAGTTCAAACACATTTCGGACGGAAATTGAGGATCGCTTGGGTTGCGGCGGTGCCAGACACCCTTTGACGGCACACACTGACGCCCTTTTTTTGACGAGGATATGCGTGTTTTTGAGCCGCTTTTTGTGTGTTTCTGACTGTATCGGGACGCGAGGGGACGAGGAGTTTGACTTGGGAAGTCCACCACCACCACCACCACGCAAGGAGAAAGAAAAGCCGCCTGGGATGCTAGTGGATGCTAGCTAACCGGGGCTAAACCGCCGCGTTCGCGCCGCTAGCTCGTGCTGTCTAGTGTCTACTCTTGTCTGTTGTTGCTACTATTTAGTCCTACTTCCTTGTTTGCTCTGTCTGAGTCAGAGCTGAGGAGGTTCTGCTGGCCTGGTCACTGGAGGTGATGGAGGAGCGCGTGAGGAACAAGTCCATGTTGTTGTTCTGGCGCTGCGGTTCTGCTCAGCCCGTCGTCGTCTTGTTGTGTCGTCGTTGTTGTTGGATGGATCTATTCGCCGCTCGCGCACACTGACTGGGCCGGACACTGCCTTGGACCTGATGGGGCTGTGTTTCGTAAACTGAAGGTTTATTTATACGGTTGGACCCTTCTGTTGTCGGCATGGAATGGAATGTTATGCGACTTGTCTGAGGTGGAAGCTGGGCGACACATGCTAGCTAGCTAGCTAGCTGTGGCTACATTCACCTAGCATTCAGCTAGCCGATATATAAATCTGGGCTGGGGATGTTGTCCAGTCGTGGTGGTTTTGATGATCGACTGACCTGACCTAGCCTCGGTCTGCGAAGAGACCCGAGCCGTAAGCAACACGACCTGGGCGGACATTGATTTATTGATTTGTACGTAGCCGCTGCTACCATGTTATTATGATGACGGATTGTCACTTGGAATGATAGTTGGCGGTGATGCTAATGGTCGGCTAGTCGGTGGGCTAGCTGGCTGCCTGTTGGCGTTGTTGGCTCACTTAGCCTGCTGCTCAGCTAGCCAAATGTTTTGTTTTAGCTACTGTGCAACGAGGAGCGTAGCTTTGACAAAACCATAACGTATAGGGAAAAAGGACATTTTCCAAAAGGGGTAAATCTTTTTTTTCATATTTCATTAGATAGATGCCTAATTCTGAGGTGCTTCGTGAGGCCAGGGGCAGGAGCCCCTCTGCGCTCCGAAACGTCGCCCGGTCCACCGGGCAGGACAGGCGCAGTAGTAAGCCGGGGAGCAGCGTTGCCCAGCGGGAGAGGCACCGCGGCGACAAGGGGCGCTCCTCGGTGTCCCGGAGGAAGAAACGGAGACAGCCGAGAGGAGGCAGAGACCCGTGGCATGCCGGCGCCGCCGCTGGCCACGACGGCGGCGGCGGCGGGGAACGCAAAGGCACTTTCCAGAGAGAGGGTGAACTTCGGACTCTGGTGGAGTACGACGACATAAGCTCCCAGTCGGAGGGCTTCTCTGGGAGCCCCTCTCCCAAACTGGACCCACACGCTGACAGGTTATCTGTGGACCGACTCAGCGAGGCAGACCTGGCGGAATACAATGGACCAGCGTCCCCACTCCCAGACAGAAGGCACCACAGAGCCCGGGACATAGTTCATCATCACCCCGCAAAGGATGAGCAGACCAGCAGGGGACCATTGGAGAGGAGAGAGAGGCAGGAGAAGGAACCAAGCAGGCGAAAGGACCGTCCGAGCCGGGAGAGAGACCCGAAAGCAGCCCGCGGTGGCGGTCACGGCGTGAGCGTTGCCAAGAACAACCGGGAGGCTACAACACGGAGCAGTGACAGGAACGGGAAAAGGACATCTGCTGCATCTCAGGCCCCGCCGCCGCCGGTGTCTGTCGATAAGACGGATAAGAGGGATCCGAGACGGCACAAAAGCAAAACGAGACCCGTGAGGTCGGAGAAGGAGCCCCCTTCTGCGTACAGAGGACCCGAGAGGTCGGAGAAGGAGCCCCCTTCTGCGTACAGAGAGGCTCCACAGTCTTACAGGGAAGAGCGTGAAGACCCCCGGGGCCCGGGGGCTTACAGGAGGAGTCCTGGGTTCAAAGCAGAAAGTCCCTATGGGACGACATACCCCTTTGGATACCAGTCTCCCGGCGGCAGCAGTTATAACCAGCTGATCTCTAGGAGAACGAGCCCTACCTTCGGGAACAAAGACAGACAGAGACAGTCGTCGCCGCCGAGTTCAACGTACTACGGCCGGGACGCCGAGCTGTACGGAGCCTACGGCGCGCCCAAGTCGCCCCCCGGCACGTATTCGAGCAACAAGCGGAAACGTTCCCCCACGAGCCCGGCCAACTGGCGCAGGTCTCCCAGTTACGGCAAACACAGCCCGTATGAACAAGGGGAGCTCGGTGGAAGTCCCCACGGCGGAAACCGCAGGAGGTCCCGAAGCCCGGCGTACAGGAAGTCACTGAGCCCAAGTCCAGATGTCAGGTGAGGTCATATGTAACTTACAGAAAGTGTTCTCCGTCACAGGTATAAATAATGGTCATCACTTTATTTGTATAGTTTGGCAGAACCGGCACAGTTTCTATTACAGTACATGACCGTTAAAAGGTGATGAAATCGACAAACCCAGTTTCATTTTCATTTCACCTGCCCCACTAATAAAAATAAAAGGAAATGAAATTAGTTCTTACTATTGGCAGAGCGACAGTAGAGAAGAGGGAGTGGGGTGGAGTGGGAGTACTATCACCCACTGTCTGCACAACTGATATACAACATAATTATACACCATAAGTACAACACTGGGAAGAAACCTAAAAGAAAACATGTTATATAGATAGTATTTCATGTGTCATTCACTTTCATGTTCAGAGTACTATAGCTTTCATTGACTATGGTAATATTCACGTGTCTAATACACTAGCTTTATTACACATGCAGCCAGGTATTATAAACCAAACTGATGTTGAATCATGCTCAAACTATCATGATACGTCATGCAGCAGACCGAAAACTATGTTGTATTTTGTTCCCATTTCCAGGCGTTCTGCCAGGTCACGCAGCAGAAGTCCATACTCGTCCACGAGACACTCGCGGTCTCACAGCCGCCACCGCCACTCCCGCTCCCGGAGTCGCCCCTCCAGCCTGTCGCCGAGCACCATCACCTTCAAGAACAGCCTGGCGGCCGAGCTGAGCAAGCAGAAGAAAGCCAAGGCGGCGGAGGCGGCCGCCAGAGCCATCAAGGGCTCCAGTAACACCTCCACGCCCACCAAGGGCTCTCTGTCCGGCGCCCACCAGCCCAGTCCCAAGTCCAACCACACGGCCAGGAAGGGCCGTCCGCCGTCTCCGCCTCCCCCGCCGCAGCCCGAGAAGGGTCCCAGGACCCCTCCGACTTCCATCCAGCCTCAGTCCCCCTCCGACAGCAAGCCCTCCAAGAGGAGCACCGCGGAGCGCCAGCCCAGCAGGGACCGGGACGGAAAGGGGAAGGACGACTCTGTCAGTCGGGACAAGAGGAAAGCGCCGGCGCCCGGACAGGGGAAAGACAAGGAGCGATCGACTGGCCCCGCCGTCACCTCGGTTACATCCACTCTCCCACCGCCTCCCAATGTCCTTGAGAACATCGATAAAGGAGAAAGGTATTGCTGTCCGACTGGGTTATATTCCGTCTTTGACATTTCACGTCTTCTGTTGTCTTTTCACACATAGGTATAATTAATTAATCAGGATTCTTCTTTCCCTTTTTGTTGTTGTCATGGTTTCAGCCTCAAGGACACCTTGTCCTTGCTCTCAGGGAAAAAGAAGCCAGAGCGTAAAGTCCGCCAACTTCTGTCGGATCTGCCTCTGCCCCCCGAGCTTCCTGGTGGCCTGACGGTGTCCCCCTGCAGCCCCCCCGACGAAAAGAAGACCCTGAAGGCACTTCACCGCAGGCCCAAGTAGGTTTTTAAACTGTTCAAAAAAAGTACAAAATAGCATAAATTGTTGATCTACAATCTCTTACGTAAGCTTGTAGATCTGCTATTTTTGAAAAATGTTTGAAAATGTACGGACAATTTTCAACATGGAAAACGATTGACAATAATTGCTGATTATGTGACGGGCCTACTCGTTTTGATGTATTGAGCTGAGCTTTCTATTGTTAACCCATTCTGACCGGGAACCCGTTTTGGTGTTAGCATCATGTTATGCTTTATCTATTGAAAAATAGCAGATCTACAAGCTCATAGCAAGCTTGTAGGTCTGCTATTTTTGAAAAATCGAAAGAACGACTGACATTTTTAGAATCTGATCTCAGGTCAGAATGGGTTAATCAGACCAGTGTGTGTCCAGTTGAAACCTCGTATGAATCTGATCTCAGGTCAGAATGGGTTAAAGCCTGAACTTTTCCCCTGGTGCCGGGAAATAATCTATTTTTAAGATCATAATGCTTTGTGTTGCGTCCCATCGTTGGTGACAAAGTATAAACTAGGATTAGGTGTTACTATACTTTGCTATAATGTGTTTTAATCCCTAATCCCCAGAATCTGTGGTCCGCGGTTTGGCGAGATCAAGGAGACGGAGATTGACTGGGGCAAGCGCTGCGTGGACAAGTTTGAGATCATCGGCATCACAGGAGAGGGCACCTACGGCCAGGTGTACAAGGCCAAAGACAAAGACACCGGTCAGTGTTTCAACCATGGTGGAAAGTAGACATTTATTTGTTGCCCTGCCTTGAGCCAAAGTGAGAAACTGTACATGTATGATAAACATGGAATAAAGTTCTCAGTCTGATTTCAGTCATATTGATTCCATAGAAGCCCAGCATGTCTTCAATGGAAGCATGCTGCACAGTTAAAACTGCCCATATACAAATTACAATATATGGGGGGGCGGCATTGACTCAGGGTTAGGAATCGGAAGGTTCCCAGTTCGATCCCAGGCTCCCCCAGAGAGTGTGTGTGTGTGCATAGCTTGCGACTAAATAATACAGTACAGTGCATTAGCTGCCTGTGAATGTGGTGACATCATACTGTAGGTGACAGTGCAACTTCTTACACAATGTGGAAGTTTACATTGTTAGGGTTTCCAGTAAGACAAAACCAACGAGGTCATTTCCAGAACAAAAGTGTGTGTGTGTGTGTGTGTGTGTGTGTGTGTGTGTGAGTGAGAAGCACAGTCATTATAGAGTACCTTGGATTAAGGTATATTAATTTACCATCTACAATGCAACAAGCTCTCATTGAGCTTGTAGATTGTCTATTTCCTTCTTTTTTTTTTAAGATCAGAGGTTTTGAAGTGGTCAAAGTAGCAATATGTCCAGAAGCATCTTTCATAAAATCTTAATAGTCTCGGATATTTCATATAAAAACAAAGTTTATGGCATCAATCTGTGATTTTTGTTTCCACCTGGTTAGCATTATGTAGAACAGCAGGAACAATATTACTAAAACAACTTTGTACATATTGTGTTAATGTTTAGGAGGAGTCATCGTTAGTGTGTGGGGGGGCCTTTTTTTTTTTTTTACAGTTTCAGAAAAGTCATACAAACGTTCATCCATGAGTTTATACGACTCTGTGTGGTTGACCACGTTTCTCTCCCCGTAGCTGAAATGGTGGCGTTGAAGAAGGTCCGCCTGGACAACGAGAAGGAGGGCTTCCCCATCACCGCCATCAGGGAGATCAAGATCCTCCGCCAGCTCAACCACAAGAGCATCATAAACATGAAGGAGATCGTCACGGACAAGGCAGACGCCCTGGACTTCAAGAACGACAAAGGTACGATTTATGGGTGACAACAATGGCACACTGTCTGGGGCTCGCATGACTTGTGATCTGTCGATTAGGACTTAATAAACACGACGTTCATTTAGTTTTTACTCATTTAATTCACCGTACACACCGGCTGAACATGTAAACACTGTTCCCTCCACAAATCACATCTGAATGAATATCTGTGCCCACTGCGCATGTGTATATATCCTCGTGTGTGTTGCCGTAAAGGAAACTATATATAGAACTGTCGTAAAGTGTACAATGTAGGGCAACACAAGTTGACAATCTCCCTCTTCTTTCTTTAAAATAAAAAGATCATGCTGTAAAAAGGACCATACATACAGGCGTCAATGCGTTTTTAGCCCGATGACTGACTGACTGACTGACCTGATCATTTCAACATGGTAGGAAAATGATGAACTTGGCAGAGACTTGAAACTTGCCTTGAGACAGGGACGGATTAACCCCCATGAGGGCCCCTGGGCCGGTAATATTTACATTTTCGTGTTTTTATCGTCTTTTTAACCTAAATTTAACAACATCAACAGCCAATGAAGGGCCCCAGAAGCCCTTTTCAGGGCGTCAAACCTGGTACCTCACGGTCCAATTTCCCCAAAGGGCCCCTGGTAGCCAAGGGCCCTTGGGCCACGGCCCCACTGGCCCAATGGCTAATTTGTCCCTGCCTTGAGATAGTAGCTCTGGTCCATAGCGTTAGTTAGAAGTGTTAACTTTCCAGCCGTTGTTCTGACAGCTTCCCTGTGTTGGTCCTTTCCCATACAGGTGCATTCTACCTTGTGTTTGAATACATGGACCACGACCTGATGGGGCTGCTGGAGTCCGGGCTGGTCCACTTCAACGAGAGCCACATCAAGTCCTTCATGAGACAGCTGTTGGAAGGCCTGGACTACTGCCACAAGAAGAACTTCCTCCACAGGGACATCAAGTGCTCCAACATCTTGCTCAACAACAAGTGAGTAGCTCGGGGGGGGGTGGAGCTGTTCTCTGGGTCTGGTGTCTCAACACGTTTCCATAATTCCTTTAATGATATGCATTTCACTGTTGTCGGGCAGAAACATCTTGTATTCTTTTTTTTCCTTTTTTTTTCACGTATTTAATGCCCTACTTGATCATACTACAGCGTCACACAAAAGTATCTCAAACAGCAGATCTACAAGCTCGAAACCTTTTGAGCTTGTAGATCTGCTGAATTAGAATCCCGAAAGGTGACAGTTTTGAACATATGACATTTCCACCTAGCCTGGCTCCAGCCCTGAAACGCCACCATAAAAAAAAATATATATATGAAGTGAAACTAAATGGAAAATGCAGGCTGAGTGTCGGGCTAATTTTAGACCGGACAGACTAAATACACTGTTATGGAAAAGGCTGTTTTCTTTTGGTGAATTGTTCTTCTCTTTGTCCCCAACAGGGGTCAAATTAAGCTTGCAGACTTTGGCCTGGCTCGTCTATACAACTCAGAAGAGAGGTGTGTGTGCCTCCTCCTACATTGTGTTCATTGTGTGTCGACACATTATGTGCCCTTTCATTCTCTCAAATAGCGACGTGGGGTGCCAACATTTTGACCCACATTTTGACATAAAAAAAAAGAAAACGACTGCATGTAGTGCCCAGGACGTCTGGGCACTACATGCGGTTGTTTTTTTCCTCTTTTCTCCTAGGATGTCTGTGGACGTCTAAGGCATATATTGTGTTCACTTTTGACAGCTGCACGTTTGCCTTTTCCTTGCTGCAGTTTTAGCTTGTGTTGCCTCATCAAAGGATTTGCATCCTTATTATGTTCTGCTGTACATGTGCAATATGATAACAAATGTTCTTTTTTTTTCTTTTTTTTTTTTCATTGGACCTGGTTTTTATTGCTCACTTCCAGTCGACCATACACCAACAAGGTGATTACACTGTGGTACCGCCCACCAGAGCTGCTGCTGGGAGAAGAGCGATACACGCCTGCTATCGACGTGTGGAGCTGTGGGTACGTAACGCAACACGCCTGGCTTACCGGCTGCTCGATAGATATTTTTCAAAATATCCACGTTTTGAAGTGTCGACTCATGAGTGTCCTCTCATCTTGTCCGCCCCCCCTTAGATGCATTCTTGGGGAACTGTTCACAAAGAAGCCAATCTTTCAAGCTAATCAGGAGCTTGCTCAGTTAGAGCTTATCAGGTACGTTCAGATGTCTGAGAAAATCACAATTGTGGGAAAAGAGGACGTTGCTTGCTATACCTTTTTGCTTAATGTGTGTCTCTCTCTCTACCCTTAAGCCGGATCTGTGGTAGCCCGTGCCCTGCCGTTTGGCCAGATGTTATTAAGCTCCCGTACTTCAACACCATGAAACCAAAGAAGCAGTACAGGAGACGGTTACGAGAGGAGTTTGCTTTGTAAGAATATATGCAAAATCTTCCACATTTTACTCCATGGACGCCAACATGCAGTGAGCCAGCAAATAGTTCCTCCGTTTGTCGCGCCAATACAGTTAACATGGCTATTGGCAGCTGTTTTGTGGATTAATATTAGACCTGGGGCTCATTCTAAATCCTAGTTTTCTGAAAAATGTCCCAAAAAAAACAAAATACTCATTCTGTACCAACATACCAATTTTCTTTTTGACATTTGTAAATCAATCCATAATAATCCATGTCTGCATCGCGATTAATCTACGAAATCGATTTAATTTTCCACCCCTTCTGTATGTTCTAAGAAGTAAGCCTTGCCTGTTCATTTGGCCCAAACGGCTGTTTCTGTAGCGTGAGGCAGCTTGATGTACAAGTACACTGAGCTATTATTATTATTACACCCCCTGGACATGACACCATTATTATGTCAGGGACTTTCCCCCAATCCAACCCTTGATGCTGAGTTTCAGAGTCTTTGGTTTGATCCGGCCGGGGGATCGAACCCCAACCTTCCAGTCTCAGGGCAGACACTCTAACCACACTAAGGCCACTGAGCCGCCTGTCAACTGTATAATATACAGTTGACAGTATTATAGCAACAACTACAATGACAGGCGTATATTCAGCTTCAAAGGTTCTAACTGGTCTAAACGAGTTGAAAACATTTAGGCCACTGAAGACATTTGAACCAATAAAAAAATAAAATACAAAACATTATTATTGTACTGAAACAACAAGCCGTGGGTCTTTCAGCAGTGTGTGTGATTTCAAGATGTTCTTTTTGCTCAGCATCCCGCCCACAGCCCTGGACCTGTTTGACCACATGCTGAACCTGGACCCCAGCAAACGCTGCACGGCCGAACAGGCGCTGGTCAGCGAGTTCCTCAAGGACGTCGACCCGGACAAGATGCCTCCGCCAGAGTAAGTCTCCTTCGGCACATTAAAACGTTTGTTTAGTCGCCTGTCCAAACTCTTTATCTGTAGACACACTATTGGGCCTGTTTCACAATTATTTCATCATATTGAATTGCAAATTTTTTATAGCAATTCGTTCTGTTTCACAATTATTACATCACCGCCTAATCGTTGAAAAATGTTCATTCAGTATAGCAGGGAAACTTTGACAGAAAAAGACTCGCTCACCGTTTAGAAAATAGAAGTAAAACTTCTTAGACTGAGACTTAAGAAAATAATATATTCTTTCCTTTATTTTATCATGCTCATAAAGTGCTCTGTGCTCAAAGTGCAATTAAAAAGCAAACGTTTCGGTCCTAAGACCTTCGTCAGTGCTATACGGGCATTCAGTATAGCAGGAACAATATTACTTAAACATTATTGTACATATTGTATTAATTGTTTAGGAAACGGTGCTAGTGTGGAGGGCTCCTTAATGTGTCACAAATCACACACTACTAGGACATGTTTTTAACCCACTCCTCTCCTCTCCACAGCCTCCCCTTGTGGCAGGACTGCCATGAGTTGTGGAGTAAGAAGCGTCGGCGACAGAAGCAGCTTCCGGAGGAGCTGCAGGCCCCCAAAGCCCCCCGTAAGGAGCTGGGGCTGGACGACAGCCGCAGCAACACCCCCCAGGGCCTGTTCCCCTCCACCGGGGGGGTCCTCAAAGCCCCCAACGTGTCTGCGTCTGCACTGCTGGGTGAGGAGGAGGAGGACATCTCTGAAACCTTTTTATAAGGCCTATTCATAGTCTGGATTTTCGGTGGTGAGCTGACCACTGCGACCACTGCACTGACCACCGCAAAATAACGTTGAGCGGTGGTGCAGTAAAAACAGAGAGAAGGGCTGGAGCGGTGGCGGTGGTTTGCTCTTCACCGCGGCTCGTGACGTCATGTTGTAGTTGTACCTCACCACCGAGAATCCAGACTATGTATGAGCCTTTATTCTGGATACAGTTAGCGTTTATCAGTCCTTTTTGTCTAATTGTGGAAAATATGTTTGTCCGTTTTTATATCGACTCTGACAAAGTTTTAATCCCTAAATGGTGTTGCAGATCCAAAGGGCCCCATCAACTCCCAGCTGACCAAGGAGCAGCTCGCCGTCCTCATCAACTTCCTGGGCCAGCCCAACAACGCCGTCAACACGGTGTCGAGTCACCAGTTCGAGTTCGACCCCAAGGTCACCCAGGAGACGCTGCAGCAGCTCTCCAAGGCCCTGGACCACGGCCCCTCCTCGGAGAGACCCGACCAACCTCCTCCTCCTCCTCCCCAGCAGCACACCACCACGCCCAGCAGGCCCTCAGGGGCCCCCCCGGGGGCCGGCGTGCCCCGGACCCCTCCCATGCCCAAGCCTCTGTCTCCGCCTCCTCTGTCCTCCGCCGTGGCGTTGCCGCCGGGGGCAGGTGGGGGGCCGGAGGTGGGGGAGTCGACGGCGGCCGCCAGCCAGACGGCCATGACCATGCTGCTCAGGCAGCTGCTCCAGGCCCAGCAGGCCTCCCAGAGGCAGGAGCCTGCAGGTAATGAACACCTTAAAGTTGACCATTTCATTGTCACGCAAATAATTGCGATTAGCGATTACATTTCTGTTTGCTTTTAAGCTTTGTAATTAAAACAAAGTGTGCAGGGCAGATATGACAAATAACTGAAATCTACCAAAAAATTACTTGTATTGCTTTTTTTGTATGATTTTTTTTTTGTATCTTTCAACGTGGAGACGATTATGACAAAAATAATTATTTCAAATAATAAGCAATTTAGTGGATGATGTAATAACTGTGCCACCCCTCCGTGCAGGCGGAGAGTGTGGAGACGTAGGGGACGGAGGTGGCCCCACTAACCTCGCTGCAGGGGGAGGGGGGGGTCCTCTCCCACCAGTGGATGTTGTCAATCATCCCCCAGAGCCCAGCCCGGTCTCTCCAGGTAAGCCAGTGCACTTCTCTAACCTTTTTTTACATGCCAATGTTGGGCTATATGCACCAAGCCCCCACACGGCCCTAATGGTTAGAGCGTGAACTGCAGGCGGACCCCCATGGATTCATGACAAGGAAACCCCGTGCAGCTGGGCTTTAAAGGGACACTTCACCCTTTTTGCAAAAAAAATATGTTAATGACGTTTAGAAGCTTTAGATCACTTTCCTGGGGGTATTTATGTGTGTAATATGTGGTTTTAGATATTTTAGATTGTAGCAGTGAGCCTGTTGTCTCTGATGTCATGGACACTGGTCTCACTACCTTTCTGGACTACAATTCCCATAATTCTTTGGTGCACTGCTCCTCCTTGTGGATAGGGGCCGGGGAGAGCTGTCTTACTGAGACAACATGTAGTCCAGGAAGGAAGTGAGCCCAGTGTCCATGACATCAGAGACAACAGACTCACTGCTACAATCTAAAATATCTAAAACCCACATATTACACACATAAAGACCCCCAGGAAAGTGTTCTAAAGCTTCTAAACGTCATTAACATATATTTTTTTTGCAAAAAGGGTGAAGTGTCCCTTTAACATTGAGCGCTCGTTTGCACTTCCGCATAAATGCGGAAGTAGACGGTTCCTCCAGGTGCTTCAAAACAACTTCCACTGAAATTAATAGCGGGTGGGGGGGGGGGGGGGGGCTATCGCTCCGGTTCAGTCTCTATATTTTTATTACTCCATGATATGCACACACACACACACACACACACACACACACACACACACACACACCATTTTGGAAAGCCCTACTTCCTTCACAGGTGTTACCGGTGATGCTAATGAAGGCTCTGTTCCATTCTGGTCAAAATGGCTGCTATTGTGCATGGTGGCTCACTGGAAACACCAGTGGGTCTCAAAGTGTTCTTTAGTGCGTTCCAAATGAATGGCCCTGTACGGGTTGTGTATTAATTCTGAGAGGGTCCATTTGGTTCCATTTGTACGCTCTTGGGTTATATTGGTCCTTGAAATTAAAAAGTTTTGATCACACTAAATGGAACAGAGCCGATGATACTTAATTAGTATCATCAGGTAACAAACACCTGGAAGTAGGAAGAGTTAAGGTACTTTCAGACGGGCATCGATTACCGCAGGTGTTGTCACCTGGATCAGCGACAGATCTGCTCCAGGTCTGCTCAAGAGGTATAGCCTGGCTCCAGGCTCCAGCCCTGAATCGCTACCAATGAAAAGAATATGTCCTGGCGATCCAGGTCTGGTGATCTGGCTATCTCAAATAGCCATCCAGGCCAAAGACGTGTTTAACTTATTTTTAAACATTTTTATTACTTAAAAAAAAAAAACTCTTTCTAAAAGAAAAATAGAAATCTATGTTGGCCTGTGCTGAACTATTGCTACTGCCATTTAGCTATGTATGAGTTAATGTTTGTTTAGAGCAAAACTCGTGGCAGCCAATTCTATGGACTTTTTATTAATGTTTGTTTAGGGCAGCAGTTAAACAAACATTGACGACGCGAGATGCCATGTGGTCGATATAAATACATCTTGTGACTGGTTTCATTTCATACAGTAACAGTGACTGCATTCATGTCTCCTAACGTATTATATAGTGGCAGTGAATCTGCAATGAATGTGGCAGCTGAGCCACAGTGGACTTCACATACGAGTGTGTGTTTGTTTTAGTTTCTTTGAGTATCCAATTATTTTGTACCCCTTTTCTCTGTATTTATGCCAATTAATTCCTCCCCCACACACATTTTGTGTCACTGCTATCGTATCCTCCTGACACACCTGCTATTCTTTTTATTACATTTTCTTTAGTTTAACATGTAGAGAGAGGGAGGGAGACCCGCACACTGTCACTTGCTGGTTCAAGAGCTTTTTATTTAATGTCAAATGCAACGTTTCGGGTCTTTCGACCTTCCTCAGGCATGATTCAGAATAGGCTGACATGTCACTAAATACATTTCAGGTATTTAATTTAACACAAATCTTCTCTTCTGGGGGTCCCTGCCTGGCACAAAATATTGTCAGACGGGGACCCCCAGAATAGCCTATCATAAATCATATCAGTATCATAATCATAACACATCCGTTTGGGGGCCCACTGCACTAGAGCTCAGGTGGTTTTTAGGGTGCAGTAAATTTATACAATGTTTTTCTTTGTCCAGTTTCCGAGGCCGGCGGCGTCTCCATCCTCCCTCCCAACCAGAGGCCCCCCGAACCCCCTGAGCCTCCGCCCCACGCAGACCTGGACTACCGGCAGCAGCAGCCCCCGGACCCCCAAACCAGCCTGAATTTACCCCCCAACGCATCGTCGTCGTTATCAGGCAGTGACGGAGGAGGAGGAGGGAGACCCCCGGAGCCCCCAGACTACCCCCCGCCGCTCCCCGCCAGCACGGAGGCACCGCCAGCCTACGGAGCGGCCGACTACAGCCATCCGCCCCCTCCGCCATCCTTCCCCCCCAGCGGCGGCTTCGGGGACAGTTACATGGGCCAGATGTTAGGAGGAGGAGGGGGGGGGCTGCCCCTGCCCCACGCCGCCCTGAGAGAGGTGTTCGGTGGCGGACAGCCTCCGGGGGCGTCCGCGGCCCCCCTGGTGGTCCCGGCCGCCCGCCAGCAGGACCCCTACCCTCCTCCTCCCCCCTGCGTCGGGACGGGACCCAGCATGATGTTCTCCGGGGACATAGACCACCGCTTCAGTCAGTACAATCACAGCCCCCTGCCCGCCGTGGTGGAGGGACACTCCTCTCACCTGTACAACCGCACACCCCCTGCTCCCCAGACCCTCGGCGTGGGGCCCCCGGCCTGGGGCTCCCCGTCGCAGCAGGTCGGGGGGTCCCAGCAGCCCCCACCCCTTCCTCCCCTCCCCCCCCTGGGGGGCTTCGCCCCTCACGTGAACTCGACGGCGGCAATCAGAGGGCGAGGTCTTCCGTTTCGGTAAGACTGCGCCGACCGTCGACCGGAGCGATCTGAACTTTGGCGGTCACACAGTCAGCCGGTACCCAATGGGCACAGAGAATAGACTAGAGGACTCCATCTAAATATGGAGCCCCCCCCCCCCACAAGGCCTCTCAGGATCCTCTGGGCCGTGGGATGGAGATGGAGGTGATGGCACACACAGCCCTGGTTTGTAATAACTTAATAAGATGTCTGTCTGTGTGTGGAGGCATTGTACTCTCTCTCTCTCTGGAATGTGAAGTACGTTTGCAGCAGAAAGAACCACAGCGAAGTTACATAGGAGGAGCTTTTCTTGCTCATACCATTTTTCATATTTTTTTGTAATCTATTCTGCTGTCTTTTAAATTAAACTTTTACCCTCCTTTTTTGAGTGTACATTGATCAGGGCCGGGTGTATTGATCAGGTGTATTGATTGAGTGTACAATATTGATCAGGCCGGGTGTATTTTAAAATCTCTACCTTAGCCTGTCTCTAAATGCTCCAGCAGAGGACTTAGTATTAATACTTTTTTGCACTACTGACTTCAAGTAGGCGGAAACTATTTTAGCTATGGAATTGAAATGAATGACGTGCATTATCTGCAACAACGATGTAGAAAAATGACCAGTAATGTAGTTTCTTTTTTTTCTTTTTTTTTTGCCAAGAATATGGTGAAATTATGGTGTCAGTCGGTTAATCTGATGGCTTAGAAAGTGGAGGAGAGAGAGCGTCTGTTCCAGAGAGGCCGGTAGCACTTGGAATGACTGCAGTAAATACTGATGGCTACTGAATGACTTGACGGACGAAGCCTGTGTTTAGTTTAAATTGCACAGGCCCTTTTTTGCCAATAGCCATTGTTGTAAAATCAAAAGCAAAACACTTGTAACCCGCATTCAAAAGACAAGCACCGATGTCTTCTTTTTTCTTTTTTTTACTAAAATGTTTGTGTTCCCCCCCCCCCACCCTCCCCACTTTGGCAAATGTTTATTAAAAATATGCCAACAATGCATTAAGACAGTGTTTTCTTTATTTACGGTAACCTTCCCCGTGTTTCTTCACTATAGTCCGATCCAGAAGAGAACACAGTTTGTCGGCCACTGCTACAGAGAGCTACTGACAATGAGGTTATATCTTCCCTTCTTCTCTGGAGTCCTGCCTCAGGGGCGGACCAGAGGTAGAAAGCTGTCGTTCCCTGATGTCATCGCTAGGGACACATGATGTCATGATGTCATCGCTAGGGACACAGGCGTAGTCTGGCGTAGCATTCATAGAATTCATGATCTCGACCACGGTCGAAAAATGATGATGATTCTTTCTTTAAGCCTCAAGGCGATGTTTATTGTTCTAATCTTTTTTTATATAACGTAATGGATATTTACAGTTTGGTCATTTTATGAAAGGGTTGAGGAATTCCATTTAGTTTAACTCTCTTCCACAGATACATATTGTGAAACTACAACTGCCGAACATATCTTCGGAGAAAGACACCACAGTATTTTTTTAAAGTTTTTGACTTTGAAAGGACAGAGAAGTGATAGTGAATGATTAGCAACGAGGGAGAAAAGGTCTAGATTGTAATGCAAATGTCACCCTGCCTCATAATGTATGAAGGTGTTCTGGCTGAGCCATGGGTTGTCCCATTCATGACATGACCGCACCTAGCCTGCATCACATGCTTTCTCTTTCCTTTCTGATAATCTGATCAGGAGAGCGCGTTAGGAACTTAGGACCCTCCCACCCCACCTCACCCCACCCCCCTGCTACTACACACGTGCACACACACACACACACACACACACACACACACACACACACACACACACACACGCACAATTTCTAATAGTTGCAGCTGTAATGTTCAAGTCAGCCACAGTGTGGTGCTGGAACACCAGAGAGGAGATGTGGGGAGGTTGTTCAAGGGTCAAATCTATCACTGGACGTGAACTATGAAAGCAGAAGTGTTTCACTTTCTTCCCACAATAACCATGGTCCATTAATAGGCTATGTTCTTTAATAAAGCTCTCTGACAGGTAGATGTTTTATTCATTTTTCCTGTACTTTCATACCTGCCCCACAGCGCTCAGCTGCCTTTAAAACTAAAGGAGCCATAATAACTCTTAGCTGTGACAGCCACAGGAACCTAATGGGGACTTGAGGGCTTGTAACTCTGAGTGAACTTTCCTGAACCTCCTCTCCAGTTCCAGGTGCTTCTCCTTCAGCTTCTCCCTGTCTCTCCGCTCCTTCAGGAAGTCTTCTTTGTAGACCTCGGCCTGATGATGTAATGGTGCACAAGGACGTTATGACAGTATAGACGATTACTATTATGGTATTAGCCCATTCTGACCGGGAACCCATTTTGGTGTTTAGCGTCATGTCATGCTTTAGCTATTGAAAAATAGCAGATCTACAAGCTCATAGCGCGCCACCGAGTGGCGCGCTACGAGCTTGTAGGTCTGCTATTTTTGAAAAATGTAAGAGCGACTGACATTTTTTAGAATCTGATCTCAGGTCAGAATGGGTTCATCAGACCAGTGTGTGTCCAGTAGAAACCTCGTATGAATCTGATCTCAGGTCAGAATGGGTTAGAGATGTTGTTTGGGGACAAAAAATGCAGGTAAACAAAAGAGACTGAAGACATCTTAGCCATTGGCAGGGGAACTGGAACGCTCGCCCCCAGTTCCTTGTGTTTTCTTGTAGGCCTATATGCATGTTATTTTTACTGAGGTTAAGGTTAGGAATATGTTTAGGTTTAGGCATAGCCCTATACTGTAGTTTTACTGAGGTTACGTTTAGGAATAAGGTTAGATTCGGGCATAGTTTAACTGAGGTTACGTTTAGGAATACCTGGTGGCGACCAATCCTGGGGCGCCAGGTTTTGCGTTTTGCGTCGCCAGGTTTGACCCGGGGCGAGCGTGTTTTGGGTCGCCAGGTTTGACCCGGGGCGAGGGTGTTTTGGGTCGCCAGGTTTGACCCGGGGCGAGCGTGTTTTGCGTCGCCAAGTTTGACCCGGGGCGAGCGTGTTTTGCGTCGCCAGGTTTGACCCGGGGCGAGCGTGTTTTGGGTCGCCAGGTTTGACCCGGGGCGAGCGTGTTTTGGGTCGCCAGGTTTGACCCGGGGCGAGCGTGTTTTGGCGAGGGTGTTTTGGGACGAACGTTCTTGTCTTTCTAAGCCAGGGCCTTTTTAGTGTCTTCATCCAAGCCTATAATATTGGCCTACCTGATGTTTCCAGAGCCGCTCCTGTGTTTCACTGCCCTCTTTGGGAGTTCCAGAGAACTGGAAGTTTTCCTCAAGAGCCTGAAAAAGGGATGAGTTTAGTGCAATGAGAACACAGTTATAGGCCTTTTATAACAGCAAATGTTATAAAACTCTTATAAATATTGCATAACTTCACCTTATTAAGCCGTTTGATCTCCTCATGTTGACGTTGGCCCCTCCTAGTCAGAGCACCGTTCTGCTCTCTCAGCCTCTGGACTTCTTCTCGCTGGGTTGAGGTCAGTAACTCTGGGTTTGACCGCTGATGAGTCGACAGATTCCCATATAAGGAAATGGAGGAGAGGAGGAGGGTGGGGTGGGGGGAGGGCACATCTAAAGTTACAGGTATTTTCAGGCCACAAAGTCCCCAGAATAATTCTATTTGAACTGTGGACTGTCCTCCCTGACAAGCACTTGAACTGTGGACTGTCCACCCTGACAAGCACTTGAACTGTGGACTGTCCACCCTGACAAGCACTTGAACTGTGGACTGTCCACCCTGACAAGCACTTGAACTGTGGACTGTCCACCCTGACAAGCACTTGAACTGTGGACTGTCCACCCTGACAAGCACTTGAACTGTGGACTGTCCACCCTGACAAGCACTTGAACTGTGGACTGTCCACCCTGACAAGCACTTGAACTGTGGACTGTCCACCCTGACAAGCACTTGAACTGTGGACTGTCCTCCCTGACAAGCACTTGAACTGTGGACTGTCCACCCTGACAAGCACTTGAACTGTGGACTGTCCTCCCTGACAAGCACTTGAACTGTGGACTGTCCTCCCTGACAAGCACTTGAACTGTGGACTGTCCACCCTGACAAGCACTTGAACTGTGGACTGTCCACCCTGACAAGCACTTGAACTGTGGACTGTCCACCCTGACAAGCACTTGAACTGTGGACTGTCCTCCCGGACAAGCACCTGGAATTGTAGGCATACATTTATTTTTGTTTCGGTTCCACATTCCAAAATGTTGTGAAAATATCTTGACTACAAGCCGATCGATCTACAAGCTCACAACGCCTCGCATTCGCGAGCCATTGTGAGCTTGTAGATTGCCTATTATTTTCACAATGTTTGCCTCGGCTCTTTCTTATGTAATATGTGACAATTTGGCCATTTTTGGTATTAAACTGTATGTCGGTTTGTTTACTGTTGAGTGATCTCCCTGACCATAGGGCTGAGTAGTTCTTTTTTTTCCTAAAATTTATCCCACGATTTTGTAACCCATTTTTCACCTCTGTGTCAATTATCTAATGTGATCCTGGGCTCTACACACTCTCCGCCAACCTAGTCCCCCATATATGGGGGACAAGGGGAGACCAACCTAGTCCCCATAT
The DNA here is from genome assembly GCF_963924005.1 of Protomyctophum bolini. Classification (NCBI taxonomy): domain Eukaryota; kingdom Metazoa; phylum Chordata; class Actinopteri; order Myctophiformes; family Myctophidae; genus Protomyctophum; species Protomyctophum bolini. The sequence continues at coordinate 4,417,582 of NC_137882.1, read as the reverse complement.
ATGGGGGACAAGGGGAGAGCAACGGACTTGAACTCATGCTTCCTTCATGCCTGAGTGTCCAAGTTGCTCCTTTACACCTGACAAGGGGGAGTTTCCCTGATTGGACGTAGCGCGTGGAAGGAACACGTTATTCCAACCAGTTCCTTTTCCCCTCCATCAGGCGCCCCCGGCTGGCCAGGGGGAGGCAGTTTATAGACCAGGATTACTGCATGTTTTGCAGGGCTGAGTAGTTCTATAAATAGTATAATTGGTGTAATAAATAAATGCTGCAACTCACCTTCTTCTCTTTGATGTGTGTATCTTCAGTCTTCTCTCTGGTTTGAGGCAGCAGGTCATCTTCAGCTCGGAGGTGGAGGTGACGTTGAGCTAATAAAGCCTTCAGTCCTCGGACCTATACAAGTGTTTGGGAGGAGGCGTCGTGTTATGTGGTGGACAAAGTATTACATTATTGCATTACTTACCGGTAAGTAAAAGTATCAATACCACAATGTAGAAAGTCCTGTATGCAAAATTTACTTGAGTAAAAGTATATAAATTATATTGGTAAAATATATATTGCTTTTTACAAATTCTATGAAAATAAATACAAAATAAATATCCGACCATATCCATCGTACATATAATTCAACAGAAACGAAAATACAGCAAAATGATGTGTTTGTTCTTGTCGTGTCACCTTTTCCTCATAGAACTGGATCATGGAATGGTACTGCTCGGCCCATTTCCTGTTAATACCGAGGAGCTAAGGGAGGAAGATTCATGATCAGTTCATTGAAAATGTTAGAGCACGCTAGGAGCTGTGGTTTAGATTAGAACAATGGTTCTCAAAAACAGCAGATCTACAAGCTCACAGTGCGGTACAAAGTGACACACTGGGCTGTATTTTGCGTACCAGGTCTTATTCCATAACTTGAGTAAACTAAAGACCTGGAGGCGTGATCAATGCCATTTGGCCAAAGAGCATTGATCACGCCTCCAGGTCTTTAGTTTACTCAAGCTACTGACCGTGCCTTTTCGGTGGCTGGCCCCAAACTGTGGAACTGTCTGCCCCCTCATATTAAGTCTGCTCCCTCCTTAGAGGCCTTTAAGTCTTTACTAAAAACCCATTTCTTCTACCTGGCTTTCAATGTTTGACCTAATTAACCTGTGTACCTTTTGTGTTGCTTTGATTTTGTAATGTAACCTGTGTACTTTTTGTGATGCTTTGATTTTGTTTTACTATGTTACTTGTGTCATATGTTTCCTGTACAGCACTTTGGTTGGCCTCCTGGTCTTTGAAAATGTGCTCTATAAATAAAATTTGATCTGATTTTGATTTGAAGTTAGGGAATAAGACCTGGTACTTAAGACACGCAAAATGCAGCCCACTGTGTCTAGACTTGTTTTAAACATTATTTTAATAATTGAAACAAATAAATAAAAATCTTCTCTTCTGGGGTCTCTCCCGGACAACAAAGCATTTTCAGACTTTCAGAATACATATCATTTTGTGGGGGTCCTTGGCATGAAAACGTGTGAGAAGAGAACCCACTCATTTAGAATAATAACGGACTCACCTCTATCCTCTGCTCCTCCAACACAGCAACCTGCTCTTTCATGGTGGAGCTGCTGATAGTGGAGTTGGTCATTACGAGGAGATCAGGTCAGTCGTTCAGCTGTTGTTGAAATGACCGGAATGCTTCAATACGAGTTACTTATTAGCTTCCTGTGGATGTGGTGACATACCGTACAGTGACAGTGCAACAACTTCTGACACAATGTGGAAGTTTACATTGTCATGGTTTCCAGTAAGACAAAACCAACGAGGTCATTTCCAGAACAGAAGTGTGACTAAGGAATGTATAATTGCATGGGCGTGTGTGTGTGTGTGTGTGTGTGTGTGTGTGTGTGTGTGTGTGTGTGTGTGTGTGCAGTAGCAGGGGGGTGCGGTGTGGGGGTGGGAGGGTCCTAACGAGTTCTCCTGATCAGATTATCAGAAAGGAAAGAGAAAGCATGTGATGTGTAATAATATCCACCACCATCAATCATTTCCTTTCTAGATTATCAGCACGTGTGTGTGTGTGTGTGTGTGTGTGCGTGTGTGTGTGTGCGTGTGTGTGTGTGTGTGTGTGTGTGTATGTGTGTGTGTGTGTGTGTGTGTGTGTGTATGTGTGTGTGTGTGTGTGTGTGTGTGTGTGTGTGTGTGTGTGTGTGTGTGTGTGTGTGTGTGTGTGTGTGTGTGTGTGTGTGTGTGTGTGTGTGTGTGTGTGTGTGTGTGTGTGTGTGTGTGTGTGTGTGCGCGCGTGTCTCAAATTCCAGGGGAAACTGGCTTGCCTTCCCCATGCATGCTGACCATTCTGTTTCCCATTCATGTCTAAAGGAACACTGCTCTCAATGAGGACATTATCACCTTCACAGTAAAAGCCAGGTTACAGATCCTTCCTCTCAATGAGGACATTATATCACCTTCACAGTAAAAGCCAGGTTACAGATCCTCCCCACTAAACTCAACCTTTCCCTCTGGTTACCCTCCACCCATGCAACTCATTGCTTGCATCACACCACACTGACCACAGAGGGCTCGTTACAGAAACCATGTCGCACATTCTGAAATGGCTGTGATGTGTCTTTCTTACAGGGCTCTGTGGATTAATTTACCTAATTCCTTTGTTGCAGTTGCTGTTGAATTGAATAGGAGGTCCAAGCGGGCATATTTCCTTCTTTCCATTTATTGATCAGCCATCAGTTACAAGTTACAAGCATTCGTTCCATGGTTACAGCATATTGAGGCCTTCATCCCAGGCAGAGCGCCTAGGTTCCCCTTGTCTCTCTCTGCTGTCCCTCACTCACAGTTCTAACTGATTTTCTATCCCATCTTATACATTTCTAATCTGTGGGTGTCACCTTGTTCCTGTGTGTGTGTGTGTGTGTGTGTGTGTGTGTGTGTGTGTGTGTGTGTGTGTGTGTGTGTGTGTGTGTGTGTGTGTGTGTGTGTGTGTGTGTGTGTGTGTGTGTGTGTGTGTGTGTGTGTGTCAGTTGACCCTTAAGACTCTGTCAATAAGTTACCACAGGTGATCTTATTTTCAGAGCATTCTTTAGTGATAAAACCTCATCCTGTCCACTATATGCTAATATGACAGGATGTACTCACAGCTGTTGCCAGCTTTATCTTAAAGTGCCCCTAGGCTATCTTACTCTTAGTGACTATCCTAAATGACCTCTTCACTCAGGCTTCCCCGCGTGTGACCTATAGGCCGAAGTGTTAGGCTATGTGAACAATTATGACATATGTAGAGAGGCATAAGCTATCAAAATATACATCATATCCCCCCTTCTGGGGAATTACATATTCCCCAGACATAATTCATATTTCATAAATGACCAAAATTATTTTTCAAAAAACAATGTTCACTTTTTTTTTTCCTCAAAAAACTCCAAAATGTTCAAATTCCCCAACTGTCCCCCTTCATAGGTAATTACCCTCTTCCCCCCTGGATACTGAGAAGGTAAAACACAGTCAGGTTAACACAAAACTCAAAACAAAACGAACAAAATCAAATGCTATCTGTTAGACAATGACCCTATCAGTCTTATCTTGCCCTGCGACTGTTTTAGACTCACATACTGTTCTTGACATAAATGTCCTGATTTGAGAATTCCTCACAGCAAATAAAACTTAAAACATTAAAAGAAAACTGTAAATATAATTAAACAAAATTATTAAATTAATTCAAATCTATAAATGTTCCCCAACATTCTTTCTCTCTCACAGACAGGCCTGGCCAGGACTTCAATACACTCACAGACACATACAAATACTCCTTGCACCTCTGACCCCCCTTCCCCCCTGCCAGCTGAGCAAGGGAGAGGGAAGAGAGGCCGATCACTGTACCTGTATGGACATTAATATTTGCGTGGAAGTGGATTCCAATATCGACTTAATAAGAATAATATTCCCTTATAAATATCCCCTTCTCCCCCCCTTAGTTTGTGAGTAACTTTCACAGAATAATGGACAGATGCATGGCCCTGCAGAAGCCATCATCTAACCCATGATTTGGAAAGGCACACACAAACCAAGAGCTAAAACAATATTTGTATTACTAATTAGAATATAATTCTTATTTTTGGATTGGATTTCACTGTGATATTCAAGGAAATTCCAAAATACTCATCTGATCACTATTAACCTACCTTTTTTTTTATGACAATGAATAGAACTTATAAAGCAAATAAAACCGTTTAGGACATCATTCCTGAACTGAAAGTCATTAGAAAGTCTTTCTTTCCCTAAACTAAACCTCAAAGTATCAAAAAAGTATCAAAAAACAAAACAGGGTGACAATACATTTCCTCAGTGCCCCTAGCTAGAGCAACATCTAGAAAAGGTCAGTGTCGGATGACAGCTAGGTGACAGATCTAAAACCATGCTTTCAATAGCACAGAGAGGGGCGTGTCAAGTCAACTGTCTCCTTTAGCTGTCCAACTCATTGTTCATGAGATCCGGTCAACTTGACTTCCCTCAAAGTTTCCCGATGTGGTTTCTGGTCACATTGTCCAGAAAAATGACCATACTGACCACATTTATGACAAACTCCTCTCATTCTCCAGCTTTCTGGGCTGTGACGTGTCAGTGGAATATATCCTTGCTGAGATGCAGCCCACTGATAGGGTGGCACAGGTGGCTGCCATCCCCCCTGTTGCCATCCCTGCTGTGGCGGTGGGTTTTCCCACTGTGGCCTCTGTGGTGGCCCCAAAACATCAGGTGTCGCTCGTACTCTCCATGGTAGAAGTGGTTGCTGAGGTGCTGTAGATTGTTGCTGACCCATCCCCTGTTGAGTCTGTGGCATCGGCTGCTGCTGGTTCTGCTGTTGTTGAGGGACCCCCTGCTGGTTCTGCTGTTGGTTCTGCTGTTGGTCACCTGTCAAGACAACAGTGCAGTACCACTGCGAGTGATTCATCCCGCCACATCGAAAACAGCCTGTGTAATTGGATCCACGTCCAGCATTAAAGCGCCGACCCTTTTGACCTCTTGGGGGTCCAAACTGGTTTTGCGGAGTTTCCATCATAGTTGTCACAACTGTTGCCTGTACAGCTTGTTGTGCAACTTTCAGCTGGGTCTTCGCCAACAGCCGAATCACGTCCACGTCGTTCTGCTTCTGCTCTTCTGCCCTTTTGCGGAACAGTCCAACCCAATGCACAATGTGATCGATGTATTGTACGAGGGGCAATCTCGCCAGACCAACCACTGTCTCCAAGTTGGCCCTGACCTTTTCAGGAAGTCCCAGTTCAATTTTCGAGCGGACAATAGCCCGTTCCATCTCATTACGCTCAGGATCTTTTCCTGTGACATCCATCCATTTTTGAGCAACCCTGGCGTAATAGTCACGTGGATTTTCGGAGTCTCCCAGCGAATCTATCGTAAAAGTATCCGGATGCATATTGTAAGGAAAAATATATTTCAGTGTACTCCACAAAACATTTCGGTGGACTGAAAAAAGGTCTGAGTCCCCCAGTGTCGAATCCACATGCTGTGCAGCTAGGCCAGCATGGATCAGAACGTTTTCCAGGCCAAGTGTGCCAATCTTACTTGAAAGTAATTTCTTAAATTCTGCCATAGTCAACTGAGTGTCCACCATCAAGGCATCAAACTTCCGACACCACTGATATGCTCCTTCCTCAAGTGTTGGCAACTCGTTCTGGCTGTACTCCATATTTCTGCTCTTCACCATCACCGGGAGCATCCTGTTGTCCGCCTGTCGTTCGATCTCCCCCCTGGAGTGTCGTGGAGAGCTCGCCTGCCAGTCTGCAGGGCCCCTGTAGGTGTCGGAATGGTAGCCCTGCTGTGTACGGGCTCCACTGTCCTCCTCCTCTTCCTCCTGTTGAGTTGATCCCACACGTCTCTCCGTGCGTCCAGCAGCTCTGTCACTACACTGTCTGTGCTCCAGCTCTTTCAGCTTCTTAGAACGGTGATTGTATAGCTGGACCAGGTCACTTTCTTGACTTTTCAATCCAGCCAAACGCTCCTCAAAGTACGTAGTAGCGGCTGAATCCGCCCTACTCTCCCGCATAGTGTCCATCGTTTCATTAATCTGCCTGCAAAGAACATTGAGACTATTGCCCAGAGAGTTCAGCACCACGACAGCGTCCCTCCTCTCTTCCTTCTGCGACTGGCTGTCGCTATTGTCACTGCCACCAACAGAAATGGTGCTCATGGCCGGATCGGAGCTTGTTATCTGGCTATCATGGGCAGAGGTACGGCTTCCTTCATCCCCTGCATGTACTTCCACTTGAGCTATAATATCCCGAATGTGCGGGTCATATCCCCCAAAAGTCAAAGTCTTTTTGCCCCTTGGCGCAGCCACCGGAGAGTATCTTCTGTAGATGTCGTCACCTCCATGTAAACTGTCTCTGTGGCTGTGGCCATCCTCATCCTGCAGGTCAGTGAGGTCACCCAAATCGAGGATCAGATGCGCCTCTTTCATCAGAATTTCACTCAACCGCGTTTCTATAGAACGCATAGACTGTCTCTGGGTCCTTAAATCACTGGTCAAGTCCTCTTTCAGGCAGCGTACCCGTTCCAGCTCCCTCTTAACAGAGCGTTGAATGTCGCTGTCCTCTGGCCGTTGCTTTGATGTCCTCATGTCTCCGCTGTCATGAACTTTCACCTCAGCCTTTGCTGAGAGCACATTGCTGTGGTCCACAATGTCAATGCACTGTTGCTTCTTGTCCGGTACTGACTCACTGACATTGGGACCTTCCTTACAGAACATATCTAATACTGATAATTCAGTCTTGCGTTTCAGTTTCCGCTCATTCGTTTTCTGATCTGCTCTGTATCCATGCACAAGAACCCTTATGGCATTATTGACTTCTGCATCAAAAGTACCCTCCAGAGGCCATGGTCTGTCAATGTCCGGCCAACGCTCATTAAATTTCTTTGAAATCTTCAAAATAGCCTTGCATGAAACTGAATTTTTCTCTTGGACAATGTCCACTGGGATTATCCCTGTGTCCATCATATCTACTAAATAGTAAATAATCTAGACACTAAACACTAAACTTTCACACAGTCACACTGTGACACACTCATGCTGTGTCTCCTCTCACTCAGTCACAGACATGCATACTCATTTGCATACTATCCCCACAGAATGAGTAGATAGCCTAGTCAACAAACTCACTCCAAGGAAAACATGCAATACTTTCTCTAAATGAGAAAACTACTGACAGTAACAATCTGCAACTCAAAAAATAAACATAGAAATGCCTCTATTTTTTTAGACTAGCAAGTCAAGTCACTGACTGAGGGAAGAGATTGACCCCCCCCTGCATGCACTCCACACAGGCTTCAAATGCACTCAATCACTCCCTCATTTACATTATTCTCAATCAAACATCGTGATCTCACTCACACAGGCTTGTAATCTTCTCATTTAAACCCCTGGCCAGACTACCCCAATTCAAGCTTCATATGACCTGGCAAGCAGTTGCTTCTTCTGACACCTTTAAGATGTACCAAATCAAATTCCACCGCCAAAAATAAAAAAATGTCAACAGTAGACAACGTCTACCATCGCTATGCCTTTTTTAAATGAGAAGATCCCATGCCGCAGACACTCTCATACAGAGTCGCTTGAAATTACTACTACTATTTAGTAACATTATTTTCCAACCCTTCAAACATAACACATTCACATCACACAATAGGACAAGGTAGAAGTATTGTTTCTTAGACTACTCCCCTTGACTCACTCACTCAAAAGCGACACAATGTGCTTCTCTTACACATATGGGAAACCATAATGGTCACCCCTAGCCCTACATCCCACACACTCATTTGCATACAACCAAACTCATGTGATCAGTAGATTAGTAGATTTAACTCACTCAAAGCAACTGTTTCATCCTACTATCAAAATTGTCCCCAATCTCTGAGTTTTGGAGCACAAGACAACAAGCCATAGAGCTGTTGTCTCCGTCAAATTAAAAATGAACATCCGCCATAATATCTATATTATCGTTTTAAGAAAAAAGTCAATCTACTTTTTAAAACAGCCACTGATCAAAAAAATGAGGTGATAAACATTCCTTTCAGACGATCTGATTAGAATAGCCATCCCAGCTACTATTTCTCCAAAAGGCCTAATCCCAAACCATATTACTATAGTGAAGTTAATAGTCTCCTATTTTGATTACTATATGCCAAATGGATACTTTAGCTCCACATTTTAACACAGAAATTGTCCATAACTGCACCTTAAATAATTTCTTAAATTTAATTTCACACTCCTATACACTCTAACGTACATGATTAGCCATTTTATAGTTCCCTTATCTAATTTAGTTCATGCATCGAGATTTATTTATTAACCTCATATTAATTTCCATCCATTAATCTAGTTCGTTTATAATTTATTAACCTCCTACTAACCTCCCCCCTTGAGCCATTTCCATCATATGGCTCATGACAGGAATCCCAAAGAAAACAGTGCAAAATCACCAGGCACACCCTGTATCATCACATGCCATCTATAAATCAACACATCACTCTCAAAAACGTGTAAGTCACCGGACCGCACAATCAAAATATCAACAAAATACTTAATCGAGAATTCTTCGGCATTCAACCATAACTCACAAAGATGCCCTATAGCAGCACAGACTCATAGACAGACTTATAACCAAACAAACAAATGAATGAAGCACATACACGCACAACCATACCATGCATAGGCTACACTACCATTTAACTTTTAAACTCTGTCAACTCCCTAACAGAAGCAGACTCCAATAACCTAATCACTAACCTAACCAATAACTTGCCTAACACAGCGTCCAGATGTACACTATGGTCCTAACACGTACGCTTAACACAAGAATGATAAGCCTATTCCATCACTCCAACTTCACTTCAGTCGTCGGGTTCCATCCAAACTCACGTCAAAGGCAACAAAAAAAATCCACAGATACGCAGGTCCGTTTCGCGTGGCGTAGAAAATCTTCACCAAAGCTTCTCCAACATCGGGGCGCCATTTATGATGTGTCTTTCTTACAGGGCTCTGTGGATTAATTTACCTAATTCCTTTGTTGCAGTTGCTGTTGAATTGAATAGGAGGTCCAAGCGGGCATATTTCCTTCTTTCCATTTATTGATCAGCCATCAGTTACAAGTTACAAGCATTCGTTCCATGGTTACAGCATATTGAGGCCTTCATCCCAGGCAGAGCGCCTAGGTTCCCCTTGTCTCTCTCTGCTGTCCCTCACTCACAGTTCTAACTGATTTTCTATCCCATCTTATACATTTCTAATCTGTGGGTGTCACCTTGTTCCTGTGTGTGTGTGTGTGTGTGTGTGTGTGTGTGTGTGTGTGTGTGTGTGTGTGTGTGTGTGTGTGTGTGTGTGTGTGTGTGTGTGTGTGTGTGTGTGTGTGTGTGTGTGTGTGTGTGTGTGTCAGTTGACCCTTAAGACTCTGTCAATAAGTTACCACAGGTGATCTTATTTTCAGAGCATTCTTTAGTGATAAAACCTCATCCTGTCCACTATATGCTAATATGACAGGATGTACTCACAGCTGTTGCCAGCTTTATCTTAAAGTGCCCCTAGGCTATCTTACTCTTAGTGACTATCCTAAATGACCTCTTCACTCAGGCTTCCCCGCGTGTGACCTATAGGCCGAAGTGTTAGGCTATGTGAACAATTATGACATATGTAGAGAGGCATAAGCTATCAAAATATACATCAGCTGTTATGCCTATACAAAGGGCTTTACATAGCACGCCACGACAGAGTAGTTGATCTCATAACAAAGGACATATCTAAACATGTTACACTGTCTGTGAGAATGTACAAACATTCCTGTGTTGTCAAACCTTCCATTTTCAACTCTGTACTGAAAATACTGAAGGTTTTGCACATCTCTCTGCTAACACACCAGATGTTGTTGTGGTCAATGAGGAGAACAGATCAGTTTTCATTCTTGAAATAGCCTTCACCTTTGATTCTAGCCTTGATTCTAGCCTTTATGACCATGTCATTAAAGGACCACTTCACCACTTTTCAACCTATCTTCGTATAATAGGTCCTCACTAATACCGTCTTCCAGTGACATCATCGATGGGGAATACAAGCTAATATAGAAACTGCAGGCTTTCTAGTCCTGAAAAGTTGCAATGCGAAAATGGAAGCCATCGTTCTCACAAAAAATAATCTACCTAATGATGATGTCACTGGAAGACGGTTTCTAAACTGGCCACAGCCGTCCTATGAGACACAGACTGAGTAGAAAACAATTGTGCCATTTTATCATGATTATTATTATTAGTGAGGAAGAAGAAGTGGTCCTTTAAGTACCAGCCGCTCCTCCAGACCATCATTCTACTTGTGTTTATCTTCGTCAGCCTAGACGAATGTTAGTATAATGGGGCGAGTGACTGGGGTCTTAATTGGCTCTCTTGTTGTTGTTCATAAATAATTATCCATGTCCAAATAAATGACCCACCTGATGCATCCATTTCTCGTATAGTGTCACGGTCTCAGACTTTGCTCATCTAGATGTTGTTTTTCTATGTTATGTTCCACTTGTTTTGATTCTATATGTTCTGTTTATCTAGCTGTTGCATGCATGTCTATGTTCTTGTTCTAGTTGTTTTGGTTCTATGTTCTGTTTATCTAGCTGTTGCATGTCTATGTTCTTGTTCTAGTTGTTTTGGTTCTATGTTCATGTCTTCCCCCAGGTGTTTCTCATGTGTAATCAGCCCTCCTGTGTATATCAGTCTTGTGTTCCCCAGTCAGTCAGTCCTGGTCGGTTCATTGTTTGGTGTCACTCTGCTTTAGTCTGTATTTGTGGATTTCTGTTCTGTTCACCTCCTGTTAAATGAAATACTCAACCATGGGTTTTGATCACTATACACCTGCCTGGCTGTCCTGTCCTGCATTTGGGTCCTCACCACCTGTAACGGACCCCGGAATGAAATGGAGGAAAGGCTCTTATTTTGAAAGGCTATGTGGGCAAACAGGAAGCTTGCTCACTCACCAGTCAGTCATACTGTCTGATAAAAAAAAGCCCAGCATGCATCAGTCAGGGAGAAATGTTTGTTCTTCATGTGCTCCACCATGATCTTTGAAAGCCAAGCCTAAACCAACAGGATGAAATGGAACACCAAACAGATCAAGTGAGTGCAGACCAACAAAATAACAAATGGAATGGAAATGGAACTGCTGGATTTTAATTATATGATTTATTGGTTTTAGTGACTTTCCTGGAGAATTACATGGTTGAGTGACATCATGGTATTGGGACACCCATCAACAAGTTAGCACCTAGCTGGAGAGGGAACAAGGTGAATGTCATTTTTATGGTTATTGGTTTGTGTCATATTGTTGTGGGATCTTGTTTTATTGGTTTGTTTATATGGTATTATGGTTTGATATGAAACTTTTATTGGTTATTTGTAAACTTATTTGTTTATATGAATGCCTCACATTATTAGATATGTCTGCCTGTATTGATTATATGTTTGTGTCTTGTTTTTAGTTTTCACGTTGATCCATTAAAGAAACTTCACATCATCAGTCGGCCTTCAACCTCTTTGTCCAGCCTGGTTCGCTACACCACCACCACCAGATCGTGACAGTATGTTTTAGTTTTTTTTCTTCTCCATCTTCAACCAAAAACAGCTAATGGATGGGTTCTCAAAAACCTTAGTGGTTAGGAGGTACACGCACATCCCAGTAAACTCAACGGGAGCTCGAACAAAACACTTAAAGGACCACTTTTCAACCTATCTTCATATAATAGGTCCTTAATAATAATCATGAAAAAATGGCACGATATTTTTCTACTCAGTCTGTGTCTCATAGGACGGCTGTGGGCAGTTTAGAAACCGTCTTCCAGTGACGTCATCATTAGGCAGATTTAAATATTGTATTTCTTAGATAAATCTTTCACTCAATAAGAACTGCTCCTGTTGCAAGTTGAATATGTCATATGCATAATATGCTAATACAAAATCAGCTTAATTGATATAAGCATCAAAGCAATATTTTAAGTACTTTTTATTAGCAAGTCCATTCCATAGCGCTGGACCACACATGGACATCATTTGAAACCTGCGACGGGAACAGGTCCTATGGAGGAAAGGATTATTTGTTTATGAAAGAAATAAAATATTTAACAGGTTTATATTTTACAATTTTAGTTATAGATGGCAAGTATAATGTTAAGGAATATTTGTCTTATTAGCCAGAGATCCTTTCCTTTTAAAATGTTTCTATCTGTGAGTGATATGGTCAGCTTCTGATGTCTTTCTTTCTTTCTTTCTAGATGTAGATGGAGATGACCGTAGATGCTGCTGGAACACTGAACCTGGTCTCCTGTGTTCCTGGCTGCTAAGATGTCCATGTGAACATTATGAGTGTTTGTATAGAGAGAAGCATGGCTGAAGAGCTTTGCATATCAGTCGTTTCTTGCTGCTGCCAAAGTCAAATTGTGATATCTGTAGTGTTTAGTTCATGGACGTTATGAGATGTAGATATAAGTACATTCTGGGTGCTCTGGTGTCGTTCACAAAACAAACAAACAAAATGCTGCACAAAATGCCACAAACTCACTAAAAGCAAATCAAGGGATGTCCGACAGTCAGTGTTGGATATTGTCCAACTCCTAATTGCCGATATATATATGCAGGCTTTTTCCAGTGGTTGAAACGTAACTCAAACTTTTTACTTAAATAAAAGTAGGCTATAAATACTGCAATATAGAAATACTCTGTTACAAGTAAATTCAACATGTACTCGAGTAAAGGTACAAAGGTTTTGGTATAAAATGTACTTAAAATACCAAAAGTAATTATTAATAATTACTCATTATGCAAAATGTCTCATCTAAAATGATCTAATCTCTCATCTCAAGTTTTCAAATGTATAAAAATATTTTGAAAATAGCAGATCTACAAGCTCACATGTGTCTTATTGTATTGTGAGCTTGTAGATGTTTTTAATGTAAAACAATTAATAAAGTAAAATTAAGGGTTAGGGTTATTCATTTTTAATGCCTTTATCGGCCGATAATATCGGACATCCCTAACAAAAACATATATCAAACGTGTCAATACATTTCAAAGAATGCCACAAGTGGCATTAAAACTTCACCAATAAATAAAGAAACATCTACATGTTCCATAAATGAAATGCCACAAAGGTTTGACAAACATGGCGAAAAAATGAAGAAATTACAAAAAATACGTTTCATAAACCTCTTCTGCCGTATGTCCATAGAACTTCAGCTCTGTTGCAGCAAGCCAGTACAATGTGTCATTGTCTAGGTCACCTAAGCCACGATCACCATTCGGTGGCCGGTATTTGGGGCAAATGGTCATTACGTGTTCTGTCTTGCCTTCACCCAGGATGCCTTGGAGGTGTCACACTGTCAGCTGGTGTTGTGTGGAGCAGTTCCTGGGCCTGTGTGGCAAAGGGGCACCGTAACTTGAGGCACGTGTGCTGTGGCAAAGGTCGCCGTGACTTGGTGTGTGTGTGTGTTGTGGCAAAGGGCACCGTGACTTGAGGCACGTGTGCTGTCTCTGACGACCTTGTGGAGGAGATGGCTGGGATTCACTCAGCTGTGCCTTCCCGGTGAGGGCCAGCGTGGCTGCTTCTCGTCTGACCTCTGTTGGAGTGATTCCAGCGAGAACAGGCAGGCAGTTTGGGGTGGCCCCTGTGTTGAGGGCAGCATCGAGCTACGGCTCCAGACTGGGGCACAGTACTCGGGTCGTCTGCATAGCCATACTTCATTGATGTTGTTGCAGGGAGGTCGTGGATGTAGCTGTTAGTGTTGAACAGCAGTTACTGGTGTGGAACCGAAAAGCTTCACAAACATGCCAAAAAAATCTAGTTTTTAACCTTTTTAATCTAGTTTATTTTCAAATAAATTTGTTTTTACTTCTGTTTTGTGAAGCAACTTTGGGTACCTTGAAAAGTGCTATATAAATTGTATGCATTATAAAAAAACAGACAGACACAGCAATTGTCGCCACACAGACATCACAAATTCCTATTGGCAGCAGCAACAAGTGAGTGGTGTGCAAAGCCATTCATAGACTATAACCACCATGTTTTCCTTCCAGATGCTGCGAGGCTCAACCGGAGCCCCTACAGGTGGACATCTGCAGTTCTCGCTGTCCATGGATGAATCTGCATGGGGGGCTCTGAAGGCGGCTCAAAGTAAGAAACCACTTAGACTTTTCTATTACTGTGAGTGGTATGGTCGGCTTCTGTTTTAAATGTTCTCTATACATTTTGTGTATGATGTGAAAGGACACAATGTACGTATATCTGGCTCTTGGTCACTTGAATTCATCTTTTGTTCTTTCTTTCTTAGGGTGGATGGGTCGTGGACGACGTCGTGGAAGGACGGAGATCCGTTCCAAAGCTTCCCTCCCGGGCGTTTCCTCTGAGGACTTCTGATGAGCTGTGAGTAGGAATATTTCTTGTTTGGATGGATATCTGTTGTACTGTTATGGTACGAAGTATAGCATGGCAGTATGATTCCTCCTAGTGGCACTGGTTGAATGTCTGTCAGCTCTCCAAGCTAATCAAAGTCTTAATGACACTTTTTTAACCACTTCAACCCCAGCATCTCTATTCTGGGGGGAGCGTTCAGCCAAATTAGCAGATCTACAAGCTCACACCGCGTTGCAACGTGTTGTGAGCTTGTAGATCTGCTATGTTTGCAAATCAATTTGTGTAGAGTGAAATCGGAGCATATACCAAATGCTCTCTTTAAAGGTCTGTTTTATCAAATCTATAGAGGGTTTAAGTGGTTCTGAATATGCAGCTCAACAAAAGCTAATTTGGTCTTTATTTCTTTCTTTCTTAGGACGGAGATCTGTGTAGATGCCGGAGGACTTCGGACCTGGGCCTGCCCGGTGAGGAACCGCACAGTAAGAACCGCTCTAGGCCTTTCACTATTATGAGGTTTCTTTTTACTGGACGATTATTGTCGCTCAAATAAATTGCAATTAAATATTTAAGTGTGGCCCGGATGGTTAGCTCAACTGTCTGGGCACCTATGCTGCCAAGCCAGCCGGATGGCGTGCTGCGGGTTCGACTCCCGACGGCCTTTGCCGCGTGTCACTCCCCATCTCTTTCCCCCTTTCCTGTCTATATATTGTTCACCCTAATTGATCACGTCTAGGAATTTCAACAATTTAGGCAGTTCTCACATCCAGAGTGACTTACAGTAAGCAACAATACATAGTAATACATCAAATTCATAAACAATTGTCATCAAGAATAAGAAGTATAGACTATCCAGACTATTGGCGGCAACAACAAGGGAGTGATGTGCGAAGCGCTTTTCTATGAAGCCATTCATTCAGTTCAGTTTCAGTTTATTTTCGGAAGGAGGACATACATTCATACATTGCACACATATTCCAACATTTATCATTCATTTTAATTTTTTCTTTTTATATGTTTTTATAGTGTCCATAGGTCCTGTCCGTTCCGAAAAAGGGTTAGGGAGAAGCCATAGGCTTGTCGGGCCCTACCCCTGGGTAGACTATAACTGCCATGTCTTTCTTCCAGATGTACTGCAGGTCTCCCGCTGTCCAGGAATCTGCATTCCTCTGAAGACGACTCAAAGTAAGACCCTGTAGGCCTGTCAAAAAGAACCCTAACTGAAAAGTGTATTACTGTAAGTGATATGTTTAGCTTCTGTTTAAATGTTCTCTATAAATAAAAGTTTGATGTACTGGGATGTATATATGTTGTGACGGGATAGAATATATATCTGGCTCTTGGTCACTCTAATCAATCTTTCTTTGTTGGGATGAAGATCGCGGTAGACGTCGCTGGAACGCGGCTGCTGGACAGGGAGTACACACACACACACAGAAAGGCTAATTTGGTGTGTTTTCTTTTCTTTGTTAGAATGGAGATATCGATAGGCGATCTGATGTTCCCTGGACAGAGATCCGTTCCAAAGCTCCCCCCCCCCCCCCGGGGGGCTTCCTCAGAGGACTCTGATGAGCTGTGAGTAGGAATAGTTCTTGCTTGTTTCTGAGGATGGATAACTGCTTTTGTACTGTTATGGTACGAAGAATGGCATCATTTACAGTAATCCAAATGTTTTAAATATTTTAGGATAAATCTAAATGACTCTGCACAATAGTTTGAGAGTCAATATCTCATATCATGAGCGTGCCTCTTGGTCTTTGTAACAACTTGAATAATGTGTTGATGCCTCCTAGTGGCACTCTGGTTGAATGTCTGTCAGCTTTCCAAGCTAATCAAAGTCTTAATGACATTTTTGTTAACCACTTCAACCCCAGCATCCCTATTCCGTTCAGCAAAAATAGCAGATCTACAAGCTCACACTGCAACGTGTTGTGAGCTTGTAGAGCTAATGGTTTCTTTCTTTCTCTCTCAGGATGGAGATCACAGCTGGAGCCTCTAGAGATGGAGATCTGCAGGTCTGTCCATGGATGGGAGGACGGAGGACGAGATCTGGGTAGACGCTGGAGGACTTCGGACCTGGGCCTGGATGGATGGGAGGACGGAGGACGGAGATCTGGGTAGACGCTGGAGGACTTCGGACCTGGGCCTGGATGGATGGGAGGACGGAGGACAGATCTGGGTAGACGCTGGAGGACTTCGGACCTGGGCCTGGATGGATGGGAGGACGGAGGACGGAGATCTGGGTAGACGCTGGAGGACTTCGGACCTGGGCCTGGATGGATGGGAGGACGGAGGACAGATCTGGGTAGACGCTGGAGGACTTCGGACCTGGGCCTGGATGGATGGGAGGACGGAGGACAGATCTGGGTAGACGCTGGAGGACTTCGGACCTGGGCCTTCCCGGTGAGGAACTCAACGGTACGAACCGCTTTAGGGTTAGGGATTTTTTAGGCTTCGTAAAAAGCCAATAATCGTCCGTTGCTGATAATTGGTCGATCCCTATTCTTAAACGTTACTGTAAGTGCATGTGTATGTTGTGACAGGACACGCACACACTCACACAGCAAAGCTAATTTGGGGTGTGTGTCTTTCGTTCTTTGTTAGAATGGAGATCTCAGCCGATGCCCGAGATCCGAAGCTTTCCCGGGTGTTTCCGCTGAGGACTTCTGGGAGGCTCGGACGGAGCTAGAAGGTTCGGTAGACGCCACTGGAACCTGTTTAGGCCTGTCAGAATTTAAGGTTTTATAATTTTTAATTGTCGCTCAAATAAATTACAAGTAACAATTTAATTGCGTCATACTAACATTCTAAATAAAACTTTGGCTTTTGTAGGCTTTGTAAACAAAAAGCTGCACATGGCATAATTCAATAACTTTATACACTAAAAAAAAAGAAGTAAATTACAAAGTGACACAATTAGAGCTTGTAGATCGGTTGCTTGCATTATTTCTTTAAAATTTTTGACACTATATGAACATTTTCAACATGGAGACGATTATGACTAATCTCTAAAAAAGTATCTCAAATACTTGGCGATTAGGTAATTGTGACAGGCCTAAATCCTGCTAGTTGTGTTTTTTTATATCATGTTCTGTAATCAGTTAGGGTTGACTATATACTTTTTTTAGGAACAAGATCATCATGCCGGTGAAGAGCACGTTTCTAGCCGATGGAGCAACTATTTCTGATCACCTTTGGAGTTACATCACAGCAAGGTAACTATACAACACACGCACACACACTATGATCATGACATGACATCAGCTTGTGACTGCAACTTGTTCCTGTTCGCAGATGACTCTGCACTGCTAGTCTCGGACAGGAACAAACTGCAGGTTGAAAAGGCCCTCAGCTCTGAACTCTGTCTGGTCCACAAGATTCGATACAACCACCAAGATACCCATGTACCTGTCTAGATACTTCCTTAATGTTAACAAAGTCCACACCCACAACACCAGAGGGAGTGCAACGAACCATGTACAACCCAGATTCGGCACAAACAAGGGACTAAATTATTTTCACTCCTATGCCACCAAAATGTGGAACGCCCTACCAACAGTCATTAAGACATGTGAATCCCTTGACTCCCTTTTTCCCCTCACTGTATAAGTTTATTTTCCCTTTTTACCTCCTTTATGATGAATTCCTGTTCTGTTCTTTGACTATATAGAAGTGTCTTATTTGTACGTCTCTAAATGTTTTGATGAATTGAACATGGTGGACCCTCTTGTAAACAAGTGTAATGCTTAATTGGGTCGTCCACTTACAGTTAACAGTCTTTGTATTGAGTTTGTGCTTGATGTACTGTAATTCTGCAAACTGTTAATAAATATTTCAATCAATATTGTTTTATGAACAAAGTAGTAATGAGCATTTCTTTCTTTTCTTTAGGACGTTGCTGGTCTCCTGTGTGGCTCCATCTGGAGGTCACCAGGGTTCTGAGTAACTCAGATCCTGACTGGTAGTGGTGATATGTAGATGTGATCAATCAGGGCTCTTTGAAAATAATAAACAATAAAATAATAAACCAATATAAATAACTAGATAATAATATAAATAATTGGATAAAACAAACTATAAAATAAAAGTAAAATAAAAGTAAATTTAAATAGTAAATAAAATTAGTAATACATAAAATAAAATTAGTAATAGCATAGTAATGGATAAAATTAATATAATTCGTAATATAGACTAATACATAAAATTAGTAATAACGGTAATACATAAAATAAATAAATGCATAAAATTAGTAATAACAGTAATACATAAAACAAATACAATTTGTAATGCATGAAGTAAAATTAGTAATAACATAGTAATACATCAAATAAATACAATTAGTAATATAGTTATACGTAAAATTAGTAATAACATAGTAATATATAAAATACAATTAATACATAAAATAAATTCAATTACTTTGTATTGTTATAGAATGACTTAAAATAACAAACAAAATATCAATCACATCTACATATCACAACCAGGCTATATTGCCAGCAGGCAGGTGGACTGTAGACTCACTACAGCTGTCACAATGTGGTATACTTTGTTTTGACCCAACTGGCCTCCAAGGAGAGGCGAGCATGGAGCCGAACATCTGATGATACGCGAGAGAAGACGCCATAGTAAAAACAAATGTAATAAAAGTAATATGTTTCATGTTGATTGTAATTTATTCATGATGCCATATATCTGTAAATATTCATCATTTTCTTGTTAATAAATTATTGCATTTATACCCGGGTGTCCGTTATGGGTCCATTACCCTTAGATCAAATGGTTCATAACAAGGATGAGGAATATTTAGTTATAGTTAATGTATTTTACAGATTTAGACCATCTAAAACCTAGCCGAAGGTTTTCTGAAAACCTTCAAATTCTTATTAAAACAATAAATAAAGGATGTAGACGGGTGGATCCCGGCATGAATGGTATAACGTATAGATTTCACCAGGTCTAAATGGGCTAAAAGGAGGCCTCAGGTCTTCAATGAAGGAGGTGATGGACCTCAATGTCAACAGGTAAACAACTGTATACACAGTTTGGTTGTAAGGGGCTTCCAACAACTTGGGATGCCAAAAAAAAAGCAGCCAAACGGCTTTGCGAAATTCTGTGCAATCTCTTCCACTATCGGGGATTTGCTGATTGCACTCTGTACAGCACCTTGTAAATATTTGTGTTCTTGTATTGTGTCCCTTGTGTGGACATAAATAAATGATTAAAATGTGTGTGTGTGTCTGTGTGTGTGTGTGTGTGTGCAGTTCACTGCAGTAGCAGGGTGAAAAATGGGTTACAAAACTGTGGGATAAAAAATAAAATAAAATACCCCGTTTACAAATTTGTTGTAAATTAAGTAATGCAGATGTTTAACAATACTTAAATTAAGGGTCCATTTGGTTACCAACTCTCCATTCATCTGGGGACCACCTGGAACCTGCTCAAGGTGGTCCCTGGACCACTGGTGGTCTCTGGACCACTGGTTCAATGGACCACTGGTGGTCCCTGGACCACTGGTGGTCCCTGGACCACTGGTTCAATGGACCACTGGTTCAATGGACCACTGGTTCAATTTGCAGTCTCTTGTGAAGCTTTTTCCACACTAGTTACAGTTGTACTGTTTCTTTCCTTTATCCATCCTGTCTTGTTTCTTGTATGAAACAAAATTACATTACAAGATGTGTTTACATCGGCCACATCATGACGTCTTACGTTGTCACATAGTGCCCTGAACAAAGATCCCATAGACTTGGCTGTCAGTCATATGACGTAATCTTCAAAAGCCATGTATATTGGAGGGGCTAGCGCCCCTCAAAAACATATATGTACACCGATTTGGCAGCCCCTCTGTACTAACTCTGAGGACCCCCGGCCTAGAGGAGTCATGGACCCCCGGTTGAAGAACCCTTGGGCCTGTACTAACTCTGAGGACCCCCTAAAGGAGTCATGGACCCCCTGTTGAAGAACCCAATTGGGCCTGGCCTATAAAAGATGACATTGCATTTCAAACACAGACCCTCGCCATCCAAACATTGGTCACATCATCACGTCGCTATGCATGCTGATGAGAAAGCGATTAACCCATTCTGACCTGAGATCAGATTCATACGAGGTTTTCACTGGACACACACTGGTCTGATTAACCCATTCTGACCTGAGATCAGATTCTAAAAAATGTCAGTCGTTCTTCGATTTTTCAAAAATAGCAGACCTACAAGCTCGTAGCGCGCCACTCGGTGGCGCGCTATGAGCTTGTAGATCTGCTATTTTTCAATAGCTAAAGCATAACATGATGCTAACACCAAAACGGGTTCCCGGTCAGAATGGGTTAACTTCCAGTTGATTGCATTCTAGAGAGCTAATCGCGTAGCGTCGATGGAAGCCAGTCTGTGATTAACACAGTGTGGATGATGGATTACAGACAACTGACAGCAGCATTCGGTCAAATTGCCAGCATCATATAATCTCACCAGGGGACTGCAGAGATCACAGGGAGTATAGAATGAGGACGAGAAAAGATGCTACAGTCATAATGAATTGCATTTTAATGAATTGCATTTTTATAGCGCTTTTGCAAGTGCTCAAAGCGCTTGGTGAAGCGGCGAACGGTCGACACCAGCGTCCTCACTTCCCACATTCACACACCAATGGTGGAAAGCTCACACCGACCGACTCATTGGAGGCAATGTAGGGTTCAGTGTCTTCTTGCCCAAGAGGACGCTTCGACATATGGACAGGAGGAGGAGGAGCCGGGATTCGAACCTCCGACCCAGGGATCATTGGTCGACCTTCTCTATACCTAATGAGCCACAGCCGCCAAAATATTAGCCCAAGTATTATTATGGGACGCTTTTAGAAACTCTGGGGACCCCCTAGGGGTCCCAGACTCCCTGTTGAAGACCCCTATACTGATGACATATGACAGTATTTTCTGAACCAGGGGTTGTGCCTTTGCATGCACACACTTACTTGCATGCTTATGGTTGTCCATCGAATCCGATGATGACGTCATCACTTATGTCCTTAACGGTGAGTTCTTTGGTGGCTAAAGAGTCCAATCCTGGAATTACATGTTTTATTGCAGGTGCGGGCATGGGTAGGTTGTAGTGGTGGTAGTAGTGGTAATGGCAGTCATGGGTGTGTTCCTCCTGTGTGTCTCTCTCACACACACACACACACACACACACACACACACACGCGCACGCACGCACGCACACGCACACGCACACGCACACGCACACACGCACACACGCACGCACGCACACACACACACACACACACACACACACACACACGCACGCACACACACACACACACACACACACACACACACACACACACACACACACACACATACATTACAGCTGTAATGTTCAAATCACCCACGGGGTGGTGCTGAAACACCAGAGAGAGCGAGATGTGGGGGGAGGTGTTGAAATTGAAAAGCTATCAAGGATTTCCCACCAATTTACAAGAACCGAGAGAATGAAAATCACAGCAATGACAGCTTAAGTGTTTCTTCCCTTAACCCATTCTGACCTGAGATCAGATTCATACGAGGTTTCCACTGGACACACACTGGTCTGATCAACCCATTCTGACCTGAGATCAGATTCTAAAAATGACAGTCGTTCTTCGATTTTTCAAAAATAGCAGACCTACAAGCTCGTAGCGCGCCACTCGGTGGCGCGCTATGAGCTTGTAGATCTGCTATTTTTCAATAGCTAAAGCATAACATGATGCCAACACCAAAATGGATCCCCGGTCAAAATGGGTTAAGTGTTTCTTCCCATAAGCATGTTCTTATGAAGCGCTCTGACAGGTAGACGTTGTATTTTATCATTTTATTCTCATACCTGCCCACGGCTGACTGCCCTAAACTAAAGGAGACAGTTTCTTATCACATGGTGTATATAATGTAGGTTGGACAACAAAATGCACAGTTTTTGTTAGATATATTAGTGTGAATTTTCATCTTAGGCTATACACAAACAAAAACAACAAAGCAAATCGGCTATTTATTGTCCTACACAAAGAATAAATTCCCATTGACAATAATTGTCCAGCTTTGAGTGTTTGAGTAAACACAAACATTGAACGCCATTGACTTTGAATGGCCATCTTTGAGTGTTTGAGTAAACACAAACATTTAAGACGATGGTGAGGACGCAAATTGTGATTGGCCGGAATGTGATGATGTATGATGATAAGAGCTCCCCTCACTTCACACGGGTGTGATTTTATTTTTATTCAAACTACATGGCTCATTGTTCAAACAAATTGTGTGTGTGTGTGTGTGTGTGTGTGTGTGTGTGTGTGTGTGTGTGTGTGTGTGTGTGTGTGTGTGTGTGTGTGTGTGTGTGTGCGTGCGTGCGTGCGTGTAGTGTGTGTGCATGCGCATGCGTCTGTGTGTGTGTCAAGGGTCCGTTTCATTTTACGTTCTCAGGAGTTAAAGATCTCCTTAAGGGTCCATTTGGTGGTTATACTGATTCTCCATTTAGCATGGCGACCACCTGGAACCTTTTCAAGGACCACTGGTGTTTCCCCCGGACCGCTGGTTGAGGAACACCATGCAGAGCACGTCTGTATTCATTTACTCATTATGCTCAATTGATTGTTCCCTCATTGTGCTGACTTACCTGCCAGTGAGGACTGACTGAGGAGCCCCCTCTTTGTCCTCCCCGCCGCCCTGGTCTCCGCGGTGGTGAGCAGGGCAGAGGCGTATCTATACAGTAAGGACGAGGACAGGCGTCCGTCTGTCCAGATCCATTTTCTGCCTGTTGGCCAGAATCCATACACTATAGGACAAAAACAAGACCTGAGAACTATTAGTGGACAGCGGATTGACCGTTGCGCGTATAGAGCGCGACCCTCAATCACCCCATTCGATTTGCAAATGCAAGCCTTTTAGTTTCAGCCTTTGGGCTGTATTTTGCGTGTCTTATAAGTACCAGGTCTTATTCCCTAACTTGAGTAAACTAAAGACCTGGAGGCGTGATCAATGCTCTTTGGCCAAATGGCATTGATCACGCCTCCAGGTCTTTATATTTACTCATGTTAGGGAATAAGACCTGGTACTTAAGACACGCAAAATACAGCCCTCAGTATCCTAATGTCTGGCATGGTATAACTCTTTGAAAACCTTTTAGTGCTACTGATTGTGCACGGCCCGGGGGGACGACAATTAAACCTCTTAAACGCCACGGGGGTCCGGGAGGGAAAATCTAAAAATATCGGAGTTGGAACCTGAGACCTTGACCAGCCCCATTTACCCGCTGAGAGCTGTTCATGAGGTGGACAGCCGTTTGCTGCAGGGGATTGGGGCTCAAAAGGTTAGTGCCTATATGCCCAAAATGTAATTCGTGCCTGCCCAAAATGTAATTCTAATTGGTGGAAGCGCCACTGGAACAGGCCCTTTATGCCGTTGTTGCACCACATGGAGCTGAGCTCTACTGAGCTGGTGTGTGCTCATGCAGTTCAGTGCTTATTGCCTCACGACGCCCTCAGGCCATGATGCAATACTTCAAGAGGTGAGTCAGCAGCACCCTCCTTATCCTGACAGTGTAACAATGGTGTACGTGTGTGTGTGTGTGTGTGTGTGTGTGTGTGTGTGTGTGTGTGTGTGTGTGTGTACCCCCAATATTTACAAGCAACTTTACACGTTCTTCAATTCGATTGAGCTTTTTCCCCAGTCTAAGAAAAAGAATAGTGTTATCTGAAATGTATTTCTTGACAGTAAAAAGAAAAAATCATCGTTTCACGTTGTTCTTTTTTGTAATAAGTATTTGCACTGTTGTCACGAAAAGAGAGTTGAGCCAGAAGGTAAAGCTCTTGCATAAACCGAGCAGTCTTCGTTCCTATACTCTCACCCATGGGTGAGTCATGACCGAAAGAACAAGATTGCGTATACAAGCGGCCGGAATACCCCCGCGACCTGATTCCAGATAAGCGGTTGAAGATGGATGGATGGATATCTAGACTTTATTTGTTTGTTGGCAACATCAATATTACACTCCGGACAGGAGTCAACCCACAGAACCTAGTACCTCCACATACCAGAATTGTACCTCCCAGTCCTGGCAGAGTACTTCCAGAGTGGATCCAACGGATTGTGTGGCCCTGGTCTTTCCCTAGTGGGTCTGATCGAGGGTAGCTACTGTGATGTAAGTCGGGACTTGATCGCCCCGGCTGGGTCACCCGAGTGAGGGGTATGCTGTCCGCGAGACCCGAAACCCCGATGACCTCGGGATACATCACTGAGGATATACGTCCCAGGTGCATCCTAGCGATTTTCGTTCTTATCCTAACAATGTCGAAAATAAATATATATTATCCTTAATCTAAAATTCTAAATCTAAATATATAAATCTTATCTGAGCCCTTTGATTTTAGAGAGGGGGGGTGGGTTTTTTTTTAGTTAACATGCCATGAATGATACGATGAGAAGGCCAAGCCTCTCAAACAGATCGATGATGATGATGATGGACTTTTTAAAGGGCAGCTCTTCCGTTCCAGGGGGTCTATAACTCTATACAGCGGGTCTATAATGTTGTCACATCGCGCTGTTAGCCGAGGCTCTGTTTGAAAGGTCAAACTGCTGCTGTCGCCCGCGGGGGCACACAATCTGTGGCGGATCGAGTCACCATGTGGTCACAGGGTTCCTAAAAAGGTCCCTATCCTTAATTCACTACAGCCCGGTGTTGATAAAAAGGTCCCTATCCTTCACTACAGCCCGGTGTTGATAAAAAGGTCCCTATCCTTCACTACAGCCCGGTGTTGATAAAAAGGTCCCTATCCTTCACTACAGCCCGGTGTTGATAAAAACGGTCCCTATCCTTCACTACAGCCCGGTGTTGATAAAAAAGGTCCCTATCCTTCACTACAGCCCAGTGTTGATAAAAAGATCCCTATCCTTCACTACAGCCCGGTGTTGATAAAAAAGGTCCCTATCCTTCACTACAGCCCAGTGTTGATAAAAAGGTCCCTATCCTTCACTACAGCCCGGTGTTGATAAAAAGGTCCCTATCCTTCACTACAGCGCAGTGTTGATTTAGACAGCACGTCTTGATTTAAAGGCCCCTTCTCAATTATTATTTTTTCATCCCACTTGCCCACTAAAGTTGTGTCTGCACCAACAGTGCCACTTTTTGGTCACCCAGTGGTATTGCAGCTGTTTGTACCCCAGACAGACAGACAGACAGACAGACAGACAGACAGACAGACAGACAGTCGGGTGTTAAACTTTGTGTCCAAAACGTACATACTTTTCAGGATTCAAATTCAAAAGCATCAAAAGTAAACAGATCTAAACAGAAGTTCTAAATGGGGGTTGGGGTGGGCCGCGGCTTGCGAGAGAGAGAGAGAGAGACAGACAGACAGACAGACAGACGGACGGACGGACGGACAGACAGACAGACAGACAGACAGACAGACAGACAGACAGACAGACAGACAGACAGACAGACAGACAGACGCAATGTTATCGATCTGTTTGTTCATCTGTGTCTGCATGTATAGTATCTCTTAGTCTGCACCTCCCATATATGTATACATTAATTGAATCATTGATACTACGCCTGGGGCGGTGGGTGGATCTGTATAATGAATGTCAATGTATGCTTTACACACTCACACTTCTGTAGCTATAGCTCACGGCGAAACGCATCCTGCTAATAAATACGTTGATGCAGTAAAGTTGTCCGTCTCTGTTCTCTGGAGTGTGCTGCAGTCCCTTCCTTGGAAGGTTTTTTCCCCTTAAAAAAAAAAAAGAAAAAAAACACATAATCGCATTTGAGTATACAATAACCTATAGAACGCTTTAGGAAATTAAGAAAAACACTCTAGACACTCACATTTGAAAACACTAGAGGTATGTTTTCAAATGTGAGACTTAAACAGAGGCCTGGACGGTGCTAACCTTAGCTTAGTGCATTCCACACGCTACAGTAGGTGCCTGGGCTGCAATCACCCCAGGTGACCCAGTTTAGACCGTTTTTGGTTTAGACTAGTCATTGGTTAGACCAGTCATTACTCCTACAACTACAACCCATCTCAAACCCTCACCCTAAACCTAACCTCCCACGGGGCAGCACACCTAAACCTAACCTTAACCCATGTCTAACCAATGACTAGTCTAAACTAAAGTATATGCACCCCAAGTAGGGGCCTAGAAATCAGGCTTGAGGCTTGTGTTTTGTTGTGTCTATGTTCTCAGACAGACACCTCTAATACCGCAAACTGTATAGCTTTCCCAGAAATGGACTTTGTGATATTTTTATTTTATTGCATTATTTTTCTGAAAATGTGTCAACATTGTAAATGTATTTCTATTTTGGGCAACAATAACAAACTGTATTTTATTTGTATTTGTGTATTATGTACATCTACATTTTATGTGCTTTGTGGTCTGACTGTTGTATGGGCCAATGAGATGAGACCCTAATTAGTGACATTACATTCAGCTGTTGGGGTTTGTGCATTTCTTGTCAGAACAAACAGAGGTACAGAGAAGAAAGGAGCTATTCGTGTCTCTACAAAATACAAGATACAAAAACAACAACGTAACTATATGTGCTGAAGGCGCACACGGTATGTCACCTGTTATTTTGTTATTTGTACAGTTATTGTCATTGCATCGTGTGTTTATGTGGACATATAATTAATATGGACAATTCATGAACACTTTGACAGCGAATGGCTGCCAAGTGCCAACAAGGACATCCATAATTCATTACATTTATAATTTATTGTGCTAGAAATAGTATTTGTTTTGTGCTGCAGTTTTTCCACGGTGTTGTCTCTCTCTAGGGTATAAATAAATAGCCTGTGATATCAGTTTGGAGCGTGCAGGTCTTATTCTGCCTTATTCTGGTCTTAAACCTCAGATGAAGACGGTTTAGGAGTGCTTTTATATACAAAGCTTGAACGCTCACATGACCTTCCAGCCCATTATAGGCAGCCCCCGTATGAACATCACCACGCTATCGGCTATTATAACCCATTCTGACCTGAGATCAGATTCATACGAGGTTTCCACTGGACACACACTGGTCTGATTAACCCATTCTGACCTGAGATCAGATTCTAAAAAATGTCAGTCTTTCTTCGATTTTTCAAAAATAGCAGACCTACAAGCTCGTAGCGCGCCACTCGGTGGCGCGCTATGAGCTTGTAGATCTGCTATTTTTCAATAGCTAAAGCATAACATGATGCCAACACCAAATTGGGTTCCCGGTCAGAATGGGATAATATACACCTGACCGTTGACACTGAAGGCCACTTATAAGTCATTATGAAGCAGCATTATGTTAAAACTGTGATTGGTCCCTGTCGTTGTGGACCCCTCCTCAAACCTCGTTTGGAAAGGACACGGCAATGATAAAGCTTATATACAGCCATAAGCAGATCTGACCCGACTGTGTGTAAAGTCCCCCACTCAGCACTTTGGCCCAACGACTCCTCTCCACCACACAGCCTCAACCCTGCTCATGTTTAAGTGACTCCGTTGTGAGTCCATGTTTGTATTGTAGAGTCATGTTGTTTGTGCTTTACAAGACGAGATGGAATATTGATGAGTAGAGTGTATCTGACGTGACATGTTGGGACTATAATGAGATGAGGGTTTTTTCCCCCTTTTGTAGGGGGGGGCCCTCTCTGCCTTTTATTTTGCACACACACACACACACACACACACACACACACACACACACACACACACACACACACACACACAGAGGATACGAGGATACATAGTGGGTTTTGTTGACAGACTCGGCCACTCGGGCATGGACTTGTTGTCAAATAGCATGGAATAGCAGCTTGACTCCGTTCATAATACTGCTGGCCTTGTCAACTTAGTGACAAACATGTACAGAAATGCAGCCCGAGCGTCTCCCTAAGGAGGAGATCCTCGCTGCACTTCTCCCTGTGGCAGACAGAGGACTAGATGGGGGGGGGGGGGGGGGGGGGATTTACCCCCCCAGAGCTCTCTGCTGGAACTGTTGCCCTCGTGACCCAACTCTGAGTAATCGGTTGAAGCTGGATGGATGGATGGATGGATGGACAGAGAGTAGTTGTGTATGGTGTCGTGTCGTTGAGCGTTGACAGGGTGAGTGGCTGGGAAATGTATTTTAATAATGGGCTGTGTGAGTGTTGTGACAGGTCTGAAGCTTAGAGTATATATGAATAGAGAGACGGCACCGGATTTCTCCTCCCATGCACTTGCATTAAGTTGCTCAAAAGCAACCTTCCGGGTTAGGAACAGAGTGCATTCTGGGATGGATTGGACCCAAACACATGAACGCGCTGGGCCGCGCTGACTATCTTTGCACGCGTTCATGTGCGTTCACGTATGAAACAGCGTTCACGTGCGTTCACGTGTCATCATGAACGTGCGCAATGAGCGATAGTCAACGGGGCCAGCGCGTTCACGATTTGGGTCCAAACTGCAATACCAGTACCATTCGGCCACTATGTCCATTTCGCCTCAGGGTTCCCTCCGGGTGCCGTCTCTATTCATATATACTCTAAGGTCTGAAGGAGTGGATATAGTCAGCAAAACAATATACACCTCCCAGCATGCAACAGTCACTATGGGCGTCATGTTGAGACAATTGGGCTTAGATGACCTGTAACAATTAAGTTACTTGTGTTATTTTCAAATTGCTCTGTCTGATAATATATACCAACACATTATAGTTGTCTTAACCCATTCTGTCCGGGAACCCATTTTGGTGTTGGCATCATGTTATGCTTTAGCTATTGAAAAATAGCAGATCTACAAGCTCATAGCGCGCCACCGAGTGGCGCGCTACGAGCTTGTAGGTCTGCTATTTTTGAAAAATCGAAGAACGACTGACATTTTTAGAATCTGATCTCAGGTCAGAATGGGTTCATCAGACCAGTGTGTGTCCAGTGGAAACCTCGTATGAATCTGATCTCAGGTCAGAATGGGTTAACTCAGTCTGATATATACCAACACATTATCGTTGTCTTAACTCAGTCTGATATATTCTGATGTATATAATATACCATACAGAAGAGAAATGTGCACGCAGCAGACGAAGAGAAGTTCCAAGGTGTTTATTCAAACGGAGTACACAGCATACACGGCAACAGCAATCTCTCACGCCAGCCATGCAGCAGAGTGCATGGCTCACGTCTCCCACAAGGCTCACGCCCGACTGACTGACTTGATAGCCTTGTAGGCCACCTTTTAAACCTTCCACATTTGGTCAAAGGGATCGACATGGTGCATATCTATTATAGTAGCAAAGTCCTTTGATTCAATCACTCTGTCCCTTTACGTCAACAGACCCCTAATTTACATAGACCGGAATTAGGCTCCTAGCTTCTCCTGAGAGGCCGACACCCCTAGGCAGCTGTCCACCACAAGGTCTACTGTATGTAAATTTACACAATTGACACGAAGGCATTGCAACACAGTATAATTATGAGATCCAAATATTCTTCAATACCAACACATTATCGTTGTCTTAACTCAGTCTGATATATACCAACACATTATAGTTGTCTTAACTCAGTCTGATATATACCAACACATTATCGTTGTCTTAACTCAGTCTGATATATACCGACACATTATCGTTGTCTTAACTGTGACAAAACAATCCCCAGAGGCCATCAAAGTCAATTGTGCAAAGAAAACACAAAATGCATTTCCGTATAAAGGAGTGGGAAGAAATATCAAACGGACCGTGAAATGTATAGGAATTGAACCCTGGAGAATTACTATATGGTTGAAATGAATGGAATCGATATGACTTGACTTTGCGGGATGGTTACATTTACCTACGTTACGTTTGTGTGCTTGTATGCTGCGCTGTGCTGTGGTGTGTGTGTGTTCAGAGAGAGAGAGACGTTTGTGTGCTTGTATGCTGTGCTGTGCTGTGGTGTGTGTTCAGAGAGAGAGAGAGAGAGAGAGAGAGAGGGAGAGAATAACACCAAGGACAAAGCCATGCTTTTTGTTCTTGCTTAAAGGGACACTTCACCCTTTTTGCAAACAAATATATGTTAATGATGTTTAGAAGCTTTAGATCACTTTCCTGGGGGTATTTATGTGTGTAATATGTGGTTTTAGATATTTTAGATTGTAGCAGTGAGCCTGTTGTCTCTGATGTCATGGACACTGGTCTCACTACCTTCCTGGACTACAATTCCCATAATTATTTGGTGCACTGCTCCTCCTTGTGGATAGGGGGGAGAGCTGTCTTACTGAGACAACATGTAGTCCAGGAAGGAAGTGAGCCCAGTGTCCATGATATCAGAGACAACAGGCTCACTGCTACAATCTAAAATATCTAAAACCACATATTACACACATAAAGACCCCCAGGAAAGTGTTCTAAAGCTTCTAAACGTCATTAACATATATTTTTTAGCAAAAAGGGTGAAGTGTCCCTTTAATTGTAGAGAGAGAGAGACCCTTACGACCTAGAAATTGTCATTGTTACGCAGCTGTGTAAAAAAAAGAAGAAAGAAAGGTCTAGAAATCGGATCTACAAGCTCAGTTGTTTTGCCGTACATCTGACATGTGGCTTGTTGTACATCTGCTATTTTATATCTTGAAAGTATTGGAAAATGTTGACCATATAACATAATATTTTTCTTTTTACTGGCAGTCCCACATGGCGCAAAACATTTTCACACATGGGGGTTAAATATTTGAGGGTCCTTTCCTTGGCATGAAAAAGAAAAGTTTGAGAACCACTGGGGTTGTGTGTGTGTGTGTACGCACGCACACGCGTGT
>NC_137882.1:4088879-4383879 GCF_963924005.1 Protomyctophum bolini | reverse complement strand
GAGAGATGGGGCGGTGATGATGTGGGCTGCATGGGGAAGAGGAAAACCTTTAGTGTGACTGTAATCACAAAATGGTTTGCGTGGAAGACTTTTCTACTCTCTGGTATTCTATGGGAGTGAGTATAGTGTCCAGAGTTTAGAGTCACCCTATTACAGGACAATGAAATCCAAGACCAAAGTACCCATGAATCGGCCTATAGAATCCTGTCCCAACATACACATGTTGGCCTTGAATTGTTTCAGCTCCGTTCTAGCTGCATGGGAGGGGTGGGGGGATGATGATTAAAGTTTCTTTATTAGGAAAAAGACCCCTTGAGATGTAAATGGTGCATTTATATAGCGCCTTTATCCAAGGCGCTTTACTTAGATTGTGCATTACATTCACCCATTCATACACTGATGGCAGCGGAAACCATGCAAGGCACCAACTAGCACATCGGGAGCAATTAGGGGTTCAGTGTCTTGCTCAAGGACACTTCGACAGTAACTCTGGGGGAGCCCGGGTTCGAACTGGCAACCTTGCGGTTCCCATCCAGGCACTCTACCCCTGAGCCACCGCCGCCCCGGCGAGATGTACCATCTCGTTTTCGAGGGGCTCCCAACACAGATACATGTCACAACTTTTTTGTACATGTAAACAGTAAAACAAAACAAATTACGTACACCTAACATGGACAGGACAAAACATTAAACATTGAAACCTTGAAAACCTTACAATCTTACAATGGAGGGGTGGGGAAATGGAGGGGTGGGGGAAATGGAGGGGTGGGGGAAATGGAGGGGTGGGGGAAATGGAGAACAGGGGGCATCCGAAACAGTTCAAGGCTATAACATGTAGACAGGATATAGGCTGATTCATGGGTACATTGGTCTGGATTTTGAACGGGAACCCCTTTTTGGTGTTTTAAAGCATTATGTCATACTTTAGCTATTGAAAAATAATAAATAATATTTTAATATTTAATATTATATACATTTTTATTTTATTTATTGTGACAATGTGGCACAAATCTTTGAATATATATTCTTTCAGAGCGAACGTTTTTTAACTCAAATCTTTGCTTCTGGGAGGGGGGTCCCTGGAACAACATATTTTCAGATGGGGGTTCGCGGCTAGATACAGATAATTCTGGGGGTCCTTGACATGAAAAAGTAATAATGGGTTAACCCATTCTGAACGGGAACCCGTTTTGGTGTTGGCATCATGTTATGCTTTTGAAAAATAGCAGATCTACAAGCTCGTAGCGCGCCACCGAGTGGCGCGCTACGAGCTTGTAGGTCTGCTATTTTTGAAAAATCGAAGAACGACTGACATTTTTAGAATCTGATCTCAGGTCAGAATGGGTTCATCAGACCAGTGTGTGTCCGCAGTGGAAACCTCGTATGAATCTGATCCCAGGTCAGAATGGGTTAAATGACTGGGAGAGTGACTTTTATATGGCAGTGGTTCTCAGCCATTGTTCGACCACCCACGCAGGTCACCGCTCATGTAAATAACTCCAATAGGGCACACAATTTACACAATTTAGGCATTTAGCAGACGCTGTCTTAACCCATTCTGACCTGAGATCAGATTCATACGAGGTTTCCACTGGACACACACTGGTCTGATGAACCCATTCTGACCTGAGATCAGATTCTAAAAATGTCAGTCGTTCTTCGATTTTTTTCAAAAATAGCAGACCTACAAGCTCGTAGCGCGCCACTCGGTGGCGCGCTATGAGCTTGTAGATCTGCTATTTTTCAATAGCTAAAGCATGACATGATGCTATAACACCAAAATGGGTTCCCGTTCAGAATGGGTTAATCCAGAGCGATTTACATAAAGCAAAAACAAAAGCATGGCATACATCACATATATAAAAAGTATAGTTATCATGAATCATGTATAAACTAAGAACGTAACAGTGGAGTATCTATACCGGTATGTAAACTATACATACTATACTATATTATATATTATACATGTGTACTATAAAGTGCTATGACTACATAAAAATGCAATTCTACTGCTGTCTACGTAACGAGCTATAAGTCTGTTTAAAATACTATCCAAGTCTACATAAAGTGCTATCTATAAGGGGCTAGGCTAGGGCAAGTGCTACGGGCCCTGAGTTACATTGTTACTTCAATGTCATTATTG
Source organism: Protomyctophum bolini (assembly GCF_963924005.1). Taxonomy (NCBI): domain Eukaryota; kingdom Metazoa; phylum Chordata; class Actinopteri; order Myctophiformes; family Myctophidae; genus Protomyctophum; species Protomyctophum bolini. The sequence goes on along the minus strand of NC_137882.1, from coordinate 4,381,736 downwards.
TCTTTATGCCATTTACTTTATGTCATTTTATGTCAGTAAATATGTAAATCTTTGCCCCATATTTATTGTTCAGATTTTTTTTTATAGCTAATTGATATTAATGAATTCCAATCGTATGTATAATGTAAACCATGGTGTTCTCTCATAAGCCCTCATATAGGGTTTCTTACAATATTCTGTCATCTTTCCTATAGGCTAGGAAAGAAGTAGTAGTATATGCTGTGTATATGAATGTGTTGTCAGTCAATACATCAAACATTCACGTTGTAAATAAGAAAGAAGTAGTAGTATATGCTGTGTATATGAATGTGTTGTCAGTCAATACATCAAACATTCACATTGTAAATAAGAAAGAAGTAGTAGTATATGCTGTGTATATGAATGTGTTGTCAGTCAATACATCAAACATTCACATTGTAAATAAGAAAGAAGTAGTAGTATATGCTGTGTATATGAATGTGTTGTCAGTCAACACATCAAACATTCACATTGTAAATAAGAAAGAAGTAGTAGTATATGCTGTGTATATGAATGTGTTGTCAGTCAATACATCAAACATTCACATTGTAAATAAAGAAGTAGTAGTAGTATATGCTGTGTATATGAATGTGTTGTCAGTCAATACATCAAACATTCACATTGTAAATAAGAAAGAAGTAGTAGTATATGCTGTGTATATGAATGTGTTGTCAGTCAATACATCAAACATTCACATTGTAAATAAGAAAGTAGTAGTAGTATATGCTGTGTATATGAATGTGTTGTCAGTCAATACATCAAACATTCACATTGTAAATAAGAAAGTAGTAGTAGTATATGCTGTGTATATGAATGTGTTGTCAGTCAATACATCAAACATTCACATTGTAAATAAGAAAGAAGTAGTAGTATATGCTGTGTATATGAATGTGTTGTCAGTCAATACATCAAACATTCACATTGTAAATAAGAAAGTAGTAGTAGTATATGCTGTGTATATGAATGTGTTGTCAGTCAATACATCAAACATTCACATTGTAAATAAGAAAGTAGTAGTAGTATATGCTGTGTATATGAATGTGTTGTCAGTCAATACATCAAACATTCACATTGTAAATAAGAAAGTAGTAGTAGTATATGCTGTGTATATGAATGTGTTGTCAGTCAATACATCAAACATTTACATTGTAAATAAGAAAGTAGTAGTAGTATATGCTGTGTATATGAATGTGTTGTCAGTCAATACATCAAACATTCACATTGTAAATAAGAAAGAAGTAGTAGTATATGCTGTGTATATGAATGTGTTGTCAGTCAATACATCAAACATTCACATTGTAAATAAAGAAGTAGTAGTAGTATATGCTGTGTATATGAATGTGTTGTCAGTCAATACATCAAACATTCACATTGTAAATAAGAAAGAAGTAGTAGTATATGCTGTGTATATGAATGTGTTGTCAGTCAATACATCAAACATTCACATTGTAAATAAGAAAGTAGTAGTAGTATATGCTGTGTATATGAATGTGTTGTCAGTCAATACATCAAACATTCACATTGTAAATAAGAAAGAAGTAGTAGTATATGCTGTGTATATGAATGTGTTGTCAGTCAATACATCAAACATTCACATTGTAAATAAGAAAGTAGTAGTAGTATATGCTGTGTATATGAATGTGTTGTCAGTCAATACATCAAACATTCACATTGTAAATAAGAAAGTAGTAGTAGTATATGCTGTGTATATGAATGTGTTGTCAGTCAATACATCAAACATTTACATTGTAAATAAAGAAGAAGTAGTAGTATATGCTGTGTATATGAATGTGTTGTCAGTCAATACATCAAACATTCACATTGTAAATAAGAAAGTAGTAGTAGTATAGGCTGTGTATATGAATGTGTTGTCAGTCAATACATCAAACATTTACATTGTAAATAAAGAAGAAGTAGTAGTATATGCTGTGTATATGAATGTGTTGTCAGTCAATACATCAAACATTCACATTGTAAATAAGAAAGTAGTACCCCCCCCCCCCCCCCGGCAGACTGTTTGTGATTCAGTCACTGCAGGCGATCTCTCATCACTCCTGTTTTTTTTCAATTTGCCTTATTTCTCCAATGAAACTATAGGTGCCCGTGCGTGTGTGTGTGTGTGTGTGTGTGTGTGTGTGTGTGGGGGGGATGTATGGGCAAAAGTCGCCATAGATTTAAGGTGATGTATCTGCTGTCACTTTGTGCATTAACGGCGTGGCCTTTTCTTTCCCGCTGTCCAGTGTGCACTCTGTTAAGACGGATGAATGCATGGAGGACCGACCGGAACATTTTTGGGAAACTCACTCTTTAGACGAGAATTCCGGACTATAGAGAGGGTATATGCGCATGCTTAAAGTGAGTGGCACATCGAGTGGCAAAGCAACAGGCAAAGTGAGTTTAACATTGTTTAACGTTGTTTAATGCAATCAGATATAGGACTATTCTATTAGTATGGGCTGTCAAGGCCAGAAAGTAGTATTTTGCCACTCAGTAGGCATTCCTGAATCTGAATAACTACCCTCTATTCCGGACTAGCTGTTTTATTTACCTTTAATCGGATGTTTTTATATCCAAGAACAAAACAATTTACAGGTTAAAAAACTAAAAAGCTGCCGCTGTTGATGCTGTGCTCATATGGACGGTCAAACACACTTCATGGTCGGTTAATTGTAGGGGTTGCTGGCACCGCTCAAAAACAAAACAAGTCTTCGCAGACTGTGTGTGTGTGTGTGTGTGTGTGTGTGTGTGTGTGTGTGTGGGTACACACACAGGGATACAGCACTGAGGATACGTCCCAGGTGCATCCATGCGATGCATTTTTGTTTTAGTTATTCTATTGTGTATAGTGACTCATAGGAATAGACAACGTGACAACCAGGTATAGTCTGGTGACCACCGGAGAGACGGGTGGCAGCCGGAATGTAGACGGCACCCGGGTGAGCAGTATGGGTTAGCGCCCCAGCCTGTGTCCTCCGTGAGGAGGTGAGCAGTGTGGGTTAGCGCCCCAGCCTGTGTCCTCCGTGAGGAGGTGAGCAGTATGGGTTGGCGCCCCAGCCTGTGTCCTCCGTGAGGAGGAAGCCCAACAAACCCACGTGAGGCCTTTAGGAGGGCCATTCAAGCCTCAAGCGGAGCCACCAAGGGCAAGGTGGAGCCTGCGGAACCGTTGTGGCTCGAGAATCCACCATTCCTGGTGCTGCGGGAGTCTGGTGCAACGCACAGGGGCTGGACCTGGTGAGAGCAGGAGTGGACATGGTGAGACGTAGGAGGGGCCCGGACAGGAGTCAACCCACAGAGCCTAGTACCTCCCAGTCCCGGCAGAGTATAGTTCAGGAAGAACGGATTGTGTGGCCCTGGTTTTTCCCATATAGGACTGATCGAGGGTAGCTACTGAGACGTAAGTCTGGACTTTATCAACCCCGGCTGGGTCACCCGAGTGAGGGGTATGATGTCGGGAGACCCGAAACCCAGTTGACCTTGTGATACATCACTGAGGACACGTCCCAGGTGCATCCATGCTTTCGCCTTTATTTTATATTTTTTTATGGAGGGACAGACAGTAGGCTGACAGGAAATGGCGGAGAGAGATGGGGAGTAAGACATGCAGTAAAGGCCGTCGGGATCGGGAGTCGAACCCGCGAACCACACTGCCAGACTGGATTATACCAGCCAAGGTGCCTGGACCGCTGAGCCATGGCCCAGGCCACTGCGATGTATTTTTGTAGTTTTAGTTATTCTCATAGTTACTCAGAGGAATAGACTCATTAGGAATAGAGCCTATCTGATTGGGGATGAGCTCTGTCCTCCTTGGAGGGTTGAAAGGACACCAGCTGTCATCACGGACAGACGGACGGACGGCATCCAGCCAGACAACCCCCCCCCCCCCCGTGTGTCAGTTAACAGCCGGAGGGGGGGGTGTGACCCGCTCGACAACACCGTGGAGAGACAGGGAGAAGTCACCGTATATAGAAAACCACCCACCCGAAAACCGAACGATGCATTTGGCTGCTCAAATGAGATATGACACCTGCCACCGGTCCTCTCATGCCAGCCCTTGACAAGTGAAGTCATCGGGAAATCGCATTATTCATGCCATACTGATGCTGAGGAAATATCTGTTTATCTACGAAGTCCCTCTGGATGAAACATAAGCAGTGGTCCGGGGGACCACCAGTGGTCCAGGGGACCACCAGTGGTCCTTGAGGGGTTTCCAGGTGGTCCCCAGCTAAATGATGGAAGAGCGGGTATAACCAAATGGACCCCTTATTCGATCTTTATCTCTTGAGAGCGTAAAATGAAACCCCTTTTGGTGTGTTATACTTTAGCTATAGAAAAATAGCAGATCTACAAGCTCATAGTGCGCCATGAGTGGCGCGCTACGAGCTTGTAGGTCTGCTATTTTTGAAAAATCGAGAATGCGGCAACAAATCTTTGAATATATATTCTTACAGAAGACTTTCTTTTTATTCCGACGTCGGGCTTAAATGAAAAAGAAACAAAGTGTTTTTCTACTTTTTCTAATTCTTTGTTTGGCCCAAAACATTGTGTTTATTGTCATGATTTGTCACTATACACAAGTTGGCTTTGTCTGCGGAGGTAAATTAACGGGTCTCTCGAGGGGCCGGGACTACGACGCTCTGAGTCCATAGGGTCCAGGTTTCGCTACCATACAGGAGTGTGCTGATGACAGAAGCTCTGTTCTCCTGTACTCCTGTGTGGACACTGGACAGTGATCTTGCTATTGTCCTATACTCTCTCTGTGAGCTTCCCGTTGTCCCAGACTCTCTCTGTGAGCTTCCCGTTGTCCCAGACTCTCTCTGTGAGCTTCCCGTTGTCCCAGTAGAGGAAGCTAGGTTTTCTCGATGCGGCTATAAGTTCAGCATTGAGTGACAGGTTGTCAGTGATGGTGGACCCGAGGTAGGTGGAGGTGTGAACGGCTTCCAGTGTGTTGTTGTTGTTGATGGTGATGATATAGGGGGGGGGGGGGGTCAACAACCAACTCCTAAAGTGGCAGATAGACATCTCTACCCTTCAGGAAACCCAACTTAAGCCATTCTGAACGGGAACCCATTTTTGTGTTAGCATCATGTTATGCTTTAGCTATTGAAAAATAGCAGATCTACAAGCTCATAGCGCGCCACCGAGTGGCGCGCTACGAGCTTGTAGGTCTGCTATTTTTGAAAAATCGAAGAACGACTGACATTTTTTAGAATCTGATCTCAGGTCAGAATGGGTTCATCAGACCAGTGTGTGTCCCGTGGAAACCTCGTATGAATCTGATCTCAGGTCAGAATGGATTAATGGAGATTTTGTAGTTTTTGTTGCAATCCTACGCCAATATCTTTCAAGGTTATTGGCTCAGGAACGTGACAAAAAAAATCTCCCATGAATTTAAGGCTTCATGGGGTGTTTAATTTATATAAACTAAGTCATGTGTTGGGGCGAACTACTCCTTTATCCTCTTTGTATGCAGTCTGTGCGTGCAGTGAGAGAGAAAAGCTCACTGTAGGCCAACCCTGTTATTGTTACCCCAAAAAGTATTTAGGAATGCATGAGCATGTGTGACCAGAATGTTCATATCTTATGAAGCGCTAGCTCCCATTCATATTTTATAGAGTAATAGAATATGAATTTTTCCCTCTGCAGAGTGAGACAGAGAGCCCGTCCGTGCATCTGGAGGTCAAAGCTCTCCGTCAACTTATCTGCTGTATAGCCTACAGCGTATTGTCTCTGTCGGGCAGAAAGCTCTTATCTCTAACTTTGTGTTTTTTGAGTGGTGCAACCACTCCAAGGAACAGCAATGTCCGTGTTCACCTCCTATATATATGTTCACCTATGTGTTCACCTCCTCCTATATGTTCACCTATGTGTTCACCTCCTATATATATGTTCACCTATGTGTTCACCTCCTCCTATATGTTCACCTATGTGTTCACCTATGTGGCCATGAGCACCAGTATATGACTATGAGTACCAGTAGGGGTGCTGTTGTGCCAGAAACACAGAGAGAGAGAGAGAGAGAGAGAGAGAGAGAGTGAGAGATAGTATTAGTGCTGCACTGTTGCCTGCTTCTAATGAGAGAGAGAGAGAGAGAGGAGAGGGGGGGGGGGGGGAGGGGAGTTGCACCACTCAGTTCACACGGGTGTGATTTTTCGTCTATTAATGGTCTACTTGATCATACTCATTGGTGGAAAGTAACTAAGTACATTTACTAAGTACTGTACTTAAGTACAACTTTGAGGTATTTGTACTCTACGTGAGTGTTTCCCAATCTCCAATACTTTTACTTCTACTCCACTATAGCTCGGATCCAAATATTTAACTTTTACTTTTACTACATTTATTTGGAAACTTTAGATGGAGTTTTGAACAACTGATGTTCGGGAGGTTTGACCAAGAAAAAGAAAAACCAATCACCACCCTCCTCCTGCCACCGTCGACTCCGCCCTGTGCCGCCACCCGTGCCAACCAACCACTCACCACCCTCCAACAGGGCCGACCACTCCCACCTCACCAATCACCCCGGGTACGTAAACACAAGTTTGAAAGACGGCGGCGTGCATACTATAGTTTGCAGTAAAGCCACCCTGAGGTTCCAGAGGGGTTTCTATACACATTTCGCACGGCGCACGCCTCGACCCCCCCCAAGCCAAAGTATCTGAGTCCACAACCCCTCGAACCCCTCAATCCCACCACCGCCCACGTCCCGTGCCCTTGACCATCTAAGCTTAGATAGATGATCACGCCGACACCTCCCGATGTCATTCGTGCCCCCGGCTATCTAAGCCGCACGCCGCACGCTTGCGTGTAGTGATGACCTTACCTGTAGATGTATCTAATGGCATCCTCCCACGGCCAGACCATCTAAGCTGCATGCTATACACTCTCCGCGTAGTGACGCCTTAAGACGTTCTCCTCTAATGGCATCCTCCCACGGCCAGACCATCTAAGCTGCATGCTACACTCTCTGCGTAGTGACGCCCTTAAGACGTTCTCCTCGGCGCCCCACATGTCATTCGTGCCCCCCGGCTATCTAAGCCACACGCCACACGCTGGCGTGTAGCGATGACCATAGATATGTTCACGCCGGCACCTCTAATGGCATCCCCCTGCCCCTGGCCATCCAAGCCGCACGCTACACGCTTTGCGTGAGGCTGATGACCTTAGATGACCATGCTGGCTCCCCTAACGTACTTCCATGCCGTGGCCGTTTATGCCGCAACGTTCCATGCTTCGCATGCGACGCACCGATAAACGACCATAAGATGCTTGGTCTTTCCTATAGTGAATAACTAAATTATTACAAAATACATTTCAGCCATTTCAGCCCTATATCTATATGCATTTCGGCAATTTGAAAATAGATGATCCACAAGCTCACAGCAGGTGCCTGGATGGGCTGGACTCTGTGTGCTAATGGCTTCCATGGACACAAGATTATACACACACACAAAGCATTCCAGACGTGTGGAGAGGACATTGCTTTCACTGGAGTAAAAAGTTTTCGAGTACCCTGTTCTATTCATTTATCATGTTGGTGTGTAGCTCCTGTTCTCACTGTATAGTATACTGTATATGTAGCGCCCAAATCCTAAATTTGTGGCACTACTGGTTGCCGACAGTGGGGTTGTAGTTAAGACGTGTGCTCCAGGAAGTGATGTCCAAACATGTGCGTAGAGTTGGTATAATGAGGATTTATTATCTGTTTCTGCAGGCCTAGTCACTACAGCATACATATAAATAAATGCAATAAACGTAAATGATACAAACAGCCTCCTAAACACAGTCTGAAAACTGTTTGCCTCTTGTCAGCAACACCTGCTGCTTGATTGAGATCAGATTAAATACCCTTCCAACCTTCACATTGACCACACCCCTCAGTGGACATCATTGGCCACAGTTAGGTGACTCAAATGGCGCTTACAGTATAGGTTCTCAAACCTTTTAGCTCAAGACTGAAAAAGGAAATTATAGGCCCTGCACACTATAGTGAAAATAGCTGATCTACAAGCTCACACCGCAGCGCGAAGCGGCACGTTGTGAGCTTATATAGATCTGCAATTTTCACTACTTACAGATTTCTTAGATTTTTACTGAAATTAAAAAGCATTTTTGGGAATGCTTTTTGAAAATGTTTTTGAAATAATAAATATAGGCCACAAACAAAATGTATAGGAAACAAAAAAGAAAGGGACCCACGAATGGGTCCCGACCCACTGTTTGGGAACCAGCTAGTAACATGTTTCCACCCTATGCATTTACCGTCCCACGCGGTGCAGGTGATACGTCTTTACCTGCATGGCAGTGGCACACAGGCTATATACCGAGGGACGGAACATTTGTTTCCTGATAGCGGAGCCGAAAGGAATATAACTATAGAGATTGCCTTCTATTCCTTTAGGGAAAGCCAGCTGCACGTGCCAACAAAGTGCTTTCATAATAAAAATGAATACTTATATCCAAGCTGCTTATCGCCAAGCGAACGTCGTGGAGTATTAATACATTGTGGGCGGGAAACCCCCTTTTGGTGTTAGCACTATGTTATGCTTTAGCTATTGAAAAATAGCAGATCTACAAGCTCATAGCGCGCCACCGAGTGGCGCGCTACGAGCTTGTATAGGTCTGCTATTTTTGAAAAATCAAAGAACGACTGACGTAGAAACATAGCTTTTTCCAGAAAACTGTCATTTTCAAACAGACATTTTTTAGAATCTGATCTCGGGTCAGAATGGGTTAATATGTAGCATCGTGCAGCCGGGCCTCTCCAGGCTCCGAGAGAGAGAGAGAGAGAGAGAGAGAGAGAGAGAGAGAGAGAGAGAGAGAGGCGTTATCGAGCCTCGGCAGTAGTGTGACTCGACGATTGTATCAGCCTCAAGCTGACTGCACGGATTCCATTAGGCAACGCTGCCCTGCATGCGCACATCCATGGACGCCGTGCACGGTGCACGGTGCACCATGGGACATATTGGCTCGCACTGCGGGGGGGGGAAGAGGACCGCGGGCCTGCATGCCGAGTCCCACATGCAGTCCTCATGATGACACACGGCTTATCGTCCATAATCCAAATTACTCATATCGGCGCAACGCACACATTTTAAAGTCCCATATACCACTGCAGACCCTGATGGTGCAGATTATGAAGAGACTTTCTTTCTTCTTTATGTCCCCTCCTTATGTCCCCTCCTTCCTTATGTCCCCTCCTTATGTCCCCTCCTTATGTCCCCTCCTTCCTTATGTCCCCTCCTTATGTCCCCTCCTTCCTTATGTCCCCTCGTTCCTTATGTCCCCTCCTTATGTCCCCTCCTTCCTTATGTCCCCTCCTTCCTTATGTCCCCTCCTTATGTCACTTCCTTATGTCCCCTCCTTCCTTATGTCCCCTCCTTATGTCCCCTCCTTCCTTATGTCCCCTCCTTCCTTATGTCCCCTCCTTATGTCCCTTCCTTATGTCCCCTCCTTCCTTATGTCCCCTCCTTATGTCCCCTCCTTCCTCATGTCCCCTCCTTCCAGACTTCCTTATGTCCCCTCCTTATGTCCCCTCCTTCCTCATGTCCCCTCCTTCCAGACTTCCTTATGTCCCCTCCTTATGTCCCTTCCTTATGTCCCCTCCTTCCTCATGTCCCCTCCTTCCTCATGTCCCCTCCTTCCTTATGTCCCCTCCTTATGTCCCTTCCTTATGTCCCCTCCTTCCTTATGTCCCCTCCTTATGTCCCCTCCTTCCTCATGTCCCCTCCTTCCAGACTTCCTTATGTCCCCTCCTTATGTCCCCTCCTTCCTCATGTCCCCTCCTTCCAGACTTCCTTATGTCCCCTCCTTATGTCCCCTCCTTCCTCATGTCCCCTCCTTCCTCATGTCCCCTCCTTCCAGACTTCCTTATGTCCCCTCCTTATGTCCCCTCATTCCTCATGTCCCCTCCTTCCAGACTTCCTTATGTCCCCTCAGGTCCACTAGTGAAGTCAACCTCCTAACGGTCTGCAAGGCCAAGTAGCCTACTGTACCTGGGGGGGACGGGACGCAGGTCTTTGGCTGTTACATCTCCCCTCTTTTTGTTTAAAAGGAATGAATTGCTGAAGTAGTAGACATGTCGTAAAAGGCAGCAATAGATGGACGGAAACATGGAGATGCAGAGGAGGAAGGACAATTGCAACACATGCAGCTAAAGATATAGGCAGAATAATGTTATATAGACCATATATATAACATTATTCTCAGGTCACCCCTGTAAATAACGTTTTCATCCGCAGCACTTGTGAATTGCACGTACATTAACACTTAGCACCTTTTACCCCCCCTAAGATACAGTATGTGTCACATGACTGTAGGCGTGTATCGTGAATCAAATGATTGACTGCATGGGGAAATTAGCATAGCGGGGGGGGGGGGGGGGGGGGGGGGGCGGGGGTTAGCGCATCTCCGGCCGATAGGTGTGAAGGATTTTGCCGACGTGCTAAGGCGGTTTGCATGCTGTAGTTTGCTACTAAGCAGACATTTGCGATTTTGCGTGCACACAAGGGCTGCCAAAGTTGCACCACTCGGTTCACACGGGTGTGATTTTTTTTTATTGATAACAAACACCTTATCAATCAGCCTCATCCGGCTCGATAAGCCTTATCGGCTTATTGAGCCATTAGCCGGGTTCTTATCGAACATATCGAGCATTTTCTATTATTTTGTGAAAAGACAGGAGACAATATATTCTTAACAGAACCAGTATCTTTTACTATAGGGCCTTCAAATACAGTACTTTTCTAACAGATGGAAGGCAATTGACCTTTTTACCAATAAAATAATATTAAAGAAACTGTAAACTGGTTAATATGTGTAGCGCCACTTCAAAAGCGTCATTTTGTTTACCCGGACAGTGCCTGTTAATGTATGAATACACTTTTAGACTGACATGTTTGTGCCAGCATGGATTACATTTATTTATTGATCTTGTCTTGATTGTTTAATCATGACGTCCTGGGCCGCTATATGCTCCATAACAGGCTTGATAAGCCCAAAGCGTATTGATAAGGAGTACTGATCAATAAGCTTATTATCGGGGTTTTTACGGGTATCAAACTCACTGTCCCCAAGCATGGAAACATGTCGCTTCTGCTACTTTTGTGCTGCTCTTGAATTTGACTTCTGAAACAGTTTTGGACATTATATGAGATTAAGAGACGATATGAAGATGGTGTGATGAGAGCCTTATAGCCCTCTGAGGGTTTTAATTGATATATATTCAATATTTTATATTGTTTAATGTACTCCCAAATGAATAGTATAGCCTATTATATATTATGTGCAACGATTAATAATCTACATTTAATTGAACCCTCCGTGTCAGATTTAGTGCCATTCAAAGGATATATCTTTCTATCCTCAGTGACTTTAACCCATTCTGAACGGGAACCCATTTTGGTGTTAAGCATTACGTTATGCTTTAGCTATTTAAAAATAGCAGACCTACAAGCTCATAGCGCGCCACCGAGTGGCGCGCTATGAGCTTGTAGGTCTGCTATTTTTGAAAAATCGAAGAACGACTGACTTTTTTAGAATCTGACCTCAGGTCAGAATGGGTTAATCAGACCACTGTGTGTCCAGTGGAAACCTCGTATGAATCTGATCTCAGGTCAGAATGGGTTAAAAGGAGAGTTTAGCAGTCGAGATAAGACGCGATCGGCCTTGAAGGCAGAAGCCCTTGAGACTGTCATAACAAGAACCATATCTCATAAACAGTACAGCAACTGCATAGAATAATGAAATGTTTAATTGGCTTGTATCAGCATCACAGGGTAAAGCGTTCAGTGAACGGTATGATCCAGTTTATATTTTTCAGCTCTGCAAGATTGTGAGTCGAGAATATATCCACCTTGGCTAATGGATCCATGGGTCACAGCCAGCGACACTTTTCAAAGTTCACTCTTGAGGGCGTTAAAATGAAACCAAATGTACCCGTAATAGATCTGTATAACCCATTCTGACCTGAGATCAGATTCATACGAGGTTTCCACTGGACACACACTGGTCTGATGAACCCATTCTGACCTGAGATCAGATTCTAAAAAATGTCAGTCGTTCTTCGATTTTTCAAAAATAGCTTGTAGATCTGCTATTTTTCAGCTTGTAAATAGCTATTTACAAGCTGAAAAATAGCAGATCTACAAGCTCATAGCGCGCCACCGAGTGGCGCGCTATGAGCTTGTAGATCTGCTATTTTTCAATAGCTAAAGCATGACATGATGCTGACACCAAAACGGGTTCCCGTTCAGAATGGGATAAAGTCTCACAAGAGCACAACATGAAACCGCCTCCACCAGTCAGTCACCATGGAGGAGGGTGTTCTCCTAGCATGACCCCAAAAACATCCACTGACTCCAGATATAACAACACTAATGATGTGTCCAAGTTTATATGCATCAGTAGATATGTATATTTATATGCAATACCCCATGCAGCTGTATGACAGCACTGAATAATTAAAGAAAGTGAAAAAAGTTGAGTTTCTTCAGAGATATAATATTATATTACTCATGCATTACTGCACTGAAAACCAATGTAAACGCTGATGCAGCCAGGGAGTAAACACAATATAATAAAATGATAATAAGTAGACCTTTACCCCATATATATAATATCACTTGAAACACCAGCATTGTAATGCTCTCTTTCTGCCTCTCTCTTCCAGTTAATTCTTCCAGTGTTGTGAAGGTGGTGGTTGTTTTTCCAGTGGTGGAAAGTAAACACAGTACATTTACTGTTTAAAACAGCAGCTAAAATCATCGGCACTACAGAATGACCCAGTCTCCATAACATCTACACCGATCTCTGTATGAAAAAAAGGCCACAATATCATGGAAGACACCATGAGCCACCCCGCAGATACCCTGTTCAAACTACTCCCTTCCAAAAAGCGCTACCAGAGCATCAAATCTCGTACCACCACCACCCGTCTCAGTAACAGTTTCTACCCACAGGCAGTCAGGTTGCTGAACAGCTGACCTCGAACTGTATATTGCACTTCACTTCTCTTGCACTTTTCTTTTCCTGTTTTTTTTGTCTTTTTTTCTTGCACTATATATATATGTTGTTTATGTCCTGTGTATGTAAGACTCATGAGAGTGCTCTGAGCAAAATAATTTTCATTGTATGTATACTCTGTATCTATACACATGACAAATAAACCTCAACCTCAACCTGAACCTGAAGTACTGTACTTACAGTAAGTACTTTACTTGAGTATCTCCAATACTTGTTCTACGCCACTACATCTCAGAGGCAAAATATTGTACTTTTACTCCACTGTAATTATTTGAAAACTTTACTTACTATAGTTACTTTGTAGATTTTGGTTATTATTACAAAACATACACTAACCCCTTCAGCCCTACAGTATAATACCCTATATATACCTATATATTTCCCTATAATACATTTCGGTCATTTGAAAATGACGCGACGCATTGTGGGCTTGTAGATCGGCTATTTTTTTTAAATAGTTTTTATACATTAGAAATTTTGAAATGAGACATTCTGCACAATGAGCAGGCTACTTTCTACTTTTGGTACTTTGAGTACATTTTTTATACCGATTACGGAGTATAGTATTCTACATTGCCTTTTTCCACCACTGATAATTGACGTGGTGCCTTTTTCTCCGTTTCTGCCTCTCTCTAACAGTTCTTCCAGTGTTGTGAAGGTTTTGGCAGATTTACACACACACAGGCTCAGGGAAGGGTTCACATGCAGTTGTTCTTGCATTGCATAGTTCTGAGGCTCAGGGAAGGGTTCACATGCAGTTGTTCTTGCATTGCATAGTTCTGAGGCTCAGGGAAGGGTTCACATGCAGTTGTTCTTGCATTGCATAGTTCTGAGGCTCAGGGAAGGGTTCACAGTTGTTCTTGCGTTGCATATAGTTCTGAGGCTCAGGGAAGGGTTCACAGTTGTTCTTGCATTGCATAGTTCTGAGGCTCAGGGAAGGGTTCACAGTTGTTCTTGCATTGCATAGTTCTGAGGCTCAGGGAAGGGTTCACATGCAGTTGTTCTTGCGTTGCATAGTTCTGAGGCTCAGGGAAGGGTTCACATGCAGTTGTTCTTGCGTTGCATAGTTCTGAGGCTCAGGGAAGGGTTCACATGCAGTTGTTCTTGCATTGCATAGTTCTGAGGCTCAGGGAAGGGTTCACAGTTGTTCTTGCGTTGCATATAGTTCTGAGGCTCAGGGAAGGGTTCACAGTTGTTCTTGCATTGCATAGTTCTGAGGCTCAGGGAAGGGTTCACAGTTGTTCTTGCATTGCATAGTTCTGAGGCTCAGGGAAGGGTTCACATGCAGTTGTTCTTGCGTTGCATAGTTCTGAGGCTCAGGGAAGGGTTCACATGCAGTTGTTCTTGCGTTGCATAGTTCTGAGGCTCAGGGAAGGGTTCACATGCAGTTGTTCTTGCGTTGCATAGTTCTGAGGCTCAGGGAAGGGTTCACATGCAGTTGTTCTTGCATTGCATAGTTCTGAGGCTCAGGGAAGGGTTCACATGCAGTTGTTCTTGCGTTGCATAGTTCTGATGCTGCTGTACAGTGTTAGGATAAATCTATACTGAGGTATAACCACACAAAACTATATTTACTGGGAAATGTCTTGCGTGTGGAAGCACTTTTGCTGCATAATTGGACATGGTTATTTGTTGCAATAACCGACGAAGCTCGACTAAGCTCTTAATTGATTGTATGCATGGCCTCGTGCAAGTTTGCAAGCCTTACAGAAGCTTTGTATCTCCAGTTGCTTTTTAATGAGTTTTATATGTTGACAGAACAAAGCCATGTATCGTTATTGTTATGTATCCTTATTGTTGACAGAACAAAGCCATGTATCCTTATTGTTATGTGTCCTTATTGTTGACAGAACAAAGACATGTATCCTTATTCCTCGCAGTGGTATGACTGGCTTTGTAGTCATGGTATATATACTGGAAACCTTCCTGAATTGTTTGTTTTCCCATGAAAAGCTGGTGTGTGTGCGTGCGTGCGCGTGCGCACAATAGTGATGAATTGAAATTATGTAGCTCTCCAGTGAGATAAAAAAAAGCCTCAAGAAGTAAAAATTATTGACTAAATTATTTACATTCAGCAGATAGTATTGTGCTTCCACCTATTCCTCTTTTTTCTGTGCTTGCTGTCGAGTAGAAACCTCTTCTATCAATTTATTTGTGTTTGCTTTTTTCCGTAAATTAACATCCCTACTTGACAACGTCTCACACAAGCACCACAAGTAGCAGATCCACAGGCCCGACACTTGTTTTGAGTTATATCTGCTATACTTTTGATGCTTTTGAATTTGAATCCTGAATAGTAACCGGTTTGGCTAAAGGGCCTTTCATGTTCTCCCCGTGTCCCCTATAGGATCGGTACCTCCCCCTGGCCAGCCGGGGCGCCTGATGGAGGGGAAAGGAACTGGTCGGAATAACGTGTTCCTTCCACGCGCTACGTCCGGCCCGGGGAAACTCTCCCCTGTCAGGTGAAAAGAAGCAGCTTGGACTCCTCATGCATAGAAGGAAGTTTCAAGGTTGGTATAAATAAGGTCAATAAATAAGGTCACAAGTAGGCCATACATGGCCTATACTTGTGTGCAGGGCGCATGAAGTTGGCATCTCAAGAGAGTGCATTTCTAGTTTGTATCTGCATGTTGATGACATTGTAGTCTCAGTTTTAGTCATCATAGCTTAGCTTTTATTTCATTTTTGTCAGTGGAAAAACGGTAGTCGACGATTTTTCATCGTAGTTTTAGTCGACGAAATCAACACTGGCGCTATAAACCGAGTTTAACCCATTCTGAACGGGAACCCGTTTTGGTGTTAGCATCATGTTATGCTTTAGCTATTGAAAAATAGCAGATCTACAAGCTCATAGCGCGCCACAGAGTGGCGCGCTACGAGCTTGTAGGTCTGCTATTTTTTGAAAAATCGAAGAGCGACTGACATTTTTATAATCTGATCTCAGGTCAGAATGGGTTCATCAGACCAGTGTGTGTCCAGGTGGAAACCTCGTATGAATCTGATCTCAGGTCAGAATGGGTTAAGAGAGTTTCATGTTCCTTTTTTTTCCTCCTCTCCTCCGGCCGGTCCACATCGACTTGGCTGAATTCCATTAGTTCCTGACTCCTCACAAGATGCACTGATCCTTGAGCAGGAGAGGAAGAGAAGAGAAGGAAGAGGAAAAATCAATAAAACATAAAAGGTAAGTCAACACTGAACTGGCAGACGGTGGCGTTTCCCTTCAGAAGTTGCTTGCATTGTGTGTGTGTGTGTGTGTGTGTGTGTGTGTGTGTGTGTGTGTGTGTGTGGGGGGTGTGTGTGTGTGTGTGTGTGTGTGTGGGAGGAGATGTCCAGTCATGCAGGAAATGAGAGGTCAGTCGTGTGATGTATGGAGGAGAGGATTGTCTGTCAGGCATCCGTTACACCTGAGACCATATAAGATCCTTCTATAGAAGATGTTCATGTTCAGCAGGCCGTTGAGGAGACGACTATACTCCCATTTTTCATTTTTCACAAGATCAGTGGTTTGTTGCAATTATACCTGCAATACAATAATAAATGATATGTAGTGAAGTTAGTTCAGTCGGGTATACTCGAGGTCAGGTTACACGCTGCGCTTGTCTTCTTCCTGCGTTCCTTCTGCATATCGCAGCACTTCATTGGTTAAAACAGTTTCTCAAAGAGATTCTGTGCAGAGTTATGTGCGGCCCATAACGAAGGCTCCACTTAGAAGGCTGCCTTTTCAGGTGTTTTCCAAAAGCGCACGTACAGTAAGTGCCTTTCTCAACACAGCCCTACGCAATAAAATAATGCTTACGTTTTAAGCGCTGTTTGTTTGGTAACTGTGACTGCTGTACAATAAATGAACTAAAAGAAAACAAGAACATCACATAAACATGAAATAGAGCAACGATTAAAATAAAAAAACAAGTTACAAACGGGAGCAGCAAAACCAATACGTATAGAAATAAACAATAAACATCCAAAAACCCAAAATGTTAAAGTCATCGACTGACTCAGCGAAAGCTCGATCAGCTTTTGATTCCAGCCTTGTTTCATCCTAAGATTCTCACCACCACCACATAACATTTCGGCTTGACTTTAAAGCTCAAAGTGCCCTTTGAAAAGTGGCCTTGAAATCTATATTGGGAGGCACTTCAAAGGGAATGCATTTACGCACACGTATAGCCTAGGCTATACCCCATACCAGCACCACCGTTTCTACAGAGTTCTGCTCATAATGAGTACCCGGCGGTAATTTAGAGCCGTTCCTCTGACAGCCTTATATCGACGTATAGGTGGACAGGGCAAGAAGAACATCCACAAATCAGAGCTCAGGTGTTAAATTGCTTCAGTGCAGGTCACATCAATCAGAACAACGTATAATGGCCTAGGAGTCCTAATCCCTCTTGTCACTATTGCGCTCCATGCCATAATTTTAACCCATTCTGACCTGAGATCAGATTCATACGAGGTTTCCACTGGACACACACTGGTCTGATTAACCCATTCTGACCTGAGATCAGATTCTAAAAAAGTCAGTCGTTCTTCCATTTTTCAAAAATAGCAGACCTACAAGCTCGTAGCGCGCCACTCGGTGGCGCGCTATGAGCTTGTAGATCTGCTATTTTTCAATAGCTAAAGCATAACATGATGCTATAACACCAAAATGGGTTCCCGTTCAGAATGGGTTAAATACTCTTAGTCAAAGGTTGACGGGTACATTCATTAACGTCCTCCATAAAGCTGCACTGTCCCGTGCATGGATATTATGGGTATAGGAATTATTATTAAAAATAAAAAGAGAGAAAATAAATCAGGACTAATGGTGTGATGTCTGTGATAAATCTTCAGGGTTCTTTGTCATAACAGTATATCACAGACCTTGTGCTCATCTATTCTGACCTTGGGAAAACGGACCCCTACTTTATTACATAAATAACAGCTTATCAAGCAGAAAAGACAGTGTTCGATCCCGAGTGGGAGAGCAAGAGAGTGCATGGCGACACGCTTTGATCTCGCCGCAAAGCGGGTTCCTATGGGCTATAGTTCCAAACATTGGAACTATCCCATGGAGACAAAGCGGGTTCCTATGGGCTATAGTTCCAAACATTGGAACTATCCCATTGAGACAAAGCGGGTTCCTATGGGCTATAGTTCCAAACATTGGAACTATCCCATTGAGACAAAGCGGGGTGCCTATTGGGCTATAGTTCCAAACATTGGAACTATCCCATTGAGACAAAGCGGGGTGCTAGTATGGGCTATAGTTCCAAACATTGGAACTATCCCATTGAGACAAAGCGGGTTCCTATGGGCTATAGTTCCAAACATTGGAACTATCCCATTGAGACAAAGCGGGTGCCTGTGGGCTATAGTTCCAAACATTGGAACTATCCCATTGAGACAAAGCGGGTGCCTGTGGGCTATAGTTCCAAACATTGGAACTATCCCATTGAGACAAAGCGGGTGCCTATGGGCTATAGTTCCAAACATTGGAACTATCCCATTGAGACAAAGCGGGTGCCTGTGGGCTATAGTTCCAAACATTGGAACTATCCCATTGAGACAAAGCGGGTTCCTATGGGCTATAGTTCCAAACATTGGAACTATCCCATTGAGACAAAGCGGGTTCCTATGGGCTATAGTTCCAAACATTGGAACTATCCCATTGAGACAAAGCGGGTGCCCTGTGGGCTATAGTTCCAAACATTGGAACTATCCCATTGAGACAAAGCAGGTTCCTATGGGCTATAGTTCCAAACATTGGAACTATCCCATTGAGACAAAGCGGGTTCCTATAGGGCTATAGTTCCAAACATTGGAACTATCCCATTGAGACAAAGCGGGTTCCTATAGGGCTATAGTTCCAAACATTGGAACTATCCCATTGAGACAAAGCGGGTTCCTATAGGGCTATAGTTCCAAACATTGGAACTATCCCATTGAGACAAAGCGGGTTCCTATAGGGCTATAGTTCCAAACATTGGAACTATCCCATTGAGACAAAGCAGGGTGCCTATGGGCTATAGTTCCAAAACATTGGAACTATCCCATTGAGACAAAGCGGGTTCCTATGGGGCTATAGTTCCAAACATTGGAACTATCCCATGGGGACAAAGCGGGTGCCTATGGGCTATAGTTCCAAACATTGGAACTATCCCATTGAGACAAAGCGGGTGCCTATGGGCTATAGTTCCAAACATTGGAACTATCCCATTGAGACAAAGCGGGTTCCTATGGGCTATAGTTCCAAACATTGGAACTACCCCATGGAAACAAAGCGGGTGCCTTTGGGCTATAGTTCCAAACATTGGAACTATCCCATTGAGATAGAATGAGCACTTCCGCATTCCATTGTTAACAATGGGAGTCAACGCTATAGTGTCGCCACTCTCTTACTAGATTACTCTGGTTCGATCTAAGCACGGCTTCCCAAACTTTTCAGCGCTGTGATCCCCACCAAAATAATCACTGAACCTACGTATGAACCCTATGGAGACTCTTTGTGTCTCCATAGGGAACCACTGCTGGTCATCACATTGTTGTCTTGGGAATGCGACAAAAAACTAAATAAGTATCCATGATGAATTCAAGTCTCCGCGGGGTGAGTTATCCATAGGAAAAAAAAAAAGTCATTTAACCCATTCTGACCGGGAACCCGTTTTGGTGTCAGCATCATGTTATGTTTTAGCTATTGAAAAATAGCAGACCTACAAGCTCATAGCGCGCCACCGAGTGGCGCGCTACGAGCTTGTAGGTCTGCTATTTTTGAAAAATCTAAGGAACGACTGACATTTTTATAATCTGATCTCGGGTCAGAATGGGTTAATCAGACCAGTGTGTGTGTCCGGTGGAAACCTCGTATGAATCTGATCTCAGGTCAGAATGGGTTAAGGGGTGAACTGTCCCCTGTGGAACGTACAGTACGTGCTGTTTATATTTCTGACTAATGAAGTATTCGGTCAGTCAGTCAGTCGAGTCAATCAATCAACACTGATGCAACCTGACATCCGAACAGTGGTTGTGAATTCTAAAACTATATAAACACGCGATATGATTTATGAACGTTGCATTGTTGTTACGTGTTAATAATTTATGACAGTACAGTATATACCCCCCACCCCCCCCGCCCCCTCCCACCACATCATTTACAACTGTACACGCTCCCTTATGTGAATCATGTGACGTACAGTAATAGGACTGTCAGGCAGCATCAAGTCCTTCAGCACATTCTCACACGCACATGCACACGCACACGCACACGCACGCGCACGCGCACACGCACACGCACACACGGCACACACAGCCAGCATCTCTGTCTTTCTCGGCAGGAGATTTGTCTTCACCTGGAGCAAAGCTCATTTCACTGGAAAATTGGCTCCCTCTTCTTCTCTTTTCCCCCTACCCTGCACCACCCCACACACTCTCACCCCCACCCGGCCGCCCGTCTCTGCCTGTCTCTCTCTCTCGAAAAAAAAAGAAAAACGTGTCTGTTATTGTGGCGCCCTTTAACCCATTCTGAACGGGAAGCCATTGTGGTGTTAGCATCATGTTGTGCTTTAGCTATTGAAAAATAGCAGCAGCAGAATGGAAAAATCGAAGAGCGACTGACATTTTTTAGAATCTGATCTCAGATCAGAATGGGGTTAATCAGACCAGTGTGTGTCCAGTGGAAACTTGTATGAATCTGATCTCAGGTCAGAATGGGTTAACACTAATCCAATTAGCTGTAGGAGGCAAATTGAGCTATCTCTGGTTTGAGCCCGTTGTCTCCCTGCTCAAGGCAGACAGGAGGAGCGACAAGACAAGATGAAGCCACGTCTTTTATGGGGTCTGTGACTCGAGGGGGAGAAATATGTGTCACCTAACATGCAAATCTGTTGGAGCCCGCAGCACACACAATACGAGCAGCTCTTTGCAGGAGAAATAAAATATAATCAACAGTTAAATGGCAGGTGGAAATCTCTCTGCTGTCGGGCAGAAACTAAAGCTAAACTCCAAAAATGTAAAACTTTCCAGAAATGAAAAAAAAAAAACCCATCCAAGTCTCAAGTCAGAAAACTGTTTCTGAATCGGTAAATCACAGACATTACTTTACCAGTGGGATTAACATTTAAAAAGCAGAGAGCAAAAGAGAGTTTTCCCTTTTAAGAACTTTGCCTGCTATTTCTGCTATTTCTGAAAAATGTATGGACATTTTTCAACATGGAAAACGATTGACGATTATGACGATTATATCTCAAATAATTGCGATTAGCGATTACCTGTCAAGTATCTAATAATGGCCTATAGGCCTGTCAATTATGACGTAATAATTGACAGGCCTACTAGGCCAGAGAGATAATATCGCATGGTTTCTCTTCCGTTCCCCTCTCGACACTCCTCAGTGCCCAGTGATTAAACCTCACCACCTCACTCCACTGCTTCTCTCTCGACCCTGGCCTGTGGCCTATAGGTGGCTGTCATGGTTCTCTGCTTCTCGGCTCCGTGCCAATCTGTTATCCACCATAAATATGTCTTTCTGGGCACTGGGAAAAAAAAAGGCTTGTCCCTGGGTGCCCTTGGCAGTTAGATGTCTGCAGCGCGGTGGCCATATTTCTTGGAAAGCCTTATTTCCGTGATGCCAGATGGCGCCAATACACCGACGGCTTCCAAAAACAACGTGCGTGGCGAGGGAGTCTTACCAGCGTGTAGGGCAGCCGGGCAGGGCAGGGGGCTCTCTGATGATTCAACCCTTGGGGCCTGCTGTTACACTTTGTGATTTGCAGGCACTGCAAGTACTTTGTGACGTAATTAAAAGTCGGTAATGTTTAACACGTTCTTTTTTTTTTTCTCCACTTCAGAACAATCCGATTCTAATGCCTTGCCTTGTTAATCTCTCAAGAACAGATTCCGAGCTGCTCTACTGAATCTGTCGGCATGGCCTGGGCATCTAGAACGTGTGAACATTGAGGTTTATCCATCCATCCATCTTCAACCGCTTATCCGTAGTCGGGTCGCGGGGGCAACAGCTCCACCAGAGTGCTCCAGACTTCCCTCTCTCCAGAGCAACATTAGTGACTTCCTCCTGGGGGGGATTCCGAGACATTCCAAGGCCAGTGAGTCGATGTGTTTCCTCCAACTGCGCCTTGGTCTGCCCCAGGGTCTCCTCCCAGTGGGACGTGGTCCTTGGTCTGCCCCGGGGGTCTCCTCCCAGTGGAACGTGGTCCTTGGTCTGCCCCAGGGTCTCCTCCCAGTGCGACGTGGTCCTTGGTCTGCCCCAGGGTCTCCTCGGAATGAAAACATAAGTGCAAGATCGGAAGAGGAGGGCTGAGACAGGGTGGACCTGTCATGTCAGGAGCCACAGTACTTGAAATACAATTTGACTCTGAAGAACACGCATGCACACACACACACACACACACACACACACACACACACACACACACACACACAACAGACAATTCCACCAAGAAGTACCGAAGGACAATCCATGTTTACTTTAAACCATTATGATCTGCAGGCCCATTCTAAGCATGGCTTCTAAAAACGATTTTCTGAAAATGTATTGTGCTACTGTACTGTACTACTGTATGTCAGTGGTAAATGTATTGTGCTACTGTATGTCAGTGGTAAATGTATTGTGCTACTGTATGCCTACTGTATGTCAGTGGTAAATGTATTGTGCTACTGTATGTCAGTGGTAAATGTATTGTGCTACTGTATGCCTACTGTATGTCAGTGGTAAATGTATTGTGCTACTGTACTGTACTACTGTATGTCAGTGGTAAATGTATTGTGCTACTGTAGGCCTACTGTATGTCAGTGGTAAATGTATTGTGCTACTGTAGGCCTACTGTATGTCAGTGGTAAATGTATTGTGCTACTGTATGCCTACTGTATGTCAGTGGTAAATGTATTGTGCTACTGTATGTCAGTGGTAAATGTATTGTGCTACTGTATGTCAGTGGTAAATGTATTGTGCTACTGTATGTATGCCTACTGTATGTCAGTGGTAAATGTATTGTGCTACTGTACGCCTACTGTATGTCAGTGGTAAATGTATTGTGCTACTGTATGCCTACTGTATGTCAGTGGTAAATGTATTGTGCTACTGTATGCCTACTGTATGTCAGTGGTAAATGTATTGTGCTACTGTAGGCCTACTGTATGTCAGTGGTAAATGTATTGTGCTACTGTACTGTACTACTGTATGTCAGTGGTAAATGTATTGTGCTACTGTACGCCTACTGTATGTCAGTGGTAAATGTATTGTGCTACTGTAGGCCAACTGTATGTCAGTGGTAAATGTATTGTGCTACTGTACGCCTACTGTATGTCAGTGGTAAATGTATTGTGCTACTGTAGGCCAACTGTATGTCAGTGGTAAATGTATTGTGCTACTGTACGCCTACTGTATGTCAGTGGTAAATGTATTGTGCTACTGTATGTCAGTGGTAAATGTATTGTGCTACTGTATGTCAGTGGTAAATGTATTGTGCTACTGTACTACTGTATGTCAGTGGTAAATGTATTGTGCTACTGTATGTCAGTGGTAAATGTATTGTGCTACTGTATGCCTACTGTATGTCAGTGGTAAATGTATTGTGCTACTGTAGGCCTACTGTATGTCAGTGGTAAATGTATTGTGCTACTGTAGGCCAACTGTATGTCAGTGGTAAATGTATTGTGCTACTGTACGCCTACTGTATGTCAGTGGTAAATGTATTGTGCTACTGTACGCCTACTGTATGTCAGTGGTAAATGTATTGTGCTACTGTACGCCTACTGTATGTCAGTGGTAAATGTATTGTGCTACTGTATGCCTACTGTATGTCAGTGGTAAATGTATTGTGCTACTGTAGGCCTACTGTATGTCAGTGGTAAATGTATTGTGCTACTGTAGGCCTACTGTACGTCAGTGGTAAATGTATTGTGCTACTGTACGCCTACTGTATGTCAGTGGTAAATGTATTGTGCTACTGTAGGCCTACTGTATGTCAGTGGTAAATGTATTGTGCTACTGTATGCCTACTGTATGTCAGTGGTAAATGTATTGTCCTACTGTAGGCCTACTGTATGTCAGTGGTAAATGTATTGTGCTACTGTACGCCTACTGTATGTCAGTGGTAAATGTATTGTGCTACTGTAGGCCAACTGTATGTCAGTGGTAAATGTATTGTGCTACTGTACGCCTACTGTATGTCAGTGGTAAATGTATTGTGCTACTGTAGGCCTACTGTATGTCAGTGGTAAATGTATTGTGCTACTGTATGCCTACTGTATGTCAGTGGTAAATGTATTGTGCTACTGTATGTCAGTGGTAAATGTATTGTGCTACTGTATGTCAGTGGTAAATGTATTGTGCTACTGTAGGCCTACTGTATGTCAGTGGTAAATGTATTGTGCTACTGTAGGCCTACTGTATGTCAGTGGTAAATGTATTGTGCTACTGTATGCCTACTGTATGTCAGTGGTAAATGTACTGTACTACTGTATGTCAGTGGTAAATGTATTGTGCTACTGTAGGCCTACTGTATGTCAGTGGTAAATGTATTGTGCTACTGTACTACTGTATGTCAGTGGTAAATGTATTGTGCTACTGTATGCCTACTGTATGTCAGTGGTAAATGTATTGTGCTACTGTATGCCTACTGTATGTCAGTGGTAAATGTATTGTGCTACTGTAGGCCTACTGTATGTCAGTGGTAAATGTATTGTGCTACTGTATGCCTACTGTATGTCAGTGGTAAATGTATTGTGCTACTGTACTACTGTATGTCAGTGGTAAATGTATTGTGCTACTGTACTACTGTATGTCAGTGGTAAATGTATTGTGCTACTGTAGGCCTACTGTATGTCAGTGGTAAATGTATTGTGCTACTGTATGCCTACTGTATGTCAGTGGTAAATGTATTGTGCTACTGTATGCCTACTGTATGTCAGTGGTAAATGTATTGTGCTACTGTATGCCTACTGTATGTCAGTGGTAAATGTATTGTGCTACTGTATGTCAGTGGTAAATGTATTGTGCTACTGTAGGCCTACTGTATGTCAGTGGTAAATGTATTGTGCTACTGTAGGCCTACTGTATGTCAGTGGTAAATGTATTGTGCTACTGTACTGTAGGCCTACTGTATGTCAGTGGTAAATGTATTGTGCTACTGTAAGCCTACTGTATGTCAGTGGTAAATGTATTGTGCTACTGTATGCCTACTGTATGTCAGTGGTAAATGTATTGTGCTACTGTATGCCTACTGTATGTCAGTGGTAAATGTATTGTGCTACTGTATGCCTACTGTATGTCAGTGGTAAATGTATTGTGCTACTGTAGGCCTACTGTATGTCAGTGGTAAATGTATTGTGCTACTGTATGCCTACTGTATGTCAGTGGTAAATGTATTGTGCTACTGTAGGCCTACTGTATGTCAGTGGTAAATGTATTGTGCTACTGTAAGCCTACTGTATGTCAGTGGTAAATGTATTGTGCTACTGTACTACTGTATGTCAGTGGTAAATGTATTGTGCTACTGTATGCCTACTGTATGTCAGTGGTAAATGTATTGTGCTACTGTATGTCAGTGGTAAATGTATTGTGCTACTGTATGCCTACTGTATGTCAGTGGTAAATGTATTGTGCTACTGTAGGCCTACTGTATGTCAGTGGTAAATGTATTGTGCTACTGTAGGCCTACTGTATGTCAGTGGTAAATGTATTGTGCTACTGTATGCCTACTGTATGTCAGTGGTAAATGTATTGTGCTACTGTATGCCTACTGTATGTCAGTGGTAAATGTATTGTGCTACTGTAGGCCTACTGTATGTCAGTGGTAAATGTATTGTGCTACTGTAGGCCTACTGTATGTCAGTGGTAAATGTATTGTGCTACTGTACTGTATGCCTACTGTATGTCAGTGGTAAATGTATTGTGCTACTGTAGGCCTACTGTATGTCAGTGGTAAATGTATTGTGCTACTGTATGCCTACTGTATGTCAGTGGTAAATGTATTGTGCTACTGTATGTCAGTGGTAAATGTATTGTGCTACTGTAGGCCTACTGTATGTCAGTGGTAAATGTATTGTGCTACTGTAGGCCTACTGTATGTCAGTGGTAAATGTATTGTGCTACTGTATGCCTACTGTATGTCAGTGGTAAATGTATTGTGCTACTGTATGTCAGTGGTAAATGTATTGTGCTACTGTATGCCTACTGTATGTCAGTGGTAAATGTATTGTGCTACTGTATGTCAGTGGTAAATGTATTGTGCTACTGTAGGCCTACTGTATGTCAGTGGTAAATGTATTGTGCTACTGTAGGCCTACTGTATGTCAGTGGTAAATGTATTGTGCTACTGTAGGCCTACTGTATGTCAGTGGTTCGCAAGCATTTTCATCTCAAGGACCCCGGTTATATGTCTTTGGCCATGGACGCCTGTTATAAGTGCTGTTTTGTCGGCTTTCAAACAGTTCAATGCCAAACACACGGAGGCACCCAGTCTGTGCTTACGCATGCACTGCAGGCATGAAGAATTTCAATGTCAAAGTTGCATTCATTTAGCTTTTGCTTTTACTGGAAATAAAGTGCATATTAATACATAATAATTTTACTTCTTCTGTGCTACTGGTAAAAACCGTGTCTCCACGTATCCACACTTTTCCTGGGCTGTGTGTGCTCCAGTTCCTGTTGATTTAATTGGATATCATTGGTCATCTGACCAGTTTCATTGGCTTTCATTGGATCAAATCGACAGGAACGGGAGCACACACAGCCCAGGAAAAGTGTGGATAGGTGCATGATTTCCCCAACGACACACCTGTCCATAATTATAGCCTATATAGGCCTGGGAGGCGTGCCCGTTTGTGCCCAAAACAATAATTCAATTAGCCAATAATAATACATTCAATTATCTAAATAATATAATACTCAGACTGTACTAAGGCTAAATAAGAAATACACAAAACAGTTAAATGGCTTCTACAACGCCCATCTCAAAATAGTTGAAGGTTGGGTGAGGAATATATATTTATTTTCCCCCCTTTTTTGAGCAATGCTTTGCCTTTTTTATTGGCTGACGTTATGGATTACTTGATTACTTTTTGTGAACTATGGCCGACTCATTGGAGACATAAAGGAACTTTGCGTTCCTTTGAGTAAAGAAAATCGGAGTTTCGAGCTTCATCAGTTCAAACTCAGTTGACCAATATGCCAGCCAATGCTATATATACTGTATATATAGCTACATAAATCTAAATATGACAAATGCTTTCCCCGGTTTTAATGGGTTAATGCTTTACAGTGTGGCAGAGCTTCAAGCATGTGATGCAAAAACACAAATGTATATTTCTTTATTACGTATGACATGACAAATGACAAACATGTCAAATTAGTCTATACTGCGATTAATCAAAAGCTGTCACCGATCAATTCTCCATTATAGAGGCCACTTTCATGCAAGTTGGCAGATTTTATATCTCTTCATCGGAAGAGTGAGCTGTTCATTTTTGCATTCATCACGTACTCAAAAAGTAAGCGAGGCTTTGCTTCAGAAGAATGCCTTCTTTGACTTCAAAGAAGGCTTTTTGAATGATTTCTGTCTCCATTCATTCATAGACATCAGACATTTCTCTGTTGTGAAAAGGACAGGGTAGACCGCAGTGGTTCTCAACATTTTCAGGCCTCGACCCCCCCCAAAAACTATTATTTGAACTGGGGATCTCCCAAAATAATCATTATTTGAACCAGGGTACCCTCCCAAAAGAATCATTATTTGAACCAGGGTACCCTCCCAACATAATCATATTTGAACCGGGGACCCTCCCAAAATAATCATACAGTATTTGAACCGGGTATATAGGCCTATAGTTGGAGTTGTAGGAGTTGAGGCATTACATTTTATTTGACTCGTTTCCACAGATAAATATTGTGAAAATAGCTGACCCACCCCAAAACCATGTACTGTACCTACAGTTTAACCCATTCTGACCTGAGATCAGATTCATACGAGGTTTCCACTGGCCACACACTGGTCTGATTATAACCCATTCTGACCTGAGATCAGATTCTAAAAATGTCAGTCGTTCTTCGATTTAAAAAATAGCAGACCTACAAGCTCGTAGCGCGCCACTCAGAATAACATGATGCCAACACCAAAACGGGTTCCCGTTCAGAATGGGTTAAGAACCACTAGACCACGCCCACCACCACCAATGTAAACCAGAGACAGAAGTTGGTGTGTCCCCCCCCCCCCCCCATCCCAAAGAAATTAAAATAAAAGAATAGTGATTCCGGTTGCTGGTTCCGTTTTTCCGGCACCACTTTGTTTTGGTTTCCCCCAAATCCCCATTTAAATGCTGAATCCAGTAGGCTACGTTACCAGTTTAGTCTCGCCAGTCGCTACGAGTTGAAATAAAAGATGGATATACCAAACCAATAAGTCCAATAAGCTAAACCACACCGTATCAAGGTTTGTTTTGGGTAGGCCTTAACGTTTTGATGCCCTTGATAGCTGGGAATTATTTTGGGTGATGCTTGGTTTCCGGTCGCCTGATGACTACAAACCAGTGACTATACAACTGTACAACATGACGTCATGAAGTCATTTCCGATCCCTATACCGGATCAGAAACCCCCTGAAAATGGTATTGATCCCATGCAGGTATTGATCATCTGGGGGCTGCTGAAGAGGAGGAGTACGTGGTTCTGGAGGACTCAGGAGAGAGATTATAATTGAGTCTCAGATTGGCCCCCCCCCCCCCCCCCCTGGCTGAAGACACTCGGGTAATTACAACTGTGAGAGAAGCACCAATCAGTCAAGGTAATGGCTGAAGGTTGCAGGTTGAAGGCTGACATTAACCCATTCTGACCGGGAACACATTTTGGTGTTATAGCATCATGTCATGCTTTAGCTATTGAAAAATAGCAGATCTACAAGCTCATAGCGCGCCACCGAGTGGCGCGCTACGAGCTTGTAGGTCTGCTATTTTTGAAAAATCGAAGAACGACTGACATTTTTTAGAATCTGATCTCAGGTCAGAATGGGTTGATCAGACCAGTGTGTGTCCAGTGGAAACCTCGTATGAATCTGATCTCAGGTCGGAATG
The DNA here is from genome assembly GCF_963924005.1 of Protomyctophum bolini. Classification (NCBI taxonomy): domain Eukaryota; kingdom Metazoa; phylum Chordata; class Actinopteri; order Myctophiformes; family Myctophidae; genus Protomyctophum; species Protomyctophum bolini. The sequence goes on along the minus strand of NC_137882.1, from coordinate 4,352,636 downwards.
GGTTAAGGCGAATATAGAGGAAATTTGCTTCACATTAGCGTCCTTGTAAATACCCCGCCGCAGTGATTTACCCCGCCTGTCACCGCCTCCTTCCTTACCCAGCTCCGTGTGTAATCATCCACGCTGCGGCGGTGCCCTTCCTGTGCTGTGTGTGATTGCACAGAAAAAAAGCTTCCACAGCCATTATTATCGCCTCACAAGATGAAAGGTTTTTCTGTTTGTATTTTTGTCATCTTGGGACTATTAGCCCATTTTGGGCGGGATCAACCCCTTTTGCTGTTATAGCATTATGTTATGCTTTAGCTATTGAAAAATAGCAGATCTACAAGCTCGTAGCACGCCACTCGGTGGCGCACTACGAGCTTGTAGATCTGCTATTTTTGAAAAATTCGAAGAACGACTGACATAGAAACATAGCTTTTTCAGAAAACTGTCAGGATGTAGAAGACATTTTTAGAATCTGATCTCAGGTCAGAATGTTTTAATAGTAGCGTAATGGATAAACATCTCAATGTGTGATTGCCGCCCCAGTGTGTCTGAATGAAAGAGCATTATCAATGAAGACAGAGAGAGAAAGGGCATAATGAGTTTATGACCGGCAGATTGCCAGATTTTGCGAGAGAAACAAGCAACCAGGTCTATAGAACCCTTGTGTTGACCCTCCAGATAAACGTATAGGCAAAAAATCCTTGATTTTGCGATTAAATATGCATGTTTTTATGTGATTCTTATGTGGTGAAATTATACGGAAAGTTGTGAAATATGCGAAATATGTAAGATTTTCTGTGAAATATGCAGGGAGGTTGTGCGAAATATGTGCCCATTTTAATCAATAAAAACACGGCACCAGAGCTCGCTCAGCTGCAGCCCATCAAGCCTAATTTATATGCTCCGTTCCACGAAGGTGTCGTGAGCAGAGAACGTCCAAGAACAGCAGACTTACAAACTTACGTTTTAGAAACAATCCTGAGAAAAACAACTCAAACCGCTACCAATATTTACAAGCAACTTTACAGGAAAAAAGAAGCCCAAAGATTAGTCACTTATAATCAGCCGACATGGCAACACCGATGACACGCCCAGGGCTAAATATGGCCACACTAATGAGAAGAGATTCACTGAAAGTCCTCCTTCAATTCAATGGGCTTCTGTGGGTCTTCGTCGGTTCATTTCACCACCGCCATTTTAATCACTTTCCTTTCAAGTTGTTGCCGTTTCTATTTTTGGTATACTTAATGACCCACATTATCTGCTTATTTGGTTATTTGCACACCAATTACACCCAGAGCTGTGATCTGCACCACATAGCATAGTTTAGTGCAACGTTTTATGCAATATTAATGTATAACCCATTCTGAACGGGAACCCATTTTGGTGTTAGCATTATGTTATGCTTTAGCTATTGAAAAATAGCAGATCTACAAGCTCATAGCGCGCCACCGAGTGGCGCGCTACGAGCTTGTAGGTCTGCTATTTTTTTTTAAATCGAAGAACGACTGACATTTTTTAGAATCTGATCTCAGGTCAGAATGGGTTAATCAGACCAGTGTGTGTCCAGTGGAAACCTCGTATGAATCTGATCTCAGGTCAGAATGGGATAATCTATGCAGCCAAGCAGCTCGCTCTGAGGGGGAGGAAACTATATTGTTCCCTTGAGTTCCCTAAATGCTCATTCACTTCACCCATATCCATATAGCCATACTTTAGCTATTCAAAAATGGCAGATATACAAGCGCATATAGCATTAAAACAATCTCAGATATACTCACTCATAGCGTGTCACTTTGTGAGCTTGTAGATCTGCATTTTTTTAAAATCATGCAAATTTTGCACAAATCTTAGAATGTACAGTATATAGATATTTGTTATCTATATATGTACGTATAGCCAAATGCATTTTAGGTGGTCCTTGACATGAAAACGTTTGAGTACCACTGTTGTAAAGGTTGTGGAGCTACAGTATATGCCACTGATGCATGTAGCGGTGGCTCAGGGGTAGAGTGGCTGGATGGCAACTGCAAGGTCGCCAGTTCGAACCTATAGGCTTCCCCAGAGTTAAGCCTCACTCACACCTTTACAACAGACGTGAAGTATGCTTGTTGTATGAGATGTATAGCAGATTCAAGCTCGCAATGCATTTCCAATGGGAGTCACATGGTTTGACACAACATTTGTGTTGTATGAGGGGGAGGGGGGGGGGGGGGGGGTCAGTCGAAACACAGCCGAAAGCCATACAACAGCTTGTAGTCCAAAATGTTGTATCAAACCATGTGACTTCCATTGGAAATGCATTGGGGCGGCCATGACACTTACATCTTGCTTACATCTAGCCAGCATCAATGTTGTATGCTAGATCGAAAGGTGTGAGTGAGGCCGGCCTTAGTGTCGAAGTGTCCTTGAGCAAGACACTGAACCCCAAATTGCTCCTGATGTGCTGGTTATGGTGCCTTGCATGGTTTCCGCCGCCATCGGGTGTATGAATGTGTGTGTGAACGGGTGAACAGTTCACCCAATCTATCTAAAGCGCCTTGGATAAAGGCACTATTATAAATGCACCATTTACCATTTACCATGCCCGCCCTCTGCCATGATGCACTTACTCACGGTAAAGCCCATTACCCTACCAGGCCTACACCACGCTTTCTCTTATACCACAGGTCGACGCTGTGTGCATTTTATTGCATTGTGAGTGACTACCATGCAGGGAATGCACAGCTTCTCATCAGCATAGCTGTACCATCACACCATGGCTCCGTGATCTATGGGTCCTCTGTGGCGTTGCTTCTGAAACGCTTAGTATACCATTGCAGTTAAAAAACGTCCCACAAATTCTGAAATCTTATCATGCGTGTAATTTTTATTCGGAAGAGAGAAAATGCAGATACCCTCATGCAGTCAATGCCATGGTCATATATTTCAGGCTGATTTCGTATGCCGTTTGATGTGAAATATTTTTTTGGACTGGTGCAAAAAAGCACATAATATCTGCCAATAATATTTTCATTAATTCAAGTGAGGTGAAAAACGGATTGGGTAGAGATCATAGGCATGCAACGCTGGACAGCTTCAGATCAGGCAGAGATCATAGGCAACACTGGGCAGCTTCAGTGGAAACCAAAGCATTTTGTGTTGGAACTGAAAGGATGGAAAGTCCACCATTGGCAATTATGGAGCCTTATTTGAATCATGTCACTGTCGCCTGTCGGCAGAAACCTATAGTTAGTATCTCAATATTTAATCATTTTATACTGTACATCCCCCCTCCCATTACATTTTTACAGTGTCACACAAAGGCACTGTAAAGGACCATCCTGCATTCTGACCACCTTATCCATTTATACATTAGCTATTTAAAAATAGCAGATGTACAAGCTCACAGCGTTGACACCTCGTGCCACACTGTGAGCTTGTAGATCTCCTCTGGGACTATATATAATATATATTGACAAAAAATAAAAACTAGACTAAAATGTTAGTGAGGGACTATAGCGCAGAAGAGATCCAGTAGAACTAAAAGACAAGTGATTTTAGGCTTGTTTGTGCCACTCTACTATAAGCTCACAACATGTTACGCTGTGAGCTTGTAGATCAGCTCTTTGTGGCAGTGGCACACAGCTGAGAATAAATTCACGGGCGGCCCACCGAAATACATTTATTCAACTAAATCTGTAGAAATAGTAGACAAATAAAACCTTATGATGACAGTATACTGCTTCTGCTTCATTATTATTCACAGGCTAGAGGCTGGTTTCACAGGGAAAGGAAGCAGTGTTTAACCTAAATGCTAAACGTACCTACCGGTATGCTGATTAAGCAAAGAATCCTCCGGTTGAACCATTATACTATTAGTCATTTTAATATTCATGGTTTTGTTGAACGCTGGGTTTTAAGATGGCATGGCCTCAGTTAGATGTCACTTAATGTGTGAATCCAATTACCGTTCACTACCACCACACAGGAACGCACGCACGCACGCACTCACGCACGCACGCACGCACGCACGCACGCAAGAAACCTTTCAACATCAGTCGATGATTGCACCCTCCTTGCTGTTTTGTTGTTGCATAAATTATACTTTAAATTAGAGTAAAAGAAAGGCTAGATAACGTGCCGTGTGGTTTGAAACCATTGCTGGATTCCCTCAGGTTGATTCATAGTGACATGATGGAAACGGATGAGATCCGTGGTATTGCCAAGTGTCTGCACAAAATGTGTGGTTTCTAATTAGACAGAATGTTGATGGAGAAGTTAGGCTCAAAGGAAGGTATAGGGCCGATGACAGTTCATCTTCTCACTCGGAGGCAAATATCTCAAAAGGAAAGAGACAATTTCTTTAAAGGCACCTGAGATGGCTTTTTAATCGATGAATTGATTAAAAATCAAGGCATGGATAATAATTCCATGTTGATGGGGAAATTAGGCTCAAAGGAAGGAAGGGCCGATGACTCAGATCACTTCCGTTATTTCCAAGGGACAGTGGCACAAGTAACTAAGTACATTTACTCTAGTACTGTACAATGTTGAGGTATTTCCAATTCGCTACTGTCTACTCCACTACATCTCGGAGGCAAATATCTATGAGGAAAGAGACAATTTCTTAAAAAAAAACTGCTTCTCTGTCTCATTTTAAAGGTACTTGTATGCAAACATGTATTTCAGGCGAGGCATGCACCAACAGGCACAGCTTGCCACTGACAAACATGCAGGTGTGCAATGAGGAGAGGATGGGTTGAGTGGTCATTCGTTCCTTGAATGTTTAAATGCTTCAGAAGAGATCGAGTGACAATGAGAGACAACTGTCTATTCTATTGGGATATTTTAGGCAATCAATCTGGAGCTGACAGGGGACTGATTAACTGACGGAGACTGACGACAACTGACTTACCCTACCTACTTACATATTTTCTATATGGCGCTTATAGTCGCTTGCTATGGAGCTGACTAAACTACGGGATTGACTGACTGACTGACGGGTAAAGAATGAACAGCTGGAGACCGACAGTCTGACGAGTTAAAATTCATCTCGCTCTTTGAATTGCAATCTTTTACACATTGACTGCCAGATATTTAAGCAATATATTACACGAGAGGGTGTGCGTGTTGCGTGTGGCCATGACATCACACACACACACACACACACACACACACACACACACACACACACACACACACACACACACACACACACACACACACACACACACACACACACACACACACACACACACACACACACACACACACCCAGGCTGGCACACCTGCAGCAGATTCCCCTAATTGTCCTCTGCTGCAGCCCTCTGCTATAAAAGCCAGCCAGCTCAGTGTCAAGGGAGACACAGACCCAGCAACATCAGTCCCAACACCATGCCTTGTTAATAGTTTTTTCAGTTAAACTTAATTTAGTTTAGTGTGGCCAGGAGATGGCCGGCAGTCACTGTTTTCATTTTATTTAGTAGTTAGTTGGTTTTAAGTTAGGGGAGGGGGGAAACAGCTTCGACATCCCCGTCCCCCTGTCCCCCCCTTTCTCCTGTTTTGGCCGGCATCTCCAGGTCTCCTTTGTTCTCCTGAGTTCTATTCATTTCAATGGAAGTTGCTCAGTGGCGTTTTAACCCATTCTGAACGGGAACCCCTTTTGGTGTTCGCATCATGTTATGCTTTAGCTATTGAAAAATAGCAGATCTACGAGCTTGTAGGTCTGCTATTTATGAAAAATCGAAGAACGACTGACATTTTTTAAATCTGATCTCAGGTCAGAATGGGTTAATCAGACCAGTGTGTGTCCAGTGGAAACCTCGTATGAATCTGATCTCAGGTCAGAATGGGTTAAAGCACCCGGAAGAACGCTCTACTTCTGCATTTTTTTCGATTTGGACACCAACACATGGGGCTGTATTTTGTGTGTCTTAAGTACCAGGTCTTATTCCCTATAACTTGAGTAAACTAAAGACCTGGAGGCGTGATCAATGCTCTTTGGCTATTCTGATGCCCAGATGCAATTCCAGCTGACAACTTGAGCTCGGCGGCTTCAACGTTGGCCTTTTGGGGCTTGGGTTGATGAGAGGTAAATAAACTGTGAAAAGGACATTGTATTGTGTGCTGTGCTGGCTATACTTCTTCATTTCTATTACATTATTGAGCCCTGCGCACCAAAAGACTTCCATCTAATGCGGGCCTTCTGCGTTCCGGCTCAGTTTTAGAATGAATACCTCAGGCTTTCCTCCCTCCCTATAGCTGGTGGGTGACGTTTACGATAAAACAACGGTCACTTGAATGCAAAATGCACAACAGCGAATGCGGCTAGGAGCAACATATCTCTCACACCACATATCGCCACATATCTGCCTTTACACTGATTATTCTGCAACAAAAACATTTTATAGAAAGGGATGAAGAGATAAGGGGGAAAGAGCTGCAATGAATGTGGACAACTATAGTGTTGTATCGTCCACACTTTCTTTTCTTTTCTCTTTTTCCCTGATAAGAAAGCGTTATCAAGTCTTAGTTGGTATTGCTGCTGCCATGGTGACAAGAAAAGGCCCAAGGGGTGAGCGAGTGCCAAGCGATAATGTTACCCTTGGAAATACATGTGTATGTAGACCCTTTGCATCCACGGGCAGCTGTTGTATTGTGTTGTCTTTCAGTATTTTCATTAGACGTTCCAGTATTTATTATTAGAAAATACAACACTGTTCGTATAACATCTGTGTCTGAATACAATAGAAGAAAAGCCCATATGTGCACTGCAACAATGCAGCAGTGGCTCAGGGGTAGAGTGGCTGGATGGTAAACCGCAAGGTTGCCAGTTCGAACCCTGTGGGCTCCCCCAGAGTTAGTGTCGAAGTGTCCTTGAGCAAGACTCTGAACCCCCTAATTGCTCCTGATGTGCTGGTTGGTGCCTTGCATGGTTTCCGCTGCCATCGGTGTATGAATGGGTGAATGTAATGCACAATCTATGTAAAGCGCCTTGGATAAAGGCGCTGTATAAATGCACCATTTACCACCACTGTGCATCACTGCATCACAACGAAGTAATCGACACTAAGAATTGTCAAATACTGGCCAATGTTCAAATATAACACGATCTACAAGCTAATGTTGCGAGGGGTTGTGACTGAGTAGGGATGTGAATGACTCAGTATTTCGCGAGTCGAGGCCATTAATCGTACGTGTTCATCGTTTTTCTTTCATGATGCCCCAGGAAAAGATTCCCATTGCATTTTTTTCCCCATAGACATTTCAAAAAGTCTTTATTTAAAGACCTTTTTTAAGCGTCGTACAAAGTCAACTCGAGTCGTGACAAATCATGACAACAAACACAATATTTTGGACCAAACAAATAATTACAAAGAAGAAAAACAAGAAAAAAAACGGCTGTTTTCTTCTATCTAATTATTTGTTCGGCCCTAAAAATGGTGTTTGTTGTCATGATTTCTCACGACTCGAGTTGGCTTTGTAGGCTACGAGGCTTAAAAGGTCTTTAAATAAATTCTATGAGGAAAATGAACGGGGACTGATTTCCTGGGCCCTGGTAGGGGGGCGGGACTGCGACGCTCTACAGGCCGTTACATTTAATGGGTCCAACCTCCTTTAGGAGAATTGATGTGATTAAAGTTTTTACGGTAGCTGTGAAATCAGGAGAGGCCTGTAGGGACCGCGAGCTGCAACCGCTCATTAACCCATTCTGACCTGAGATCAGATTCATACGAGGTTTCCACTGGACACACACTGGTCTGATTAACCCATTCTGACCTGAGATCAGATTCTAAAAATGTCAGTCGTTCTTCGATTTTTCAAAAATAGCAGACCTACAAGCTCGTAGCGCGCCACTCGGTGGCGCGCTATGAGCTTGTAGATCTGCTATTTTTCAATAGCTAAAGCATAACATGATGCTAACACCAAAAGGGGTTCCCGTTCAGAATGGGTTAACTGCAATTAACCCACCGCTGTGTCATTGTGTGTGCTCGCTGTGTGTGTGTGTGTCAGTATAGGCGAGGGGGAAACCACATCCCTGTCCTCCACCACACAGGAGGAGCTTTGCTAACATTCTGGACAAAGTGGACAGGAATTCTTTCTTCTTCCAAAGGGAGAAACTGAATTATTTTTTTGGAGGTTTTATTTTAGTCGGGGGACCTTTTGTGAACTCTGCAGTATATGCATGGTGTTTATAAGTACTTGTTTCAAGATCAAATAAAGGTTGTTAATCTTTCGGCATTCTCTATGTCATCCTCAGACGAGCCCGCCTGCTCTCCATCGTCTCCTCCAGACATTCCGGTTCTGCATACAGTCATCTGGCCAGCTCGTCTGTACCATTCTTGAGTACATCTACGTAAGTTAATTCAGAACAACTCAAGAATGGATGGAATATATATTTATTGAATGTATGGATGAGCAATTTATTATGGTTTGGCCGATGTATTGGATCTGCTTTTTAGGTACTCGGATCAATCAAGCGCATCAGTCCCGGCCATATAGGGACTCCCCCTATGTCCGTACCTAAACGGTAGATCCAAAACGACATGGTGTTAGCTGGGGTGGAGGTGGGTGAGCAGCAGGTATAGTATACAGCAGCGTGCAGATATAGCAGCAGCAAGCAAGGAAGGAAGCAGGAGGAGGAATGCAAAGTATAGCCGGTATGAAGATGGAGTGAGTGTGTGTGTGTGTGTGTGTGTGTGTGTGTGTGTGTGTGTGTGATTGGCTGAGTGAATCATGTGGATGAGAGCGTGATGCCGAGGCGGCCCAATTAACGGATGGCAGTGACTGCACCGAGGTTCCCTGACTGAACTTGCTCTACGAGAGGCACAAATGCTCATTTGGCTGGTGGTGCCTTGTGTTGGTTCCTAACCTCATTCTACTGACTGTAACTCTCCGTTGGTAATCCCCTCACACAGATTTAGTTTGAGTCATAGTCTTTTATAATAAAAAAATAATTTAGTTTTTCTGTCATCTGAAATATTTTACAGATGGATAAGTAGGGTATGTTTCAGTGTTGGTTTATACCGAGTGAAGACCTGGCCTCGCTGTGATTGCAGCCAATAGCATTCATCCTCGCTGTGATTGCAGCCAATCACATTCATCCTCGCTGTGATTGCAGCCAATAGCATTCATCCTCGCTGTGATTGCAGCCAATAGCATTCATTTCCGTTTGCATTTCCGACCAGATAATAGAAAGATGGTAGATTTGCATTTACAGTGTGTAGAAACCAATTTTTCTTTACGGTCTATGATTGGGACCCCCACTACATATCATAATTATGCTGCAGATTAAACCTTTTCATAGATGGCATAGATAGATGGCTCCATAGATTCATTTGACAGCACTATCATCACCAGTGTATGTTGTATTATGTTAATGTGTAAGCTTGTAGATCTACTATTTTTGACCTTGTCAGAATAGGGATGCCAGCTGGGTTCAAAGTTAATGTAAAAAACAACAACATAAATACTATAGGCCTATCAAGATTTGGGGTTCCAGACCCCAGCTCTACACTTTACCATCTAAATAAAACAAAGACTAACTAAAATACTAAATACTAAAATTAACTGTATTATTTCGGGTGTGACAGTACAGTACAGTAACATGTACAGTCCAGTACAGTAGAGGGACCCCCACACGGTATAACTCCGTCATTTCTGGACCGTTTCGGACACGGGGCGGCTCGCCGGAACCGGCCCGGCACCCTGGGCGCGTTCCTGTGTGGGTCTGGTACTTCCGGGGACCCCCCCCAACCACTCACTTCACACGGGTGTGATTTAAAAAAAATAATCTTTTGTCCTATATCTCTGGGTTTTCTTACAGTAGGCTATTATATCAAATCTGGTGCAGAAAGGAGATGATATCAGTTGGAAATTGATGGCAGTTTAACCCATTCTGACCTGAGATCAGATTCATACGAGGTTTCTACTGGACACACACTGGTCTGATGAACCCATTCTGACCTGAGATCAGATTCTAAAAAATGTCAGTCGCTCTTCGATTTTTCAAAAATAGCAGACCTACAAGCTCGTAGCGCGCCACTCGGTGGCGCGCTATGAGCTTGTAGATCTGCTATTTTTCAATAGCTAAAGCATGACATGACGCTAAACACCAAAATGGGTTCCCGTTCAGAATGGGTTAATTATCTTTTCCCAGAAGCAGCGGGCGGGTCAGACGGCGATGATAATATGAAATCATTCACAGCGGCTGATGGCTATTCTACACACTGTACGATATAAAAATAACCTGACACTCTGTAATCACTGTACTAAGATTGACAGGCTGCATGTATAACCCATTCTGACCTGAGATCAGATTCTAAAAATGTCTTCTACATCCTGACAGTTTTCATTCTGACCTGAGATCAGATTCTATAAAAATGTCTTCTATGTCAGTCGCTCTTCGATTTTTCTAAAAAATAGCAGACCTACAAGCTCGTAGCGCGCCACTCGGTGGCGCGCTATGAGCTTGTAGATCTGCTATTTTTCAATAGCTGAAGCATAACATAATGCTATAACACCAAAATGGGTTCCCGCCCAGAATGGGATAATTATGTTTATTGTACGTGGAGTGGTGATACGACCATGAGCCAGGGCAAGGCATGAATCTCAAGCAAAGGAAACACAATTACACACAATGACATTATTACGTCCTCCTTGGCCTTGAAAACGTCGAAGACGACGTCTATAGTTAAATATTATTAGTACAAAGCAGAGTGAATTTCAGCCGCATGTCAGACATTTGACAACAAGTAATTGTCTGTTTATGAAACTTCTTCCACACAATCTGCACCGTTCTACTGCAACAATAGCACCGTTTTACTACAACGATAGAGCGTCGCAGTCCACACACACACACACACACACACACACACACACACACACACACACACACACACACACACACACACACACACACACACACTCACACACACACACAAAACATGCATGTTTATATTACTCCTAATTACTCCTTTTTGCCAAATATCACACACACTCCTATCCTCTTGGAGTCCAGAAGGGCACTTTTTCTAGTTTATTTTGTATTCTCTTCTCGTCTCTAATCATGTGATGATTTCATGACGAAATTAAAGGAAAATCCATACATTAGAAAACAAATCTTTAAGAAGTACAGTAGAGTGAAAATAGCCAGCAAGTCTACAAGCTCACAACGTGTTGCGATTGGCGTAGATCAGATATTGTCACTAGTTTGGGTCCAAATGGGCAAACGTCTAACTTCTCTTTTGGGCCTTGAGCTGAAACATGTGGGAACCACTGACTGTGCTATACATGCATATTGCATAGCTCAAATCTAAAATGACACGGATGCTTTCCCCGTTTCAAAATGCCCTACATATACTCCTCTCCTCCCTTTACTGTACATACAGTATTTCCAGCCCTGCTACACTGCTTCCCTTGTGGATTTACTGCATGGAGTTGCAACATAAGACATGTACAGTAGGCGAACCACAGAATATATCTCTAACCCATTTTGAAATGAGATCAGATTAAAAAAAAATGTCTTCTACATCCTGACAGTTTTCCGAAAAAGCTATGTCTTCTATGTCAGTCGTTCTTCGATTTAAAAAAAAATAGCAGACCTACAAGCTCGTAGCGCGCCACTCGGTGGCGCGCTATGAGCTTGTAGATCTGCTATTTTTCAATAGCTAAAGCATAACATAATACTAACACCAAAAGGGGTTCCCGTCGAAAATGGGCTAAGTATTTATGCTTATTCTGAGATGAAGTGGCTTGTGAATAATGCAGTGCATAGATATGGTGAAGAACATGTGAAGACGATATATGTTCTTATAATGAGGACCGGATATAGTGCAATGGAGATCTTGGGGAAAAACACAGTACAGAAAATATATTCCAATAAAGTAAAATATTATAATAGAAAAACTAAAGCTAAAGCAAGTACTTGAGTAAATGTACGTACTACTTAGTTACTTTACACCATTAGATATAAATGAATCTGGGTTTTGTTTACAACGTGATATAACTGTCACTGACAGACGGAAAACACACACATTGGGTGGAAGTGATTTGTGAACATCTGGACTGTGATGCCTTGTGTTCCCTCAATGGAACACGTTGTGACAGATGTTGACATTTAGATGTTGTGTACTTGTGTACTGCGTGTAGGCTACTGAGTGTACGGCATGTGTACTCACCCAGATGTTGACATTTAGATGTGTTTTCTTTTGGCCTTGCATGTGTACTCGTGTACTGCGTGTACTACTGCATGTGTACTCACCCAGTTGTTGACATTTAGATGTGTTTTCTTTTGGCTTTGCATGTGTACTCGTGTACTGCATGTAGTCACCCAGTTGTTGACATTTAGATATGTTTTCTTTAGGCCTGTGTGTGTATACTCACCCAGTTGATGTAGTGTAGTGTGGGGGAAGCTGGATGTTATGAAGTGCACCAGTGTTGTCACAACACTCCAGGCATATTATATTAGCTGATGGAAGGACATTTTTCATCCTTTAATTAAAATTAATTCAAATGGACTATTTTCCTCTTGTAGTAGTATTGCCGGTAGGCTATACCTGTTTTGTTAAAGGGTACTGAAATTGCATTATGTTGAATACTGTCTAGAATTAGCAAGCTTACAAGTTTCAACCGTCACATTTTGCAATGATTTCCTCTGTCAATGTATGACATATCAATGTATGACATGTCGCTCCCGCGATCTCAGAGCGTGTTTCCTAAAACATCGTATGAATGTTTTATTGATGTTATGTCACATCATCTATACCGGTATTCATGTATGTATATATATATATATATATATATATATATATACATATGTATATATACATATGTATATATATATATATATACATAGATGGCTATATCGCCCCTGCGTCAGCTAATGGGGATCCATTTAATACACAATTAAGTCAAGAAGTACCCAAACTACTAGTGGTGTTACCAAACGAATTGCGCCCACAGACATATCATATGCTGCTGTCAGGTGGAAACCTTGCATGTCCAAAACGGTTCCTTTATTATTATTATTATTTATTTTTAGAATGTTTTAACCATTTAGACCGGCCATCGTTACTGTATCTCTGAAGCCAGGAATGTATGCATGTCTCCTCCTTGTAGTGTTGTGTAGTTTCTGTATGCATGTCTCCTCCTTGTAGTGTTGTGTAGTTTCTGTATGCATGTCTCCTCCTTGTAGTGTTGTAGTTTCTGTATGCATGTCTCCTCCTTGTAGTGTTGTGTAGTTTCTGTATGCATGTCTCCTCCTTGTAGTGTTGTAGTTTCTGTATGCATGTCTCCTCCTTGTAGTGTTGTGTAGTTTCTGTATGCATGTCTCCTCCTTGTAGTGTTGTAGTTTCTGTATGCATGTCTCCTCCTTGTAGTGTTGTGTAGTTTCTGTATGCATGTCTCCTCCTTGTAGTGTTGTGTAGTTTCTGTATGCATGTCTCCTCCTTGTAGTGTTGTGTAGTTTCTGTATGCATGTCTCCTCCTTGTAGTGTTGTGTAGTTTCTGTATGCATGTCTCCTCCTTGTAGTGTTGTGTAGTTTCTGTATGCATGTCTCCTCCTTGTAGTGTTGTGTAGTTTCTGTATGCATGTCTCCTCCTTGTAGTGTTGTGTAGTTTCTGTATGCATGTCTCCTCCTTGTAGTGTTGTGTAGTTTCTGTATGCATGTCTCCTCCTTGTAGTGTTGTAGTTTCTGTATGCATGTCTCCTCCTTGTAGTGTTGTGTAGTTTCTCAGAAAGAATCTCAGGTTTTAAAACTGCCGTATAGGTTTTAGAATGGCATTTCAAAATCGGCCTCAGGTCGAAAGAAAAAGGTTCAAATAGTGAAAATAGGGGCACGGTGGCACAGTTGGTAGTGCTGTCGCCTCACAGCTAGAAGGTCCTGGGTTCGATTCCCGCTGGGGACGCTGTGGGCACTGGCGGCGTGTTCCCTCCTCTGCGTCATCAGTGCCCATACCCAAGGCGGGGGTTGGCGATAGGGCCTTTCTGTGTGGAGTTTGCATGTTCTCCCCGTGTCCCCTAGGGTAGATATCCTCACAAAAACATGCCGTAATCCTGGTCTCTAAAACTACCTCCCCCTGGCCAACCGGGGCGCCTGATGGAGGGGAAAGGAACTGGTCAGAATAACGTGTCCCTTCCACGCGCTACGTCCGGCCGGGGTAATTCCCCTCTGTCAGGTGAAAAGATGCAGCTTTGGACTCCTGCATAGAAGGAGGCATGAGGTCAGTCCGCTGCCCCCCCAGGTTGGCAGAGGAAGTGTAGCGCCCAGGATTACATTAGATAATTGGCACTGGGTGAAAAGAAAACTGGGTTACAAAATCGTGGGATAAAAATTTAGAAAAAAAATATATATATAGTGAAAATAGCCGATCTACAAGCTCACAACACGCCACAACATTGTGCCGTGTTGTGAGCTTGTAGATGGGCTATTTTCACTATATATATTTTTTTTTTCTAAATTTTTATCAACAACAACATTTCTGATAAATATCAATCTGGTTTCCGTAAACAACATTCCACGGAATCCGCACTGCTCAGAGTGTCAAATGACATTATGATGTCCAGCGACTCTGGTGAGTGCTCGGTGCTGGTCCTACTGGACCTGAGTGCGGCATTCGACACGGTCTGCCACAGCATTCTGTTGGAGAGGCTCAGCGAGTGGGTGGGCATCTCCGGGAGCGCCCTTGATTGGTTCGCCTCGTACTTAAGAGATAGATGTTTCTCAGTTGCCGTGGGTCCTTTTAGATCGGACCCTGCACCCCTCTCGTGTGGTGTTCCACAGGGGTCTGTATTAGGTCCACTTCTTTTTGCCATTTACATGCTACCTCTAGGCCCCCTCATAAACAAATTCTCTGGCATTAAATATCACTGTTATGCGGACGATATTCAGCTCCACTGCTCGTTCAAACCGGACAAACTGGACATTTTAACCACCCTCCAGGAGTGTCTGCTCGCCATTGACAACTGGCTGGGGAGCAGCCTCCTGCAGCTGAATGCAACCAAAACGGAGGTGCTGATTGTTGCTTCGGACAAGACCGTCACTAAAGTGGCGTCCTTTATGGGGTCACTCAAGGGAAACATCCGCCCACACTTAAGGAATTTGGGTGTGGTATTTGACCAATCCATGCACCTAGACAACCACGTCAAATCACTCACTCGCACCTGTTTCTTTCACCTCAGAAATATTGCAAAACTCCGGTCCATCATCTCCCACTCTGAGCTAGAACTGTCCGTACATGCTTTTATATCTTCCAGGTTAGACTACTGCAATTCACTTTTCACCTGCCTCAACAAAACATCCATTGACAAACTGCAACTGGTTCACAACGCAGCCGCCAGATTACTCACCAGGTCAAAAAAGTCATGTCACATTACACCCATTCTAGCCTCACTGCATTGGCTCCCGGTACAATACAGAATACATTTCAAAATCCTCACTTTCACCCACAAAGCACTCCACGGCCAAGCCCCTGCCTACATCACTGAACTGATTCAACCTTACACAACCACACGCTCACTCCGTTCAGCCGATCAGCACCTCCTCGTGGTCCCCAGGACCAGATTAAAAACAAAGGGTGACCGAGCTTTTGAAGTGACAGCCCCTAGGCTGTGGAACGCCCTCCCCCTGGACCTAAGAACTGTCCTTTCTGAGGCCTCTTTTAAAAAACAATTAAAAACACTCATGTTTAGACAGGCATTTGGTCACATATAATCACTGTTTTTCTACTGTTTGTGTTTTTATTTTTGTTGCTATGTTGTTTTTCACTGTTGACCCTGTGAAAATGGCTGCTGCTGTTTTTATAGTTTTAATTTTGTACTATTGTAAAGCACCCTGTGCACTCGTGCTGAGAAGGGTGCTATATAAATAAAGGTCATTCATTCATTCATTCATTCATTCATTCATTCATTCACTACTTTTGTGCGACAGTCTTGTATGATGAAGTAGGTAATCAATTTCCGAAAAATAATACTGTTGAAATATCAAGGTTTCTGCCCGAGAGGTTTCTGCCGAGAGTTATGGCTTAACCCATTCTGACCTGAGATCAGATTCATACGAGGTTTCCACTGGACACACACTGGTCTGATTAACCCATTCTGACCTGAGATCAGATTCTAAAAATCGTCGTTCTTTCGATTTTTCAAAAATAGCAGACCTACAAGCTCGTAGCGCGCCACTCGGTGGCGCGATACGAGCTTGTAGATCTGCTATTTTTTAAATAGCTAAAGCATAACATGATGCTGACACCAAAATGGGTTCCCGTTCAGAATGGGTTAAGGTGGGGGTGTAGAAATGGACGCTCAACCCTATTTCTTTCTGCCCTGCTGTCTGCACACACACAGGCACCATTTATTTGTTATTGATAAATGAAAATGTATAAAAGTACCAGTAGTATTTCAAGGAACAGACTGTATACAGTTTGGTGTTGTATAGCAAGTCTCATTTCTATATAACCTTTCTGAGCGGTTAAATGTTTTATAGACAACATGAAAGTGGTTCTTTCTGATGATTTGGGTTTCGGGATGCCACGATAATGTTTCTCCAAACTTTGGTCCAATTAATACATTGATGTTGTTGTAATCCCAAGTATGTGTTCCAAGATTGGATAATAGATATTAACGAAGTATATCTTTGTAATAAGCAGATGGCAGCAGATCTGCTACTTTTGATGCTTTTGTGTAGTAGTATGATCAAGTATGGCGTTAATTTACAAAAAACAGCAACAATATGAAAACCTAAATCACATACAGTAGGACTACTTTATGCATGCAGGCAGTTTTATTTATGTGAATCAACCAACTACAAGTTTTGTCATTTTCCCCAACATATGAAAACATTGAAAACTAACATTTTGTGGTATAGTTCTGTAATGGACCGTTCTTAAGGCCAGAGACCCAATTAAGTTGATATTTTCATGTCATTTTTCTCTCCGAACGCTTCCTTGGGAAAATGCCCAGAGGCAAGTAATCTCAGCACAAATGGTAAACTATGTAGCTTTTATGATTGAAAGTATGTATATCTTTCATTTCCAGTTACCAGAGCTTAAGTTACGATGGGTCAAAACGTCTAATGAGTTTTGTGAAGGCAATCAAGGCGAATACGTGAGTTTTCTTTCATTTCCAGTTTTGCGCAGTGGGCGAAAATAATCGCTGGTGCAACCTGGCGTTGCGAGGCGTTGTGAGCATGTAGTTCAGCTATTTTCACTATACTGTGGAACGGAGTAAAAATAAACTAGATAAAGTGCCCCTCGGGGCACAGGGCAGGTCAGGTTGTGGCCTCCTGGTGGCGCTATAATAGGCCAATGTGAAAAGGGTGCCAGTTCTTCTTACGCCTTGCCTTGGATGGCAATTGGATGATTTGAGGATTTCTTTTCCAAAAATGTGATTTGCAAAAATCCCCCTGTTGGTGGCGCTATAACAGGCCAATGTGAAAAGGGTGCGATATATTCCTCAGCCTAGTAGGAAAGTGCGTGAAAGATTTCACGTAAATTTCACGCTGCGTTCATGATTTGAGGCTTTTTGTTCAAAATGGGTCAATCCTATGCAAACTTTGAAAGCCAATGTTAGCCAATTAGGATGTAATATGAAATATCGGACAGATCCGACTTGAACACATGACTTTAGAGATAGTGTGTAACGATTCGCAGGTTTTCTGGACAGAATCTGGATGAGTAATATAAAAAAAAATGTTTTTCAAATGTCGGCCTCCTGGTGCTTTTGGCCTGGTGGAGACAAGCACTGGGAATTGTAGGAGTTGAGGAGTTGCCTCAACTCCTACAATTCCCAGTGCTTGTCAAGATTGATTTTTGGTGAATGTTCCCCCCCAGAACATTCTCAGAACATGCTCGGGTTTGCCACTGCGCCAGCCGAGCGCCCCCAAACGCTTATTTCCACCCGGACTGATTTCCAAAAGATTGAATATAGCCTGTTACAAAAATAATAAAGTCCCCACACAGGACTCCTTACTTGATCTCACTTGCAAGGCTGTATATTCCTTTGAGGATGTGTTTTCTGTTTTGCTTCCCTGATTCCTGCATGCTGTACATTCATGCTTCTATAAGCTACAAACAGACTCAGTCACCCACCCGTGACGATGTGAGTTCAGATATCAGATATCCTGTTCCACCTCTTCCTTCCACTCATCTCCATATCATTAGTGACAGACCAAAAAAGACACGTAGAGCGTGAGATTAAAATGAGAGATTAAATGTAAATCGTCTCTGTCGGTCTGTGGAAACCTCATGTCCAAATCAGACTGCTACTTTCCGGGGTTCAAATGCACGTGTACTGTACCATGCACGTGCTGTTTATTTCGGACTAATAAAGTATTCAATTAATCAATCAATTAATCAATCAATCAATCAAAAACACTGTAGTATGATATACAGGCATTCATTTACAAAGAATATCAATAGACACAAGAGGTTTCCGTTCGACATCAACATTAGATGTCGACATAAGAGCTGGTGGAATATGCTCTCTCTCTCTCTCTCTCCATCTCTCCATCTCTCTCCCTCTCTCTCTCTCTCTCTCTCTCTCTCTCTCTCTCTCTCTCTCTCTCTTCTCTCTCTCTCTCTCTCTCTCTCTCTCTCTTTCTCTCTCTCTGTTTCTGTCTCTCTCTCTCTCTCTGTCTCTCTGTTTCTGTCTGTCTCTGTCTCTCTCTCTCTCTCTGTCTCTCTGTTTCTGTCTGTCTCTCTCTCTCTCTCTCTCTCTGTCTCTCTGTTTTTGTCTGTCTCTCTGTTTCTGTCTGTCTGTCTGTCTGTCTGTCTCTCTCTCTCTCTCTCTCTCTCTCTCTCTCTCTCTCGTAGACTTCCTCATTACATCCAGCCCAGCCCAGGCAGAAAGGCATGCCAGATATCGAAACATTCCTCAGAGAAATGGGATAGCCTATTCTGTTCTCAGCCGCACTAATTACAAGCTCTGAGATGAATAAATAAACACTTTCACCACCATAATACCGACGCCACGCACAGACGCACTGTTTATTTCTCGCTCAGTCCCACGTCGACCGCAGAGAGAGAAGGAATCACAATGAACCGCCTGTCTGTCTTTCACGCGGATGGGCAGATGTTCTGTGATGAGAGAGACATCTTCTCCACTGCAACCTTATTACATTAGTTCTGTTTCCATTAATGGGACAGACTCGTCCAGATCAGCTGCTGCCTGCGGCCGCCCTTTGGGTCCAAGCAGAAGAGAGCGCTATAGTGTTGCAATGTTTTATTTAGTTTTAGGGTTTAGGGTTTTAGGCACACACACACACACACACACACACACACACACACACACACACATACACACACACCAGCCATGTTACCACTTATTGTGAAATAAGAAAAAGTCCCCCCCTTCTGTTTAGCCTAGAACTGGAAGAAGATGTACTCTTTGGCTGATCACATGACCCCAAGTTCTGGGCCTCCAGTTCTATAGGCTAAATAGAAGGGGGGGACTTTTTTTTAATCATTTCCACACAGGAACTTTCAAAGATCTGGCAACCCATTTCCATTTGGCACAAAAATGGTACAAAGAAATAACAAAGAGAGCGCTAGGGATTTCTCCGCTGCATGTGCAGCACGTAGCCGTGCTATATGAGAGATGAAATGATTTAGAAATACAATACAATCGAGAACAAAATTAAGATTTTTTTTAAATTGAGAAAACAGATGTGATTACAGTAGCCTACTGAACTGTCAAAATAAACAAAACATGAAAACACATGCTATAAAAGGTCTCCCATGAGAGAGAGAGATTCAAACAAAACACATGCTATAAAAGGTCTCCCATGAGAGAGAGAGAGATTCAAAGTGGCTTCATTGGCATGAAAACATACAATGTCATACATGCCAAATTAAGCAAGAGTGAAACAAACAAAACAAACAAAACAAAACAATTAATTAATGTACAAATAGATACTGAACATAAATAGAAACTGTGTAAACAGAGCTGTGTTATTACAACTTTGAGGGGAAGACCTAGTCTTAAACTATACAAATTGTGCATTTTCTTTAAGAAATAGTACGCTGTATTTTCCGTTTATATGATGTGGACATGGACAGCTCATAGAATCACACTTCAGCACCATGGACAGCTCACTGTTGTTATAGAAACACACTTCAGAACCATGGACAGCTCACTGTGTTGTTATATAGAAGCATACTTCAGCACCATGGACAGCTCACGGCGTTAAATAGAAACACACTTCAGCACCATGGACAGCTCACGGCGTTAAATAGAAACACACTTCAGCACCATGGACAGCTCACTGTGTTATTATATAGAAACACACTTCAGCACCATGGACAGCTCACGGCGTTAAATAGAAACACACTTCAGCACCATGGACAGCTCACTGTGTTATTATATAGAAACACACTTCAGCACCATGGACAGCTCACTGTTATTATATAGAAACACACTTCAGCACCATGGACAGCTCACTATGTTATATAGAAACACACTTCAGCACCATGGACAGCTCACTGTGTTGTAATAGAAACACACTTCAGCACCATGGACAGCTCACTGTGTTGTAGAAACACACTTCAGCACCATGGACAGCTCACTGTGTTATATAGAAACACACTTCAGCACCATGGACAGCTCACTGTGTGATTCTGTGTACAGAGGTCACACACTGATTTGTAGTCTCTCTCTCTCTCTCTCTCTCTCTCTCTCTGGCACAAACCATTGTCGCACACAAACCATTGGCTAACAATGCTCATATCTTCACTGATATTGGGCAACATGTTCCCTCCATAAATGGGCATATGCCAGTTTGTGTTGATGTTGGGGATTTCCAGACCATAAATCATCATTGCCTCAGTGCCAGGTTGCCACAGACAGACAGACAGACAGACAGACAGACAGACAGACAGACAGACAACTCTGTAATAGTACTACACTCACGACAAGAATAAGTTATTTGTATCCAGCAACGATCAGGTGCCCTGCACCTCCCTACAGAGGGACTCACCTCCCTACAGAGGGACTCACCTCCCTACAGAGGGACTCACCTCCCTACAGAGGGACAGAGGGGCATCTCTAGATGCTGTGGTTTTGCTCTCAGAGAGGGAATTCGCAGCAGAGTCTTTCAAATTGAGGTTTCGTGTGTGCCACGTAATTGTCGAAGTCTGTGTTGTTGTGGGCCTGCATTGTGCAGCTTTTATCTGACTGTTCAATGTGTGTGTTTTGTGCTCTTTGAGACGTGGTGTGTGTACAGGAGCTCTGTGATAAGAGAACAATATCCAACGACCATGTTAATAAATTAGTACAAAGTGTGAAGATTTTGATTAGGTATTAGGATTTTGAGCTTTTCTGCCTTCATTCGGATAGTACAGTTAGTAATAGTAGAGACAGGGAGACATTGTGTTCCAGAATCAAATATTTGAATTAAAATATTTTAAGATTTGCACAAATGTTCACAATTCTTCAAAAATAGCTAGATCTACAAGCTTGTATGGCGGCACAAAGTGTATGACGCACTACGAGCTTGTATATCTTGAGCTTGAATAATGCCTTTTTGGCTCAAATCTAAAATGGCACAGATGCTTTCCCGGTCTTAACGGGTTAACCACTATAGGCCAATCGGCACCCCAGAAAAGGTGAGACTTTGTTGTTGCCTGTTGGAAAATATAATACGAAAATAAAATATAATAAGTTGCCGGCTGGCCTCTCACCGTGGTGGTGATGATTGGCGGAGAAACAATGCGGAGACATTAAATTGGAAGACTCCACCAGGTGAATGCAGAACTTAAGTTTAGATTAGTTTTTACCCAAAATATGTGTTGCCTATGGGCTCCGTACAGCCCACGGGACTGGAGATCAGCACATTTATGAGAGGTGGAGAAAGACTGAGCACTGATGCAGAGAATGAGAGCGGAAGGCAATCTTACTATGAACTCTCTACCCTGAAAGAACCGTGCCTCTGTCAATCACTCAGCCCCACCGCCACCTGCCAAGGGCCCTCCCTCCCTCCCTCCCTCCGTCCGTCTGTCCGTCTGTCCGTCCTCTACAGTGAATGAATACAGAAAGTCTGACGCTTACAGTAGCATCCGACTGCAGCAGCGCTTTAATGAGATCTCTGGGTAAAGTGTGATTAAATCGTTCTGATGATTTTTCCAGCATGGCTGTAGTATTGCCTCAGGGCCCTGAAACCTCTTTATGATAAACCCCTGGCCTGGAATAGAATACAAGTCCTGCTTTACAGTCTTTACCTTTTTTTTTTTTTTTTGCATGGAGGGGGTCCTTATATGTTTGTGTGTGTGTGTGTGTGTTTCAAATGCCCCTTTGAAATGCAACGTTCTTTTTTTTTTAAATCCCCTGTAGTTTCTCTGTTTTTATTAAACACTGTATATGCACTGATGATAACTCTAATACTCTTCTCCTGTGCAAAGTGCTGAACAGGCGAGTCATCAGCAACGGCCTCTCTTACACTTTACTGTGTCTTAACTATCTCGATAATGAGCCTCCAGAGAGGCCTAAAAAGTTAATGTGGCTTGATAAATACTGAATGTAGCCCATACGCCGTTCCTCTGTGCCTTTAACCCGTTCAGAACTAACTGAGGCTGAGGCCCATTCTACAAATGTCTTCTACATTCTGACAGTTTTCTGAAAAAGCTATGTTTCTATGTCAGTCGTTCTTCGATTTTTCACACTGTGTAGGAGCTATCCATGGTGCTGAAGTGTGTAACACTGTGTAGGAGCTATCCATGGTGCTGAAGTGTGTATGAGCTATCCATGGTGCTGAAGTGTGTAACACTGTGTAGGAGCTATCCATGGTGCTGAAGTGTGTAACACTGTGTAGGAGCTATCCATGGTGCTGAAGTGTGTATGAGCTATCCATGGTGCTGAAGTGTGTAACACTGTGTAGGAGCTATCCATGGTGCTGAAGTGTGTAACACTGTGTAGGAGCTATCCATGGTGCTGAAGTGTGTAACACTGTGTAGGAGCTATCCATGGTGCTAACCAATAGCTAAAGAATAACATACTGCTAACACCAAAAGGGGTTCCTGTCCAAAATGGGTTAACCCGTTGTGAACTGAGGCCCGTTCTACAAATGTCTTCTAAATCCCAACAGCCTTCTGAAAATGTCTCTAGGTCAGTGTGGTTCTCAAAATTATTCATGGCATTAATTAAGGACCCACAGAAATCTGTGAATATGTCCCTCCCCATCTCAAAATGTTTTGTTCTATAGGGACCTCCCCAAAAACAAATATTTGAGTTAAAACTGCCTTTACAAGCTCATAGCAGATCTACAAGCTCATAGCAGATCTACAAGCTCATAGCAGATCTACAAGCTCAGATGCACCGATGTGGAGCTTAATATCTGCTATTTTCGAATAGCCCGACACAAAAATCAAAAATTACAGATCGCTTTTCTGGTTTTAATGGGCTAGATTTAACACTTGGAAAACTATAACAACAACTTTCACAAAATGAAAATGAATGGAAGCCTGGCAACAAACAACCAAATTAATCAACGACTAATAACAGCTGTTTCAGAGACTGAGCATTAGCGAGACAGAAATGGCATTCCTCTTCCGCTAATTGGAGCAAATTAATGATTTAGATTTAGCTGCACATAAGCTGACTCAAGGCAACCATTGCAACTAATCTCTATCAAGATATGCTCTGAAGGATGCGGGAATGAAAGCGCCAAAAAAAAAAAGAATGGATGGAAAATGCAAGATGCATATTTGAGGGGGAATACATTTCCATGCTGATTCCCTGAATTGCTACTTTTCTAATCGACTTTGATGCATGGCCGAGGCTAAACACAATGTAAACAAGGGGAGCTGGGCGGGGCAACCTCTGCCAACCTGACCTCATGTTTCCTTCGATGCATGAGGAATCCATGCTGCATCTTTTCAAGTGACAGGGGGGGACTTTGGATGTAGCGTGTGCTTATTCCAAACGGTTCCCTTTCCCTCCATCACAGGCCAGGGGGAGGCAGTATAGAGACCAGGATTACTGCATGTTTTTGTGAGGGTATCTACCCTATAGGCGACACAGGGAGAAGATGCAAACTCCACACAGAAAGGCCCTTTTGTGAGGTGACAGTGCTATACCGACTGTCACCGTGCCCCTGTAGACCTGCTATTTTCAAAACGCTTATGTAATGTGGTAAAACTTACAGTAGCCTATATAGTCGCTTCTCTTTCAGGCCTGGTTTCATATAGACCTGGGCCTGCATGGCCGCATGTTTCTCTCGCAGAATCTGGCAACACAAGCGTCTTGGCCACAGCTAGCGCCGCGGCCCATAGGCTAGTTGAGAGCGCTGTAAATCATTACTGGCTTGTATAGAACAGGAAGGCTGGGAGTAACTAATGTTGGCTATTCAAAGAAGTATATATAGTATTTATACCCTATAGCCTTTGATAGCACTCCAGGAAGACACAGCAATCTTGGCATTGAAACTATAATCACATGATACACTGTGTGTACACTGTTCAGGAATAGGACTTTGGAACATACAAGGGCGATAAGTCAAGTGCAAGACACCACAATAATAACACTCTTAAATGTAATTACAATGCAAGAATGGTATTATGACTATAGTTAACAGGTTGGTTGTTGTACAGGGACGTGCACACAAGGGGGGGCTCCAGCCCCTGCCCCTTTACCCCTTATGTAAAACAACTGCCCTTTCCTTCCAGACCACGAATGCAGCATTTACTATATATATGGTGAACGTGAACAGTATTTTGCGCAAAAATTAAAAATTGTTTAGTAATTAATCCATGTCGTACACACCGCATCTCCACTAGCTAAAGAGTGCTGGGTTGGGCCCCGAAAATAGCTGATCTCTAGATCTGCTATTTTCGCTATTTTGGTCCAAAGGTTCCCTCTTAGGGGGAACACTCTCTGCACGTCCCTGCATGGTGTTGTAGACTTTGTATTTGAGTCTGTTGTCGATTAAATATTCTTCCAAAGATGAAGGAATTACAAAGTTCTTCACGGTGAAGTATTGAGAATTTATTAAGAAGATTCAGCAGAGAAACAACATACAGAGAGTGAGGATCAGGAACAGGCCTCCTTGCCTATTCCAGCAGCCCCTCCGGGTGCAAGCCTCCTCAACCCCATTCTCAGACAGTCCTTATAGTCATATGTAATGTCCATATACGGATCTTTGCTAAACATAAGGGTGACACACAAATAAGTATACCTTTGCTGACAGCGTGGAGGAGTCAAGTCAGCTGTTGGATTGACAGCTGCATTAATTAGACTGAGCACATTGGTGAGCAAAGAGACTTAATGGAAGGAAGATAAATACACAATAATGCATATATCTGGCACCGTAGTTGGCATTCTAAAATTCCCATTACAGGTCCACGGGTCCGAGGGGAGGCGGGCAAGTCTGAGTAGACTTTGGAGAATATGGAAAAGGTGTGAAGCTACAGTATAGTATAGTCTATATATAGACTATAGACTTTAGTGACATTGAGATGTTTGAGAACGAAGAGATGCGAGTCGAATCAAAGTGGCATCCAGAGTGGATTGTTTACACTTACAGTCCCTCTGCTGTGATTATTGCCTTCTTGAAGTAATTCCATTATGTCTAACTAACCGCCTGCTCCTCCTGGGCGTTATAGACACAGACTAGTAGACTAAGGGAAGAGGGCACAGCAGTGAATAATGACTATTCACCTGCTCCTCCTGGGCGTTAGACACAGACTAGTAGACTAAGGAAGAGGGCACAGCAGTGAATAATGACTATTCACCTGCCTCCCTATACTGGCTTATATTGGATGACTTTCCCCTTCTCCCTCTGTAATGTAATGAATATTCATTCATCGCCGAGGGATCGGTCCAATGACCTTTGCGACAAAATGATGAAGAATGCGGCGTTCTCTCCACGCGATGAAAAATACAAACCAAAAACCAAAACGTTTCTTATCGTCTTTGTCGGGTGGAAACGTAGGTCCAAAACTGTTACTTCCAACAGTCAACTGTTGATTAAAACAAACAAACAAACAAACACAGCTGTGTGAAGTGAGGGGCGCTAATATATTATTACTCTAACTGTTGATTAGGTGATGTAATAGTGATGTAAAAACAAACGGTGCCAACACAAACATTAAACGCCATTAGCAATAAAGAGACAATATGACATCATAAACGACACATTATGACGTACATTCTCCCTTCATTGTCAATGCGTTTACTAAACAAACTTTGAACTAAAGACAAACTTTAAACCTGTGTATAGGCAAAAACAACCTGTGTGTGTGTGTGTGTGTGTGTGTGTGTGTGTGTGTGTGTGTGTGCGTGTGCGCGTGTATGTGTATCAATCAATCAGATTTATTGTCACTTCCACAATATACACTGGGCATACAGGGGTGCAAAAAGACCGTTCTCCATCATGGCTCATGATGTTTCACATTTAAAAACAATAGACACATTAAAAAGTGGCAAAGCCTTTTTAAAAAAACATTAAAAAGGTCAAAGGAGCAGAAAACATTGGCAGGAGAAAAGTGCTGATGCATTTAAAGTGTGTAAAGTGCTGTTCATCTCTCAGGATGTTGGCCTTGGGGGGCAATACGTGGCCAGTGTTCAGTGTCCTGATGGTTTGGGGGAAGAAACTGTTGGACAGCCTGACCAAGTAGGGTGGAGAAAAACACAAAAAGATAACTTTATGGAGATGAGAGGGGTTTGACCCACATCAACGTTACATTCCTTCAGCCACACATAACATTTCTTCTTCTCGTTGGAGGAGAGGACATTGTGTTTTTCTACCTCGTTTCTCTCTTCTCATCTCGTACATTTTTTTAATCTGGGGATGTGCACACTCACTCTGTGTCAATCAGACACCACTGCTCTCTCTCTCTCTCTCTCTCTCTCTCTCTCTCTCTCTCTCTCTCTCTCAGCATGTTGAATCACATCACAGCCCACTTGGTCTGCAATATCCCAGTATAGTTACAATGGCTTTGATGAAACCTTCTCATCTTCCCCTGGCTGGCTACACATGGCGCCCCTTTCTAGTTTGGCAGCTCCCAGTCCCTTCTTCTCTGACTGATTGAACTGACGGTGTAATCTGCGACGGGACGGGAGGTCTTCTTCGGGGACAATGGGTGCCGTTTTAGGCGTTTTTAGCGTCGGGGTGTAAGTGTGCCCATGCAGGGGCGGCCTTAGGAATCTGGAGGCCCGTTTGAAGACCCAATATGAGGCCCCCATATACCCTTTACAATTATTTTGCTGATATATATATATATTTTTTTAAGTACATTTTATTCAAAGAGTATGACATTATGCAATTTTCACAGACAGAGAATATGACTCTTTGTTTTTTTTACATTTTCTCCCACAACTCCTTTCCCAGTCATCCCCACCCACCCACCATCTTTCCCCACGAGGCCAGACATATACAAACATATACAAACAACATATAAACACAGGTATAAAACCAGGAAACAGCCGTATTGATACAAATATTGACTGTTCAACATCACACGCAGTCATTACTCTTGACAATTAGCAACAACACCACCTCTCCTCATCCTGTCGTCCCTTCACAATTAAAGTGTCTCCCCTTTACCTCCCAATGCTGCACATTTTACCCTGCAGGTTATTGACATAGAATAGGTGTAATTTAACATTGTGGGAGAGAGCAAGGCAGTGAGTGAGCGAGATAGAGAGGGCCAAGAGTGGCGGGGGTTGACTGACAGCCTGACGTTCAGTTGGAGCTTGATGGAGGCCCCCCTGAGGGTGGAGGCCCGTTTCAATTGAAACTGCTGAAACATAGCTAAGGCCTCCTATGAGCGTGCCACCCAGTTCCACTGCTGGAGGTACTTGGGAAACGATGCTCGGCATAGCAGCCAAACAGCCGTACAATAAAATACCAGTATATATAAAAAATGTAGAAGGGCCAGATGGTCCAGGAAATTTAAAGTCACTTATAAATGTACAATAAAACCATGGTAATTCATGTAGGCTATACTTTACACTGTACTAATTACTTACAAATTACAATGATTGTTGCTTTTATTATGTCTATATATAGCATATTACTGTATATGCTCCTAACTGTTTAATGTTGAATATAGTATATGAACAATGCTTCTTGTTGTAAGTGAGAATAACAACACAAGAAATGATGTGTGAGAATATTATGTGATGCAATTCTAGATACTGTAGATGCATAAGTGTGTTCATAAAGATTCAGAAAGATGTAATAATAACACTCATTCACTCATCTCTCTTCCATCTCCGGCATGTTTAAATCTGATCATAATTGAAGTTGTGTCTGAATAGACCCCAACGCCATTCATTTACCATTTGGATTTACAGACTTTCGGTGGTTTTCGCAATTATTATCAGTCCTGAGCCGACGAGAATCTGTAATTGCTTTCCTAATTGCCTCTTTGTGCACAAGCTGCTGACCCAATTAGTTATGGAAACCGCCGCGTTGTGTTAACCCATTCTGGGCGGGAACCCCTTTTGGTGTTATAATTTAGCTATTGAAAAAATAGCAGATCTACAAGCTCATAGCGCGCCACCGAGTGGCGCGCTACGAGCTTGTAGGTCTGCTATTTTTGAAAAATCATGAACATGTGGTGCAAAGCTTTGAATATGTACTACTCTTTCAGAGCAAACGTTTTTAACTCAAATCTTTGCTTCTGGGAGGTGGAAACACATTTTCAGATGGGGGTCAGCGGCCAATTTCATATATTTTTGGGGGTCCTTGACATGAAATATTGAAAACCACTGATATAGAAACATGAGGTTTTTCAGAGAAAATCGATGTCGACACCAGGCCTAAATGTGTTAAGAGCATCACTACACTAACCACTGCCACTGTGACTCCTTGATGAATATTTCAAACTCGCGTCTGGCAGTCAATCCGTTCCGTGTTTGTAATGTGTCAGGCCTGCACAAGTTAATTGCATTGTGAACTCTGTGATGACACCGCTGTCTGTCAAGTACATTATTTCTGCTTCATGTGTAGCACAGTCGCACATGAACAGCCACACACACACACACACACACACACACACACACACACACACACACACACACACACACACACACACACACGTGACACACGCACACCTTGATTTCCTCTGTTGTCAAAACCCGGAAAGAAAAATCAATAGCGTAAAATGAATACTTGTTTACACGTGTCACCTGATGGACAGTTACGCACACGCACAATGTCAACTACCTATTACGATAAGATCGTCCCAAATGGGAAGCCAAATGGAGGGGAATAAGGGACAGTAATAGGCCTAGCAGAGAGAGAGCAATTTGACAGAGATAAAGTGATAAGAGTGAGAGAGACATACCGTACAGTATAGACAAAAAGAAAGAGATTGTTGCGGTCGGTTGGTGGGTGTGTGTGTCTCTTGGTTTCCTCGGTTGCTATTGTTACCTGTTTGACAGCTGTGTTGTCTCCCCTCCCCATGTGATTACGGAATGTGATGTACTGTATGCCCCTCACTTCACAGTTCACACAAGTGTGATTTTTGTGACATTTTGAAGTACACATCATTTAAATCAGAATCAGAATCAGAATATCTTTATTGTCATTGTACGAGACAACGGAATTGAATTGCAAACCAGCTCAGTGCATTTAAAACAAAATACATAATACTCTATATAAAACACAAAATACAAACATTTAACGCATGTTTCAATGTTTTTCAGGCCAATATTAGCTGAGAAAGAAAGCAAGCAGTGGGAGGACATTACTATGAAGGGCGGCGGTGGCTGGATGGAAACCGCAAGGTTGCCAGTTCGGGCTCCCCCAGAGTTAGTGTCAGGAAGTGTCCTTGACCAAGACACTGAACCCCTAATTGCTCCTGATGTGCTGGTTGGTGGTGCCTTGCATGGTTTCCGCCGCCATCGGTGTGTGAATGTGTGAATGTAATGCACAATCTATGTAAAGTGCCTTGGATAAAGGCGCTATATAAATGCACCATTTATACCATTTTAGATTCACTGCTTCTTGGCATCATCGGGCAGGACTCCAGATGAAAAGAGTGATGAAAGAAGCATCATTTTATACAGTAGCTGCATTCCCACTATGGCCTTCTTCTCAGAGCATCATTTTATAGCTGCGTTCCCACTATGGCCTTCTTCTCAGAGCATCATTCAAGGCACTCTGTTGGAAGCTGCTGAATAACATCAATCATCATTATATATCAACCATGTTTTCATTGTCCACTCTTGATTCTTTTCAAAACATATGTTGTGCCACAGGGACCTCCAGACATTCTGCATTAAAAGGTTGGAAGGTTTGCTTTAAAACAAAAACATAAACAACTATATTGACTACTTTTAATTGCTGTGGACCCCTTGGTAAAGGACCCCTAAAGACCTATTTAGAGAACCAATGGTATATGCTGTATTGCAAACATTGCATACTAATAGCTAAATATTTATTATAATTATGGGCGAAGACCCCTTATTTCTTTCTATATAACATTACTTGTTAGACACAGCACAGACATTGTAGTTATCATTGTATCAAGTAGTATTTCGCTACTAATTAGAAGACAAGCATTGCGTATAGCATGCTCCAGACTTCCCTCTCCAGAGCAACATTAGTAACTTCCTCCTGGGGGATCCTGAGACGTTCCAAGGCCAGTGAGTCGATGGGTTTCCTCCAAATGCGCCTTGGTCTGCCCCGGAGGTCTCCTCCCAGTGGGGGCTCCTCCCAGTGGGACGTGATCCTTGGTCTGCCCCGGAGGTCTCCTCCCAGCTGGCTCCTTTCCAGGCGAAGGAGCAGCGGTTCTACTGCGAGTCTCGTGTGACTGAACTTCTCACCCTATCTCTAAGGGAGACGCCAGCCACCCGTCGAAGAAAACTCATTTTGGCCGCTTATATTCGCGAGTCGTGACCTTATTCTTTCGGTCATGACCCACACTTCATGACCATATTCATGACCACCATGGGTATTGTTTTGTTTTGTTATAAATACATTTTAAAGCAAAGGAAAGGATGAGCCATCATCTTGATATCCACAGCTCTGCTTAAAAAGGTCTTATCTGGCCTAGGTGTTCCAGTCACAGACAGAGGGTTAACCAGATACAGACAGACAGACAGACGGGGGGGTTGTAGAAATAATCACTCATCACTAATCCAACACGGTTCGCTATGGCTTTGGAGAAGATGGTAAACATCTTCGAAAAATATTAAAGTTTGTTCAAATCTCAGAACATAATCCACTAAACGTAACTTTAGTAATTAACAGATTCTGTGCATGGTAAATGATTCGGTCTTACAGGCGTTATGACCTTGAAAGAAAACAAAAACTAAACATATGCTGCAGTATACAGTACGTCTCAGTCGGGTGGAAGCCTCATACTGTACGTCCAAATCTGTTACTTTAACAGGATTCAAATAAGAAAATAGCAAAGAGGCAGCGGTGGCCGAACGGTTTGCGGAGCGGTCTTGATATCGGAAGGTCGCTAGTTCGTATCCCCGGACCGGCACGTTAAAATTACCACCGCTGAAGTGCCCTTGAGCAAGGCATTGAACCCCTACCATGAAATGTTCTATGAGCAGGGCCTGGCTGTAAACAAGTTATTGAGCTTAGTCCAGTTACCCTGGGTAAACATGGTACCTTTCCTTTCCTTAGTCCAGTTACCCTGGGTAAACATAGTACCTTTCCTTTCCTTAGTCCAGTTACCCTGGGTAAACATAGTACCTTTCCTTTCCTTAGTCCAGTTACCCTGGGTAAACATAGTACCTTTCCTTTCCTTAGTCCAGTTACCCTGGGTAAACATAGTACCTTTCCTTTCCTTAGTCCAGTTACCCTGGGTAAACATAGTACCTTTCCTTTCCTTAGTCCAGTTACCCTGGGTAAACATGGTACCTTTCCTTTCCTTAGTCCAGTTACCCTGGGTAAACATAGTACCTTTCCTTTCCTTAGTCCAGTTACCCTGGGTAAACATAGTACCTTTCCTTTCCTTAGTCCAGTTACCCTGGGTAAACATAGTACCTTTCCTTTCCTTAGTCCAGTTACCCTGGGTAAACATAGTACCTTTCCTTTCCTTAGTCCAGTTACCCTGGGTAAACATAGTACCTTTCCTTTCCTTAGTCCAGTTACCCTGGGTAAACATAGTACCTTTCCTTTCCTTAGTCCAGTTACCCTGGGTAAACATAGTACCTTTCCTTTCCTTAGTCCAGTTACCCTGGGTAAACATAGTACCTTTCCTTTCCTTAGTCCAGTTACCCTGGGTAAACATAGTACCTTTCCTTTCCTTAGTACAGTTACCCTGGGTAAACATAGTACCTTTCCTTTCCTTAGTCCAGTTACCCTGGGTAAACCTAGTACCTTTCCTTTCCTTAGTCCAGTTACCCTGGGTAAACATAGTACCTTTCCTTTCCTTAGTCCAGTTACCCTGGGTAAACATAGTACCTTTCCTTTCCTTAGTCCAGTTACCCTGGGTAAACATAGTACCTTTCCTTTCCTTAGTCCAGTTACCCTGGGTAAACATAGTACCTTTCCTTTCCTTAGTCCAGTTACCCTGGGTAAACATAGTACCTTTCCTTTCCTTAGTCCAGTTACCCTGGGTAAACATAGTACCTTTCCTTTCCTTAGTCCAGTTACCCTGGGTAAACATAGTACCTTTCCTTTCCTTAGTCCAGTTACCCTGGGTAAACATAGTACCTTTCCTTTCCTTAGTCCAGTTACCCTGAGTAAACATAGTACCTTTCCTTTCCTTAGTCCAGTTACCCTGGGTAAACATAGTACCTTTCCTTTCCTTAGTCCAGTTACCCTGAGTAAACATAGTACCTTTCCTTTCCTTAGTCCAGTTACCCTGGGTAAACATAGTACCTTTCCTTTCCTTAGTCCAGTTACCCTGGGTAAACATAGTACCTTTCCTTTCCTTAGTCCAGTTACCCTGAGTAAACATAGTACCTTTCCTTTCCTTAGTCCAGTTACCCTGGGTAAACATAGTACCTTTCCTTTCCTTAGTCCAGTTACCCTGGGTAAACATAGTACCTTTCCTTTCCTTAGTCCAGTTACCCTGGGTAAACATAGTACCTTTCCTTTCCTTAGTCCAGTTACCCTGGGTAAACATAGTACCTTTCCTTTCCTTAGTCCAGTTACCCTGGGTAAACATAGTACCTTTCCTTTCCTTAGTCCAGTTACCCTGGGTAAACATAGTACCTTTCCTTTCCTTAGTCCAGTTACCCTGAGTAAACATAGTACCTTTCCTTTCCTTAGTCCAGTTACCCTGAGTAAACATAGTACCTTTCCTTTCCTTAGTCCAGTTACCCTGGGTAAACATAGTACCTTTCCTTTCCTTAGTCCAGTTACCCTGGGTAAACATAGTACCTTTCCTTTCCTTAGTCCAGTTACCCTGGGTAAACATAGTACCTTTCCTTTCCTTAGTCCAGTTACCCTGGGTAAACATAGTACCTTTCCTTTCCTTAGTCCAGTTACCCTGGGTAAACATAGTACCTTTCCTTTCCTTAGTCCAGTTACCCTGGGTAAACATAGTACCTTTCCTTTCCTTAGTCCAGTTACCCTGAGTAAACATAGTACCTTTCCTTTCCTTAGTCCAGTTACCCTGAGTAAACATAGTACCTTTCCTTTCCTTAGTCCAGTTACCCTGGGTAAACATAGTACCTTTCCTTTCCTTAGTCCAGTTACCCTGAGTAAACATAGTACCTTTCCTTTCCTTAGTCCAGTTACCCTGAGTAAACATAGTACCTTTCCTTTCCTTAGTCCAGTTACCCTGGGTAAACATGGTACCTTTCCTTTCCTTAGTCCAGTTACCCTGGGTAAACATAGTACCTTTCCTTTCCTTAGTCCAGTTACCCTGAGTAAACATAGTACCTTTCCTTTCCTTAGTCCAGTTACCCTGAGTAAACATAGTACCTTTCCTTTCCCAATCTACATAAGCTCAAATCGCATCGCTGTGCGACACGTGTCGAGCTTACAGATTTGCTACTTTTGATGCTTTTGTGTGACACTGTAGTACAGTATGTTCAAGTAGGGCGGTAATTGAAGAAACAACACAACCAGTTATAGAATATGGTGAGATGAGAGTTTTCTGCCTGACAGTCAGTGACGATTAGCAACATGAGGATATAGGCAACGGTTTTCTTCTGTGTGTCGGTCTGATAAGCAGCTTGATCCACAGAACAAGCTGCCTTGTTTTGGTAGATACGAGATTAGATTATTCTTTCCACTTCACGCGGAATCAATTTCACAGAGCATCACGACTATATAGCGTGAGCATCCGCTGCGAGATCGCTTGTGAATGTCATTCATTCCGGAGAACGATTTGTCTCGCCTGGCGTGCCTGCATGCACGAGCCAGCCGCGTCTCCAGGATACTGTAGGGCCTAACTATTCCATCCTCCACTGGTTAACCCATTTAGGCCTGAAGAAAATGTCAGTTTTCTGAAATACCTATGTTTCTAGGCCTATATCACTCAATATTTCATGTCAAGGACTCCCAAAAATGATCTGTAATTGGCCTC
This sequence comes from Protomyctophum bolini, assembly GCF_963924005.1. Lineage (NCBI taxonomy): Eukaryota > Metazoa > Chordata > Actinopteri > Myctophiformes > Myctophidae > Protomyctophum > Protomyctophum bolini. The sequence goes on along the minus strand of NC_137882.1, from coordinate 4,318,232 downwards.
CGACCCCCATCTGAAAATATGTTGTTCCAGGGACCTCCCTAGAAGCAAAGATTTGAGTTAAAAACGTTTGTTCTGAAAAAAATATATTCCAAATTTGAGGCACATTTTCAAAAAATAGCAGACCTACAAGCTCGTAGCGCGCCACTCGGTGGCGCGCTATGAGCTTGTAGATCTGCTATTTTTAAATAGCTAAATTATAACATAATGTTTAAAACACCAAAAGGGGTTCCCGCCCCAAAATGGGTTAATATTTGGCCCAAAAACTAATATATATATATTAGTGTGAAAGATGCATTTTTGGTCTCAAGGGAGAGCGGATTGCCATTGATGCGGATGACAGCCGTGGGAGTCTCTTTTCCATATTCCCCCCCTCAGGAGTTTTGATTGATATGGAAATGGCAGAGATTTGACAGAGGCAGCAGAACACCACTACTGCACTGCTGAACCTGTGCATGGCAGAGATTTGACAGAGGAAGCAGAACACCACTACTGCACTGCACTGCTGAACCTGTGCATGGCAGGCTGTATAAATATTTCAATCAGGCTATATGTTTATTGTAGTGTCTGTCTGACGTGTTTCAAAGGCAGTTTTTCTTTTTTTGTCACTTTCCTTTTGACAGAAGTTCGAGGCTGATCAATGACTGCACCCTGTGTGACTGTGTGTGTGTGTGTGTGTGAGACTGTGTGTGTGTGTGTGTGTGTGTGTGTGTGTGTGTGAGAGACTGTGTGTGTGAGACTGTGTGTGTGTGTGTGTGTGTGTGTGTGTGTGTGTGTGTGTGTGTGTGTGTGTGTGTGTGTGTGTGTGTGTGTGTGTGTGTGTGTGTGTGTGTGTGTGTGTGCGCGCGTGTGCATGTGTGTAAAATGCTGTTTGAGGTTGGAAATCAATGTCTGCCACCTGTATTTGATTAAACCATTTTACGCGGGAACCCCTTTCTGGTGTTTTAAGCATTATGTTACACTTTAGCTATTGAAACATAGCAGATCTACGAGCTTGTAGTTCTGCTATTTTTGAAAAGTCGTAAAAATGTGGCGCAAATCTTTGAATATATATTTCAGAGCGAACATTTTTAACTATCAGCTTCTGGGGGGTCCCTGGAACTACATATTTTGAGATGGGGGTCCGTGGCCCAATAGCCCACTGACATAGAAACATGGGTTTTTCAGATTTTTTTTGAAGCCTTTTCTTTAATCGACCTCAGTCCAGAATGGGTTAAACAGTCTGGCTATAGAACCACAAGCAGCTCAAACACTGACAAGGCCTTCCTGACGTCATTGATCTTTTACTAACGATGCCACTACGCCTTGTTGCCCTCAAATCTAGACCTATTTAGCCCATTCTGACCTGAGATCAGATTCTAAAAATGTCTTCCACATCCTGACAGTTTTCATTCTGACCTGAGATCAGATTCTAAAAATGTCTTCTATGTCAGTCGCTCTTCGATTTTTCAAAGAATAGCAGACCTACAAGTAGATCTGCTATTTTTCAATAGCTAAAGCATAACATGATGCTATAACACCAAAAGGGGTTCCTGTCCAGAATGGGTTAGACATTCTGTGTGCAGTCCCGCCGAGTTGGAGAAACGGAGTGTGGATTTGAATTATTTCCAGACAAAATGCATGGCATGGGGATGGACTTGAATGATCACAGCACTAGACCACACAACACCACTAAAGCTACTCATTGACCCATTCTGACCTGAGATCTGATTCTAAAAAATGTCTTCTATACATCCTGACAGTTTACTGAATGTTATGTTTCTATGTCGATTTTTCAAAAATAGCAGACCTATACAAGCTCATAGCGCGCCACTCGGTGGCGCGCTATGAGCTTGTAGATCAGCATTATGTTATGCTTTAGCTATTGTAAAAATAGCAAACACCAAAAGGGGTTCCTGCCCAAAATGGAATAAAAAGAGAGAGAGAGAAGAGAAAATAGGGCTAATTAATCCTTCCTCTTGATAATAATAAATAATAACAGTAGATGTAAAAAAAAAGCACATGTGAGGTGGTTATATTTTTCAGCTTTCAGCTTGATTGTTGGGACATGAAAATAAAAAGCCATTATGTTATTGTGTGGCCCGGCATCACCTTTCCAAGTTAAGTATAGAAGAAAATATATAGTAATTTACTGTTTTTTGATTGCCTCGAGTGTCATCACCTGTGAGGACCAGCTGAAGCAGGCTGGCTAATGAGCTGGACGAGCATGGACAGCATCTATAGGGACAGTTGCTTCAGCACCATGGACAGCAGCTATAGGGAGAGTTACTTCAGCACCATGGACAGCAGCTATAGGGACAGTTGCTTCAGCACCATGGACAGCAGCTATAGGGAGAGTTGCTTCAGCACCATGGACAGCAGCTATAGGGACAGTTGCTTCAGCACCATGGACAGCAGCTATAGGGAGAGTTGCTTCAGCACCATGGACAGCAGCTATAGGGAGAGTTGCTTCAGCACCATGGACAGCAGCTATAGGGAGAGTTACTTCAGCACCATGGACAGCAGCTATAGGGACAGTTGCTTCAGCACCATGGACAGCAGCTATAGGGAGAGTTGCTTCAGCACCATGGACAGCAGCTATAGGGAGAGTTGCTTCAGCACCATGGACAGCAGCTATAGGGAGAGTTACTTCAGCACCATGGACAGCAGCTATAGGGACAGTTGCTTCAGCACCATGGACAGCAGCTATAGGGACAGTTGCTTCAGCACCATGGACAGCAGCTATAGGGAGAGTTACTTCAGCACCATGGACAGCAGCTATAGGGACAGTTGCTTCAGCACCATGGACAGCAGCTATAGGGAGAGTTGCTTCAGCACCATGGACAGCAGCTATAGGGACAGTTGCTTCAGCACCATGGACAGCATCTATAGACAGTTACTTCAGCACCATGGACAGCAGCTATAGGGACAGTTGCTTCAGCACCATGGACAGCATCTATAGGGACATTACAAGGCCCTTTCAAGGACATTACAATAGATCAAGAAAATGTGATTAGACATCCCGAACAAATGACGTGTTTGAAATGTGTGTCGTCTTTGCTAGTTTGCCTAGACACTCACATTGTCCACCAGTGCAATATATCCATGACTTTCGTCCTGCTTAAACTTTTTCAGGAAACCTACCAAACACACACACAGAACATTGTGCCTTTGTATTGCATCGCATTACATGTGTGTTTGCACAATTATCTCTTTATAACATGAATAGTATATACACAGCTTTGAACCTGATGCAACATTTTCTGCCAGTGTTCTAAGTACAACATGCATGTCCTTGAAAGGTCCATTTAATATGAATAGTATACATACACAGCTTTGAAGTACCTGATGCAACATTTTCTGCCAGTAACCTTGTGGTGCTACTTTTGTCCGGCGTTTATATCTTTTTGCCTCGAAGCAGCGATCGAGGGCAGAACAATTATGTATGCAAGACACGTTCCTCAGTCAATGAGGCTGAACTGGGGAAAATTAAGACCATTAGTGCCATCACGTACATTGATGTATGACATTAATCATTCAGAAAAACCAAAAGGCCGATATTTGATATAGCAAATGCAGAGTTCTAGTAGTAGAACCCTCTTTTGTTTTACTGTGAAACAGCATTGATGTTGGTGAATAACCCATTCTGAACGGGAACCCATTTTGGTGTTAGCAGATCTACAAGGTGTTAGCAGATCTACAAGCTCATAGCGCGCCACGAGCTTGTAGGTCTGCTATTTTTGAACAATCGAAGAACGACTGACATTTTTAGAATCTTATCTCAGGTCAGAATGCCAATTAATTAATCAGACCAGTGTGTGTCCAGTGGAAACCTCGTATGAATCTGATCTCAGGTCAGAATGGGATAAGAAACGTTTGAACAGCTGATTGGATGGTGTACAAAGAAGAAACCTCATTAAGTCCTGTGTTTCTTTTCAGGATTCAGATTCAAAAGGATCAAAGGCAGGCAGCAGATCGACAAGCTCAGTTAAAACACGTCACTTCGAGACGCGTTTTTACGTTTCACGTCCGCACACGCGGACGGACAGAGTGCAAAACCTACAGTAGTCTCGGCCACGCCTTTGGCCTGGAGGAGACAAAAGTTTTGTTGGTAGGAAACAAGTGATTAATTAAAAGCCTATACAGTGTATTTATGTGGGGAAAAGGAAATGGAAATGGAATGCTCAACGTATTGTCAACGCATTCAGAGACAGTCCTCTGACAGTGCCTCGTTTTGAATAGTGTTGGATATTAAGTCAAAATGGTTCCACTTAATTGCCACTAAAAAGCCTTACAGATAGGCTGTATCTGTTCTTCAGATAAGGGTTTAATTGTCCAGAAATATATGATTGCTATAAGTGAGAGATCCCCCTCACTTATCAAATTACTAGCTTTGAAAAGCGGGACAGCAAAGTAGTACTTAGCGTTTATTAAAGTGGAATGGGTCATGCCAAATGTAAGCTGTTTATCTCTGGAACAGAGACTGGAGCTGTGAGGGAATGCCTCATTGTGCGAATGACACAGAGTATAGCGAGAAGGAGATTCTTTTCTTCTGTAATCTATAACCACTCATTCAGCTTGGTGTGGAAAGCACAGTTCAATAGCAATTCAGTCAGGAACACTCACGGCATCATAAGTAGATTAAAACATTTTATTGCAACAAATAAATAGTTATATTTGACGTTAATTGGTTCCGCTCATACAGTATAGGTGTCAAGGAGGCAGGGGGGAAAAAGTTTTAAGCTTTTTCCACAAATCGTACAAATAAAGGGCTTCCGCCTGAGATCTTTCCCACATTAGATGTGTCAAACCTTTGCTACCAAACTTTTTTTTTAAGATTGACTCTGTTTAGAGCCATGCATACAAACACTGCATTTCACTTTACTTTAGAGCCATGCAACATAACATAATTTAATGGTAAATGGTGCATTTATATAGCGCCTTTATCCAAGGCGCTTTACATAGATTGTGCATTACATTCACACATTCACACACACACATTCATACACCGATTGCGGCGGAAGCCATGCAAGGTACCACCAACCAGCACATCGGGAGCAATTTGGGGTTCAGCGTCTTGCTCAAGGACACTTCGACATGTAGACAGGAGGAGGAGGAGCCGGGATTCGAACCGCCGACCCATGGATCATTGGACGACCTGCTCTACTTCCTGAGCCACAGCAGTCGCCCCACATTTCAGTTCAACATTCAGTTTAAATGTGTGAGTATGATGCAATACTTTCACCTTACGAAAGAAGCATGATGAATGAAAAATGCAAATACACAGCAGCATATGTCAATGTATGCGTGCTTGCGCGTATGCACGCACGTACGCGCGCGCACACACACACACACACACGCACGCACACACACACACACACACACACACACACACACATCACACATAATGGGAGAGAGAGAGAGAGACAGAAAGGACCTGGGATGGCCACACGTCTTGTATAAACGCTCATCGCTGTGAGCGATGTTTTATTCATGAGCGTAAAGGTAAGGTATGGCCACACATGACTTATCATCGCGCGTCGGTGCTCATTTGTAGCCGTGCTATGTGAGCCTGGCTGGGCCCAGATAACAGGCAGACGGGCTGGAGGGCGGGCGCTAACGCTAACGCCGCAAGGAGCAGAGACAGACTATCATAACGCCCAGCAGGAGACATGCTAACCCATTCTGACCTGAGATCAGATTTAAAAAAATGTCTTCTATGTCAGTCGCTCTTAGATTTTTCAAAAATAGCAGATCTACAAGCTCGTAGCGCGCCACTCGGTGGCGCGCTATGAGCTTGTAGATCTGCTATTTTCCAATAGCTAAAGCACGACATGATGCTAACACCAAATAGGGTTCCTGCCCAAAATGGGCTAATGCAGGTATAGTCTGTCTCTCTCTCTCTCAGCCAGGCGCCAGAGGACTCCGCTCTTATCCAAAACACCAAACATTTCTCAACATGGTGAGAGAGTGTTATGGACCTACTGCGGCTGCCAGCCAGCCTGATAAAAGTGCAAAGACGTGTGTCCAAGTGTGCCAAGCTATATCTTGCAGTAATAGTGATATTTTCTTTTTTTTTATGCAAAGGTTTAAAAAATAGTTTGTATTTGTCTCCATGTGTCTGTGACCAGCTATTATAGGCCTATATCTCTGAGGTCCAGACCTCAGTCATTATTTCATTAAACAACAACAACGGTCTCCTCTCCCTTCTGGCTCCTAAACTAGTGCAGAACAAACTCTCCATTGCAGCTAGACCGGTCGGTAGACTCACCCTCAGCCTTCCACCGTAATCTGAAGACTCACCCTTTAGACTAGGTTAGGTAAACTAACCCATTTAGGCCTGACTTCGAAATTTAAAAAATGTCTTCAAAATCCTGACAGTTTTCTGAAAAACCTTATGTTTCTGTATCAGTGGTGCTCAATATTTCATGTCAAGGACCCCCACACATTATATGTAATATGCCTCCGCCCCCAATCTGAAAACATGTTGTTCCAGGGACCTCCCCAGAAGCAAAGATTTGAATTTTCACTCTGTAATAATATATGTTCAAAGATTTGAGGCACATCGTATTATTATTATATCCTTGCTGTCAGACAGAACGTCCTATTTCCATATTCAAACCTTTTATGTTTTATTTTATGTCTTTTTTTAAATTAAGGCATAAATTAAGGAATAATTTATTGCCCTACTTGATCATACTACAGCATCACACAAAAGCACAGAAATTAATCCTTAAAAGTAACCAGTTTAGACTCAACAAGGTTTTCCACCCAACAGAGACGAGATATGCAGTGAGTCGTACATCGTGTGTCAGTGTCATCCTATGGGCATAACGACTCACGCGGGGCCAGGGATGCACTGCGTGAGTAAGATAACCCATTCTGACCTGAGATCAGATTCATACGAGGTTTCCACTGCATGGACACACACTGGTCTGATTAACACATTCTGACCTGAGATCAGATTCATACGTCAGAATCTGAAAAAAAAGTCAGTCGTTCGATTTTTCAAAAATAGCTATAAAGCACGACATGATGCTATATAACACCAAAACGGGTTCCCGTTCAGAATGGGATAAAGGGGAGAGGTTGGACAGATTATCCAACGCAGGGAACTGTAAGGTTCAGCGAAATCTATTATCTGAGCGCACAGGGAAATGAAGTCAGCAGGAACTGCTTGAATTCTTTCTTTTTTTCCCCGGCCTCCGTCTCTGTTCGGGGAGCATGGAAGGGCAACCGGTTCGTTAGTTGTCCCTCTGCACTTTGTCAAACTGACAGCGTAAGGAGAGCACAGCGTTAACCCATTCTGACCTGAGATCAGATTCTAAAAATGTCTGTTTGAAAATGACAGTTTTCCGAAAAAAGCTATGTTTCTATGTCAGTCGTTCTTCGATTTTTCAAAAATAGCAGACCTACAAGCTCGTAGCGCGCCACTCGGTGGCGCGCTATGAGCTTGTAGATCTGCTATTTTTCAATAGCTAAAGCATAACATGATGCTATAATACCAAAAGGGGTTCCCGCCCAAAATGGGTTAATTGAGTGAGTCAACGGCATATTGAGAAGGGAAGATTAATTTAGCGGAAATACATCTTTCCAAAACCACTAAATGACCTGAGTTGAGAGAGAAGACTGTGGTGAAAAGTATATATAGCTACAGTAATATAGCATGAACTATAGCTGGACCAAAGGCCCAACATTATGACGTTATTATTCGCAGTGGTGGAAATACTACCACCACATTTTTAATGTAGCCTATAGCTAATACTGTAATGTAGAAATATACTCTCTAACAAGTAACATTCCGGAATTCTAAATGTACTTGAGTAAAAGTACAAAAGTATTGGTATCAATTGGTACCGAAAGTAGACTATACTCAATAATGCAGAATGTCCCATTTCACAAGTTTTCAAATGTTACTTAAAATGTAGAACAATCTTTTGAAAATAGCAGATCTACAAGCTCACGAAATGTGTCACATTGTGACGCATATAAACATGTAAAACATAAGATTACAAATTCAACATTCCCCACCATATCTACGCGATATAGCTTTAGCGCCAATGCTGTATTATTGCTTATGGTCCTTATAGTGGTTTATGATAGCTTGCCGTCATAATGCTACAGTAAATAGTATTGGGTTGCTATAGGCAATAAAGTAAAAAAAATCACACCCGTGTGAACTGAGTGGTGCAACTCCCCCCTCCTCTCTCTCTCTCTCTCTCTCTCTCATTAGCAGGCAACAGCGCAGCACTGTCTCCCTTTCTGTGTTTCTGGCACAACAGCGCCCCTACTGGTACTCATAGTCATACTGGTGCTCATTAACATCACATAGGTGAACCAACACACAGGTAGGTGAACACGGACATTGCTGTTCCTTGGAGTGGTTGCACCACTCAAAAACTGTAAACAGAAAATGTACCGTAAGCAAAAACGTCCACTTGTTGTTGTAAACATCTTTTCAAATTGCCTTTATCTTGGGTTCCTTTCCCAGATTGTGGTCCCCAAAACAAGGCTTGGTCGACGGCCCGGAGCCAAAGCAGTGATTGAGTGAGTGTCCCTGGCACAACACCCAGACTGAGCTGGATCCACTCCTCTCCTTCACCCCATGGTTGTTAAACCATTCTGTACGGTCAGGAACGCCTTTTGGTGTTTTAACTAAGCATTATGTTTTACTTTAGCTATTGAAAAATAGCAGATCTACAAGCTCATAGCGCGCCACTCGGTGTCGCGCTATGAGCTTGTAGATCGGTCTGCTATTTTTGAAAAATCCTGAAAATGTGCCACAAATCTTTGAATATATATTCTTTATGTTGTTCCAGGGACCCCTCCCAGAAGCAAAGATTTGAGTTAAAAACGTTCACTCTGAAAGAATATATATTCAATGATTTGCGCAACACATTTTCACGGGTTTTTCAAAAATATAGATATTTTTATATTTTTATATTTTGAGCTTGTAGATTTGCCATTTTTCAATGGCTAAAGTATAACATAATGCTTAAAACACCAAAAAGGGGTTCCCGCCCAGAATGGGTTAAACAAAGCTAAAAGCATACTTTCATTGTGTGAATGAATGTACGTGGCAATGACCAAGCGCTGTGTAGACGTGTCGACGTGTCAAACTGCTTGGAGTTCAGTTATATAAGCTTCAATATCGTTACTTAGGACAGAACTTCTCTCTCCTCTGTGCCTCTGCGCTGCTCCCTGACAGCTCAGATAAAAATGGCTTTCACCCTCACTTGTCATTCAACAGCACTTTAACCCATTCTGACCTGAGATCAGATTCATACGAGGTTTCCACTGGAAACACACACTGGTCTGATTAACCCATTCTGACCTGAGATCAGATTCTATAAAAATGTCAGTCGTTCTTTTTTTCAAAAATAGCAGACCTACAAGCTCGTAGCGCGCCACTCGGTGGCGCGCTATGAGCTTGTAGATCTGCTATTTTTCAATAGCTAAAGCACGACATGATGCTATAACACCAAAATGGGTTCCCGTTCAGAATGGGTTAAAGCCATTGTGATAGTTTTCAAAGAACTTTATATAAAGACACCCCTCACATCCGTCACTGAAAAGAAAAGTCCTTTAGTTTACTCCATGGCGATGTTCAGTGTCTGTCAGACACTGACTCACACAGGAGGGCATATTCTTCTTTCAGATAAAATGAACTCCAAAGTGCTTTGAGATGCAGCGTGATGAATGAAGCCATTAACACCTGTCTGTGGCAGATTCTACCTTCAGTAGTTTCGCTAACCTTTTCGTGACGACAAGGATCCCTGGAAAAAAGGAACCATGCACCGCTCATCCGCTGAAAAGAACTTTAGAGAGGTGCTGGAGCCACAAAGGGTTAACATGAGAAAAAATAAAGGGACGCTCCGCATACACTCAGATCTGCTGCACAATCAATGTAAAACAGAATATAAACAAAAGGCTTTTGTTTATTCTGTTTTTTCGTTTACTTCGTTTTGTAAATAATTGTAATTTTTTTCCTCGTGATGTTTTTCTCTTGTCTATAAATGGACACTTTGTGTCTTTGGGTGCCTTAATTGTTGTAGTTTCACTGAGAACTACAACTCCCATGAGTTATCATGGGAGTGTTTTGACATAGGTGTAGCCTATAGGGATGGGTATCGTTAGGATTTCTTCGAGTGCGGTACCGATTCCGGTTCTGCTTATCGATTCCGGTTCTTAACGGTTCCCTATTTCGGTTCCAAAATGATATAAAAGAGGTCAAATGTTTAACAAAAAAGCTCAATGACAGGTAATGTGTATATATATATATATATATATAATATATGTGCACCACCACAGCTGACGGTGCATGGGTAATGGGTTTATTGTTAAATCGCTTATTTTCGAGCAATTACACCCCAATGCGGATGTCACCATCGTTTCTACTTCCTATAGCTCCCATAGCCCAGAGACAATCGTGGAAAAGCACAACCAGTCAGCTACAATATTTTACCAACACTATCAACAGTATTAAGACTACTATAGATAATAAAGACAATACAGTTAAAAAAAGAAGCAAGCAAGCGATTGTTTTGGCTGGAAGTATAAAATTGCTTCCGTCATTCTTAAAATATGTACCTTTCCGTTTTCCAATTATCTTTTTTCATGAATAGAATAAAACGGTTCATATTGGTCATGAATGACTCACCCTTCTGGTTGGCTTGGTTCCATGGCTTTAACCCATTCTGACCTGAGATCAGATTCATACGAGGTTTCCACTGGACACACACTGGTCTGATTAACCCATTCTGACCTGGGATCAGATTATAAAAATGTCAGTCGTTCTTCGATTTTTCAAAAATAGCAGATCTACAAGCTCATAGCGCGCCACTCGGTGGCGCGCTATGAGCTTGTAGATCTGCTTTTTTTCAATAGCTAAAGCATATCGTAATGCTAACACCAAAATGGGTTCCCGTTCAGAATGGGTTAAAACCCTTTTCTGAAATGTCTACCTAGATGGATGTCTACCACTGAGACCGGCGCTGGTGAAAAAAATATGGCAGTGACTGTTTGCGCTCAATGAGCTTTGGGTCCCATTAATACCCCCTGTAGGGGCCCCCCTGGCCCCTGTAGGGGCCCCTGGGGATATTAATCCAGCCGTTGTCAGTGCGCCTGTCTTGAATAAAGACCAGTATTATACTATATGTATCCACTAAGGCATGGTACATGAAGCAACCTCAACCCCATGAGTTCCCTTCCATTGATATCTTTACCCCATACAGCGCTGTGTTTCATAAGTGTCCTGATGAGGGCTCCATTAGGGGGAGGAAGTGCTTTTTGCACACGATGGTTCAGAGCTTTGGGGATAAATGTGTGAAGTGTGATATTACTGTATGTTCATTAGTGCTTCTCAAACGTTTGAAATGTATTTGGCTGAGTGAATGTCATTTGTAAATTGATTCTTAGACAATTTTTCATTGTCATCTCCCGTTAGTCACGCCTCCATTATATGGTCACGCCTCGTGACATCACACCTCCACATATGGTCACGCCTCGTGACATCACCCCTCCACATATGGTCACGCCTCGTGACATCACCCCTCCATATATGGTCGCGCCTCGTGACGTCACGCCTCGTGACACGTCACACCACCATATATGGCCATCTCCATATATGAAGATCACGACACTGACCTCATCTAACCCTGGATAACCATATTACGGAGAAGACTGGATCATCACTTAGATCTGCATACCGTATATGGAGCTATCTGCGAACCTCAAACCCTTATATCTCCATATATGGAGCTTACTGTTCTGACATTCCATATGTTGATCCCTCCCCACCCGTCCTTCCTGCATGTTCTGACATTCTATGTTGATCTGACCTCATCAAACCCTCTACGTTCAAGACACGCTCCATATATGGCCAGTACAGAATTCATTCCATATGTTGATCTGACACTACCCATGCCAAAGCACCAGCTATATGGCTATAACTATTATTATTATTATTATTAGTAGTAGTAGTTTGTCTGATACCACACTGGACTCTTGAAATGGTCCAATCAACACATGGGGTGGGGGGGAACCTTACGGTATGCGATCGATAAACACACTGCATCCGACTTGATGCTGCCTGATCCACATTGAATTGTTTTTGCTTCATCAAAAGGTCAAATTATCGCAAACACTCCACTGATGAAAGAACCAGCTGTCCTTCGCTCTCCACGTTTCTGTCATGAAATATTAAGAGGCTTTTCAGTCTAAACACTTCAGGGCTCCTTTCATATATCAGCTCAACTGATTAATACAAACACTTCGCCAGCCTTGGTTCTGGGTTTACAAACACTTCGCCAGCCTTGGTTTTTCTGGGTTTACAAACACTTCGCCAGCCTTGGTTCTGGGTTTACAAACACTTCGCCAGCCTTGGTTTTTCTGGGTTTACAAACACATCGCCAGCCTTGGTTCTGGGTTTACAAACACTTCGCCAGCCTTGGTTCTGGGTTTACAAACACTTCGCCAGCCTTGGTTCTGGGTTTACAAACACTTCGCCAGCCTTGGTTTTTCTGGGTTTACAAACACATCGCCAGCCTTGGTTCTGGGTTTACAAACACTTCGCCAGCCTTGGTTTTGGGTTTACAAACACTTCGCCAGCCTTGGTTCTGGGTTTACAAACACTTCGCCAGCCATGGTTTTTCTGTTGTTTTTTTTTAGGCTAGGCCGATATCTTTGCTATGAGGCAGAATCCTGTTTTTTCGTCAAATGAATGCCCTACTCCTACTTGATCATACTTCACGTCACACTATGTACTACTATGTATCTTTTCCCTTTTTGCTTCCTATATGATGAATTCCTGTTCTATTCCTTAACTATAGAAGTGTCGTCCACTCACAGTTAACAGTCTTTGTATTGAGTTTGTGCTTGAAATGTACTGTAATTCTACAAACTGTTAATAAATATTTCAATCAATCAATCAAACACAAAAGCATCAAAAGCAGTAGATTCGTGCCGCGTTTCGATCTTGTCTGCTATACTTTTGCTGCTTTCGAATTAGAATCCTGGACATGACGTTTCCAGCCGGCAGAGACGATTATTGTTTCTGCATGGCTCGAATGTTAACCCATTCTGACCTGAGATCAGATTCATACGAGGTTTCCACTGGACAACACACTGGTCTGATTAACCCATTCTGACCTGAGATCAGATTCTAAAAATGTCAGTCGTTCTTCGAATTTTTCAAAAATAGCAGACCTACAAGCTCGTATCGCGCCACTCGGTGGCGCGATATGAGCTTGTAGATCTGCTATTTTTCAATAGCTAAAGCATAACATGATGCTAACACCAAAACGGGTGCCCGGTCAGAATGGGTTAAGGTCCATGAAATATACATCTGACTATATAAACTGACACAAGGCAGATGGCAGCAGTAGCGGGTTTTGATTTGATGTTTTCGCTCCTGAGACGAGATGTCTCAAGTGTTCTATACACTTTTCTAAATGAAATTGCTCTCTTTCAATTCCATGTGATTCAATGGGGCTTTTTTTGGCATGAGAAAACATACTTTACATCAGCCCAAAACAAGTGTCAAAATATGAGAAAAACTGTTTAAAATGGGGAAAGTGTATAGAGTTTGGAGGGGGCCGGTATACAGCATTGTGTAAACAGAGCAATATTGTGACAGATGCAATGTGACAACTTATTGCACCATTACATGTTACACAGGGTTTAGGCCTAATGCTTTTTGAAACAAATAGCTGAAATCTTGCGGTCACTTTGGAACAAAAAAGAGCAGCTTTTCTTTTTGTCTCAAAACTATTTCCAACAGTTCTGTAAACAAAAAGAGCCTCGAATTTAAAAATACGTTTAAATGTGGCAGCTCTGTTTACATTTGTGCAATAGGTCAAAATAAATCTTCAAGCCTCTATCTTCAGTGTTTGAGATAGAAAATTGGTTTGTCACTATTGCAGCCTGAGGTAATTATACGGATGCTTATGCAGAGAGAGGGAAAAATGAAAGGCATAAAGAGGCAGAAATAATATGGTAAAATATGTGTTGGAAAATGGCTGTCAAACATTATTCATTTATTCCGTTAACCCATTTTGCGCGGGAACCCCTTTTGGTGTTATAGCATCATGTTATATGCTTTAGCTATTGAAAAATAGCAGATCTACAAGCTCATAGCGCGCCACCAAGTGGCGCGCTACGAGCTTGTAGGTCTGCTATTTTTGAAAAATCGAAGAACGACTGTGACATTTTTAGAATCTGATCTCAGGTCAGAATGGGTTAATAATCAGACCAGTGTGTGTCCAGTGGAAACCTCGTATGAATCTGATCTCAGGTCAGAATGGGTTAAACAAGGAGGGCAGTCGTTACTGGTGATGTTTGTATACAGCAGCTTCAAAGGCTTCAAAGGCTTTATTATTATCTTTTGCTTGGTTTTCTGACATTGATCTTCACCCATCAGCTAAATGCCAGTAATGCTCCAGAAAAAAGGTTATATTCTGGGACGGCTAACGGATCAATACAATATGTAAAGTCACGTGAGCAATCAGCCCTTTGGAATAACTGCATTAATTACTGTTTCTAGTTGTGAGCCTATACATTTTTAGGGATGCTCTTTGTATAGGGAATAGTTTACTTTATTAGCACATTGTATAATATAAAATGACCAATTGGGTGGGGTATTTAAGCTCACTAGACATGCATGCTTCTTCCTGCCTTCCTCCTGCTTATGGTTCCTGATTGTTGTTATGTGATGTTTGCTTCCACCACCACCACCCCAGCACCACCGGTCGGTCCGGTGCATGGGCTCTGTTATTTCTGTTCCCCATGGAGGGGTTGTTATTGTATATGTCTCTCTCCCTGCTCTTAATGTTTAATGATGGTGTTTTTAAATGAACACAGGAGGAGAAAACTATAACGATATATCCTGCAGACAATAATATCCCACCGCTTTCAGCTCTGGGAGGATGGAGTGAGTTTTAGACTGGGTTTTAGCCCTTTTTTGCATGCTCTATAATCTTCATATACTCTTAGTCTTGGGGAAAGCCGCAAGCGAGTAAGTATAAAACTTCATAGCACCTTTTTATTTTCTCCCAGAAGCAGCCTTCAGTCTTATCGCTTTCCTAAAATGTATGTGGACCTGTACGTGTCTCGCACACCGCTAGACGGGATTATTACCAGCCAAGGCGCCTGGACCGCTGAGCCACGGCCCAGCTATAGCCACTAGAATAGCTTTTTATGTAGTCATAGCACTTTATAGTATAGTATGTAACTATGTATAATAATAATAATAATAATATATACGATTTATATAGCGCTTTTCTATGTACCCAAAGTCGCTTAAATTAAAAGGTTTAAAAACTAGAAATAAAAATCAAAAGAGGGGTGAACAAGCCAGTTTGAAAAGGTGGGTTTTGAGTGTGCTTTTGAACATTTCGAAGGTGGGGGCAGCTCTGATGTGAGTTGGGAAATGTATAGTTTCATTATATAGATATTCCACTGTAACCTTCTTAGTTTATGCATGTTTCATGATAACTATACTTTTATGTATGTGATGTATTTCCATTCTTTTTTGTTCTTGCTTATTGTAAAACGCTTAAAGACTTAAATTATAAAACTATAACGATATATCCTGCAGACAATAATATCCCAGCGCTCTCAGCTCTGGGAGGATGGAGTGAGTTTTAGACTGGTTTATTTAGCCCTGCGGACACATTCTCAGATCAGGCCTGTGAGACGGCTCTCTTCAAAAGGAACCCATGGCTGAACGTTGGGTAATTAGATCATGGACTACGGGTTGCTCTGGAGAGGTCCAGCTATATGTATGGTCCGTCTCTCATCTTGGTTCTCTCTTTCTTCTTGCTCTCGATATAAACCTGGTATCAAGGGAACTCCGACGAGTATTATAAGTGAAACTGGAATCCTTGAAGAATGACATGATGGAATTTCACTTTGTGCAACGTCACTCCTTGTGCACTCTCAGACGGCGTTGGCCATAATACAGTCTTTTTTTGCACACTCTATAATCTTCATACTCTTGGGGAAAGCCCAAAGTAAAACCTCATAGCACCTTTTTCTTCTTCTCCCCAGAAGCAACCTTCAGACTTATCGCTTTCCTAAAATGTGGACCTGTATACGTGCATCTCTCTTAATTAATGGATAGTTTTATAAGAAATGTTAAACACACCTTTTCAGCAGTGCCTTTATACCTATAGGTTTTAGCATTAATCTATTGTATTTTCCTTTTTCTTTTAACACTAGAAGGTCTAAGAGGTCATTTTGACCGTTTTTATATTATTTTAAAGTTGATTATCTTTGCCCATGAAGCTTTCAGAAGGTTCCTCTTCCATGAGCATCATCATCCATCACCATTCTATCATCTCAGAAAATCTTGACATCTGAAAAAAATTCTAAATGTGAATTTAAGCACATGCAAATTTAACTTTGAACGGGCATATTTCATGCCTGTAGATTTCACCTATACAGTAGCAATGGAATAGCTACAGCACTAGAGCTCAGTCCTGGTTTAGGCCTAATGGAATAGCTACAGCACTAGAGCTCAGTCCTGGTTTAGGCCTAATGGAATAGCTACAGCACTAGAGCTCAGTCCTGGTTTAGGCCTAATGGAATAGCTACAGCACTAGAGCTCAGTCCTGGTTTAGGCCTAATGGAATAGCTACAGCACTAGAGCTCAGTCCTGGTTTAGGCCTAATGGAATAGCTACAGCACTAGAGCTCAGTCCTGGTTTAGGCCTAATGGGAGCTCAGTCCTGGTTTAGGCCTAATGGAATAGCTACAGCACTAGAGCTCAGTCCTGGTTTAGGCCTAATGGAATAGCTACAGCACTAGAGCTCAGTCCTGGTTTAGGCCTAATGGAATAGCTACAGCACTAGAGCTCAGTCCTGGTTTAGGCCTAATGGAATAGCTACAGCACTAGAGCTCAGTCCTGGTTTAGGCCTAATGGAATAGCTACAGCACTAGAGCTCAGTCCTGGTTTAGGCCTAATGGAATAGCTACAGCACTAGAGCTCAGTCCTGGTTTAGGCCTAATGGAATAGCTACAGCACTAGAGCTCAGTCCTGGTTTAGGCCTAATGGAATAGCTACAGCACTAGAGCTCAGTCCTGGTTTAGGCCTAATGGAATAGCTACAGCACTAGAGCTCAGTCCTGGTTTAGGCCTAATGGAATAGCTACAGCACTAGAGCTCAGTCCTGGTTTAGGCCTAATGGAATAGCTACAGCACTAGAGCTCAGTCCTGGTTTAGGCCTAATGGAATAGCTACAGCACTAGAGCTCAGTCCTGGTTTAGGCCTAATGGCCATTGTAGGAATATGAAGCTGATTGTAAGTCAGCAAGTAAGTAAATTTTATTTATAGAGCACTTTTCAAAAGAAAGTTACAAAGTGCTGTACAGTAAAAACAACAATATAAACAATCAAGTTAAAACGAGGCACAAAGGAGCAAACACAACAAAGAGTGTAAGAGCAGAAACATAAATTGACAACAATGATGGTCAAAATAAAAGTAAAAATGTACAAGATAAGATGTAACCTATATAAGTGAGTTTTTAACTTGGACCCATAGACTGTAAAAAATATGGACAAAGCGTTCCGCGGGTCTAACGTGAACTTAAAATGAAGCCTGTCAGTCCTTGTATTGTAAGTCGCCATCTTTCTAGATCCGTTTTGGCCCAGCTGGCCATTGGCTGGCCCAGACAACGAGGCGGGACTTCCCCCCTTCTTCTTCGTTGGTTTTTATTTTGACTCGAGTGGGAGGGGGATCCCGTTCATAGACTGTAACGGTAGCCACGCCCCTCAGAACATGCGCGACTTTATGGTCATTTTTTTAATAAATGGGACCATAATTTTCCAAAAAGAATATTATGACATTAGAAATGAGACTTTAAACTAGTGACTGGAAGAAAAAAGTATTCATGACCATGTTTATTAAGGTAATACAGTCTAGGTGAAGTTGGGCCAAAATACATGGACTTCTATGGGGCTATGGGTTTTTCTGAGCCCAGTGAGAGCGCCACAACAGGCCATTATATGAACTTTCATTTCCTTAGTGGCTTCACAAAATATCCGTCTGACTGCCCCCCTGCTTGGACCTTGGAAACCTTCAACAGACTCTGCATTTTTAATTGATAACCTGTTGAAAATGTACAATGCAGCTAAATTAGTTTTATTGTAGGCTATAGGCCCTATTATAGCCTACAATAAAAACTAATTTAGCCCCTATAGTATAGAGGCTACATGATGCCAGTCATCTCCACAGCACTGACATAATTGTGCCCTTCAGTTCCATCATCAGACGCTCAGATGTTTTTATGGACACTATATTGTCTTTCTCTCTCAACTCACACAAATAGAGACGTATCTTGCAAGGCACACTTATGTGCTCTATTCATCTCTGTGTTCAGCAGGCTCCCTGCTGTGCCTCTGTGCGTCTTTCTTGTCCTGCGATGATGAAAGGCACCCCTCTGTTCTCTCCCCTTCTCTAGCCTCTACTGTATGGAACTGAAATCCTGCCTGCATTATTCAACATAGTCTTCCTAAGGTTTCTCACAGACAGTCACAGACACTGTATGCAGCTCAGCTCAAACTTGAAAATATTGAAATGCCCAGCCAAACCTAAAAACTTATTTTTTTTCATTACATGTTTTCATTGGAATCATTCAAAGGATACTTCAAAGGAACATTATACGAAAAGAACTGAAGAAGGGACAAAATAAGATCAGGGTTTGCGGTTTTCTTTCTCTGTGAAGTTTTCTGACAGACAGACACAGTTCAACAGAGTTGGCAGAGCATGAGTCTTATGAAATATTGAAATATCCAGCCAAACTGTAAAAACCTAACAACTATTTTTTTTTTTACCAATACGAATTAATTAACAAGTCTGCTGCTGTACTGTACCTCAATGTAATGAGTTGCTGTTGGCCAACATGTGTTCCATTTATTAATTAGCATATCGCAGGAGGGAGTGGATTGTGTGATGTTCTGGAGGCAGAGAGGTGTGTGTGTGTGTGTGTGTGTGTGTGTGTGCGTGTGCGTGTGCGTGTGCGTGTGCGTGTGCGTGTGCGTGTGCGTGTGTGTGTGTGTGTGTGTGTGTGTGTGTGTGTGTGTGTGTGTGTGTGTGTGTGTGTGTGTGCGTGCGCATGCATCTGTAAGTACTATAGTACATTTACTCCTGTACTGTACAATCTTTTTTTTTTTATAAATTTTATCCCACGATTTTGTAACCCAGTTTTTCTTTTCACCCAGTGCCAATTATCTAATGTAATCCTGGGCGCTACACTTCCTCTGCCAACCTGGGGGGGCAGCGGACTGACCTCATGCCTCCTTCTATGCATGAGGAGTCCAAGCTGCTTCTTTTCACCTGACAGAGGGGAATTTCCCCGGCCGGACGTAGCGCGTGGAAGGGACACGTTATTCCAACCAGTTCCTTTCCCCTCCATCAGGCGCCCCGGCTGGCCAGAGGGAGGTAGTTTTAGAGACCAGGATTACGGCATGTTTTTGTGAGGGTATCTACCCTAGGGGACACGGGGAGAACATGCAAACTCCACACAGAAAGGCCCTATCGCCAACCCCCGCCTCGGGTATGGGCACTGATGACGCGGAGGAGGGAACACGCCGCCAGTGCCCACAGCGTCCCCAGCGGGAATCTAACCCAGGACCTTCTAGCTGTGAGGTGACAGCACTACCAACTGTCCCACCGTGCCCCTGTACTGTACAATCTTGACGTTTTTTTTTTTACTTGGGTATTTCCAATTCTCAATTATTACTAAAAAAAAGTGGAGGTTTACTCCACTATAATGTTTTTAAATCGTTATAGTTACTAGTTACTTTGTTTGTATATTTTGATTATTATTACAAAACGTACATTAACCATGCACTTCATCCCTATACGTGTATATACATTTCGGCCATTTGAAAATAGCAGATCTACAAGCTCATGTGACGCATTGTGAGCTTGTATAGATCTTCTATGTTCAAAGGATTTGTTTTAATACATTTTATACATTTGAATTTGAAAACTTCTGGACATTCTGCCTAACGAATATTTCTAATTCTGGTAGCCTATATACTTTTAAGTACATTTAGATATTACAGTTTTGTTTTGTTGACTCTATACATTGCAAAGATTATACTTTTTCCACCAGTGCCTTTCAGAAAAAAGCAAAAAAAAAGGCAAATGCCCCGCAGAGCTGTTTCTGTGAGGATGGGGCATGATAATATACAACATTTCTTGAAATAATTAGCTGAGAGTGAACTTTGACAACAATCCCTTCGTCCAGTCCCCATGGTTTCCGTCGTATAGTCTGAAAACCCACCTTTTCAGACTCCATCATGGCACTTAGCACTAATGTATACTTAGATAGCATTTTACACAGACTTATAGCATGTTACGCAGACAGCACTATATTTGCTTTTTTCTTTTTTCTAATGTTTTCTTGTGGCTTTCACCTTTATTTTATACTTTTTATGAAGGGACAGACAGTAGGCTGACAGGAAATGGGGAGAGAGATGGAGACATGCAATAAAGCCTTCGGCACACTGCCAGACTGGATTACCAGCCAAGGTGCCTGGACCACTGAACCACGGCCCAGGCCACTAGAATTGCTTTTTATGTATAGTCATAGTACTTTATAATATATAGTATAGTATGTATAGTTTATATGTATAGTTTTATTATATAGATATTCCACTGTTACGTTCTTAGCTTACGCATGTTTCACGATAACTACTTTTATGTATATGTCATATTGCCATGCTTTTTTGTTCTTGCTTATTGTAAATCGCTCTGGATTAAGAGCGTCTGCCAAATGCCTAAATTGTCCACGAGGAGGAACCAAAAGCAGACTGCAGTAAAACCTGCAAGGAGGGTTTAAAGTCAGCCTCGTAGGGTGCCGATCGAGGCTGAGATGTGTGCTGTTCAGTGGCAACGACGATGCAACGCACACAAGAATTCTGCACTTCTGGCTCACAAAGGAGGAGCCAGGCCCGGACAGGAGCCAGGCCCGGATGCCCACAGCACCTGCAGGAGCCTCTTGGTGTCACCAACATATGTGACCAGATTTGACTGAGCGACTGCCATTGGATTCTTTTAATATTTTGATTTATATATATTCGTTTTTTCGAAGGCAGGGAATCATAAAGCTTCAAATTGGCATATTGGTTGTTCAGTTTGACCTATACCAGTTTTGGAGAGTGAGAAAACAGTTGAGAAAACAGGCTTTAAAGGTTCACTTCTGTGGTCTCTAACATTACACCTATAGCTACATGTTTAAGCATTTAATTCATATTTACATGTCGATATAAATAATGTTTGTTATGAGCTGGTCCAGCCCAGCTCCATTCACTGCCCTGTATTCATTGCACTTCCGGTGTGAGTTTGGCTCCTATGAAAGTGTCCATGAAACAAGTGTCATGGCGCAGCCCAGTCACATGACCATTGCCTTTCCTTCTCAAAACTTCCTTGACAAGTACCAGGAAGTGAGGCAGCAGCATGGGGCGTCCATTTTGAGTATGAAAGAGTGTTTGGGGTGTGGTTTGATATAGAGACATTTTAAGCCTACACACTGTAATCACAAATTTACCCAGTGAATATTGTGGCCGGTACATTGAGACTTGAATAAAGGAAGCTGGGTCGAAATGAAGAAGATATTAATGATGGATATTATGAAATGAAACATTAATTGAACAGAGGAATCTTCTGGAGCCTCCTGACAGAGGTTGGATGAGAGGGATGAGAGGGGGCTTAGGCCTACTAGACTTTTGGACACAATATTTCTAGTTATTTGTTGGATATTACCGTTTGTCATGGCCATCAACAACTGATTAAGTCAACTATAGCAGGTATGGAAACCTTTTGTTCTTTCTCTGCTGCTGCTTGTGTTGAATGCTGTGTGCATACTAATGTGTTTCAAGCTGTTGTGCTATTTCTGTCATGTTGGGACCCAATGACTGGGTGGCAATGAAACATGACATGCAGTGTGTTTGGCTCTGTCTGGAATTAAATTGAATGCTGATGTAAGCAGTATAAATATAGTGAAAACTTAAAGGCTCCACTTTCGTGCCCTTCGTACAGGTATAGCCTACAGAGATAATGACTCATGACTCAGCAGAGTCATGTTGTGGATGAAGAAGATTTACATGACTTTATACTGCAACATTATATGATGAAGAAAGAAATGTTAATACGGTATGTGGGACATTATGGTTATTCTTTCATGACCATGATGGATACAGTCAGTGAGGAGGTCAGTGGCCTTGGAAACCAGATTGAGAGATTAAGTTTATAAAGCGGAAGTTCACTTTCAGAGCAAAGACAACAGTGCACTCAATCCCATCTATGGCACAGAGTATGAGACAGAATATTTAAAACACTTTCAAGACTTTTCAAAATGCCCTATACATATTTTTCTTAAGCTATTTGAAAATAGCCAATCTACAAGGTCACAACGTTGTGAGCTCGTAGATTGGATAGATACATTTAGAAAACTTGAATAATTTTTAACTGTTGGTACTTGGTACATTTGAACAATAGCTGACTTTTACTTGTGACATATTGTGACAGAGTATTGTACAATGTGATATTGATAATTTTATACTTACGGTAAAATGCGAGTAGACTACGTCTTCCATCACACTAGCTCCCTGACACTGTACCAATCATTGCTCTTAACAGCCAGTTAGCCATGAATAGCCGTTCAAATATGTTCCCTGGCAACCCTATAGGTTCTGGTATTCTCTTCTACAACCTCACATTGTCGCCCACAGGGGAGGTAACTTTGTGAAGTCTCAGTGAAAACCTGTGGTAACTTTGACAGTAAATGGAGCGGTGGTTACAAATCACACCTGTGTGTCTCTCCCCCCTCCTCTCCCCCCCCTCTCCCCCCCCCTCTCCCCCCTCCTCCCCCCACCCTCCTCCCCCCACTCTCCCCCCTCCTCTCCCCCCCCTCCTCTCCTCTCCTCCCCTCCCTCCCCCCCCCCCTTAATTACCAACTTGTACACATGGAAAAGTTATCCCCTCGATCGAGGGAGGGAAAGTTTGTTGCAAAGTTCCAGGAAACGAGAGCAGTCCACTAACAATAGCTCATCTAATGAGTCAGTTCATGCCATCGGAGACGCAACGGATAAAGCTATTCATCACGACAGAGTGCCATTAGGATTACACGTGATAAGTTCCAGCTAAAGTCCACCAGTACTAACTGATTGGGGCATACAGTACAGTACAGTATAGTACAGCTTGGGCCAAAGATAATCACGTGCTTTCGTCAGAAAGCTGTGGAGAAGAAATGTCCGTATTGCATAATCACTTGTATATATTATGGGCCGCCACTCAAATGAATGAGCTTTATATGTGGCCTAGAAACAGATTAACCCATTCTGACCTGAGATCAGATTCATACGAGGTTTTCCACTGGACACACACTGGTCTGATTAACCCATTCTGACCTGAGATCAGATTCTAAAAATGTCAAGTCGTTCTTCGATTTTTCAAAAATAGCAGACCTACAAGCTCGTAGCGCGCCACTTGGTGGCGCGCTATGAGCTTGTAGATCTGCTATTTTTCAATAGCTAAAGCATAACATGATGCTAACACCAGAATGGGTTAAGACTGTGCCTCATGGGGGGGCCGTGGTTCTCACAGTGGGGTGTGGGGGGAACCCCAGGGGTCCTTGAGGAGGTTCCAGGATGTATGCAGAAAAATGTGTTTTAATAGTATCCAAAATCCTTCTGACCATTATCCCAATATACTTTATTACTTAGCTTCCGCGTCATCAGTGCCCATACCTGAGGCAGGGTTGGCGAAAGTGTGTGGAGTGTGTGTGTGTTGTTTGCATGTTCTCCCTGTGTCCCCTAGGGTAGGTATACCCTCACATGTTCTCCCCGTGTCCCCTAGGGTAGGTATACCCTCACATGTTCTCCCCGTGTCCCCTAGGGTAGGTATACCCTCACAAAAAACATGCAGTAATCCTGGTCTCTAAACTACCTCCCCTCCTGGGCATTTTCAATTGAGTGCTATACTGTAGCTCCACCCTGGTCAAAGGGCCACTTCTGGCATGGTTATATGTCAGAACTGCTGTTCTCACAATATGTTGGGATGCGATCATGCGACACATGATGCTATTTTACAAGATATTTTGTATAGATTTTTAACTTGTGAATCAGGACATTCTGCACAATGAGTACTTTGAACTCTTGGTACTTTAAGTATATCCACCACTGAATATCCCTGTACACCATTCTACAATGCATTATTTAATTAGTTCACACTTTTAAATTGAATCACACGTCCCTATATGACTTGGCGGTGGCTGTCTGATTGCAGAAGTACTTTCCCCCATTTGACTTGCAAGCGAACGGGCCAACGCTATATATTGCCTTGGCCTTGTTCCTCTTGAGGCTTGTATGCTAATGGAATCATTTGGCATAGCTCGCCTCCGGAGACTTGAGTTCGAGAGGATGGAGTCGTTTCACTTGATGTAGAGGCGTGGAGAATCTGGCTGGAAAGAGGAGAAATTCACATGTTGGCATTATGTCAGTTGGCAGGAGAGAGAGAGAGAGAGAGAGAGAGAGAGGGAGAGAGAGAGAGAGCAAAACGATATACTATGTAATATTTCTGCTTGTGACGCACACGGGAGGCTATAAGTACAGATTTCCATGGGGATTATTCCAGTTCAGCTGAGGTTAGCCCTGCCAGGCGAGAGCTGTGAGGATCATTCCCTTGTCATGCGTGGGAGTGTATAAGTGCCTTCATTCCACCGGTGGTGACTCAGTGTGCAGCCGTCACTAATGTGACAAATATGATGGGAATACATGTTTTTTACATTTATATCCCCATGTAGACGGTAGGAGCTCTCACGCTCGATCTGCAAGTCTGCGACACTAAGTACGTGTCATGCATACATGTACTGTGTACTGTATGTGTTATTTATTGTGTTCTGCATGTAGCTTGAAGCAGTTTAAAATGAGCGTGCGGCTATAGTGGGTTCACACAAGGACACTACAGTGCAGTTACACCCACAAACATGGGCATTAATGCATTTTATTAATATTCCGCCCGCCTTCTTCTACTACCAGATATCAGTCGCTGTGACTCCCTATCTTCATTAACCAGAGATCAGATTCTAAAAATGTTCTTCTACATCCTGACAGTTTTCTGAAAAAGATATGTTTCTTTGTCAGATCTACAAGCTCATAGCGCGCCACTCGGTGGCGCGCTATGAGCTTGTAGATCTGCTATTTTTCAATAGCTAAAGCATAACATAATGCTAACACCAAAAGGGGTTAAAAATCACCTGTCCACAATTCAGAACAGGGCCAGTCGTGGAAAGTAACCAGGTACATTTACTCAAGTACTTACTGTAAGTAACATATTGAGGTACTTTTACTTTACTGGAGTATTTCCAATACTTTTACTTCTATTCCACTATACGTCTCAGATCGAAATATTGTACTTTTACTCTACACTACATTTATTTGAAAACTTTAGTTTCTATAGTTAATTTGTAGATTTTGATTATTATTACAAATGATACATTAACCACTTCATTTTGGCCATTTGAAAATAGCCGATCTACAAGCTCGCAATGTGAGCTTGTAGATCGTCTAATTTCAGAAAGGTTTTTATACACTTGAAATGGGACATTCTGCATAATATGTCATATTATATATCCAATAACAATTCAATTCAATTCAATTCAATTCAATTCAATTCAATTCAATTCAATTCAATTCAATTCAATTCAATTCAATTGGCTTTATTGGCATGAGAAAACATACGTTTACATTGCCAAAGCAGAAAGACAACAATACAACAATACAGCAATACAATCAAAACAAAAATGATGTAGGCCTACATTTGAAGGTCAGAATCTTCAATAGGTAAAATTCTATGTACCAAGGTCATTCAATGCTGCAGGTATAGTGCAGGGACATACACATTACACAGTGATTAGTCTTTAGGGTGGTTGTGTTCCACTTGATATCCTTCTCCTATCACAGCAACTCACACATCTTGCTGCTGTGTTTGCACATTGTTGTACTTCGCCCAGCAGATAAATATGGGAGTTTTTTGTCATTGGTCATGTTTTCAAAATCTCTGTGTGTGGTTGTGATCTGTGGGAAGTATGTGTCTCTGATGTCTTGGTACAATGGACAGATGGTTAGGAAGTGTAGCTCGGTTTCCACTTCATTTCAATAACGAGTGGTATGGGTGAAACATTACATAACTCCATCCACAGCGTGCTGCAGCATCGTGTCCTGTATCCGTCTGGACTTTGGCCTATCGGCAGAGAGTATATGGGAAACCAGAAAGTGACCAGGGCCAATCAGTGACATGCGTTTCAACTGCTGTCCGTATACAACAACAGTGGAAAGCAGAAATAATTTTCTCATTTCTTATGTAAGTCCAGACTGATCCCTGTGGAGCAAGACAACGTGTGAGTGAATCCACACATACTGTAGTCAGCTAAAGGTTACAGAGCACTGCTCTTCACCCTGTGTGGGTTGGCTAAGAGACAATTAGTGGAGAAAGGAACTGGTTGGAATAACGTGGTCCTTCCACGCGCTATACGTCCAACCAGGGAAACTCCCCCCTGTCAGGTGTAAAGGAGCAACTTGGACACTCGCATGAAGGAAGCATGAGTTCAAGTCCGTTGCTCTCCCCTTGTCCCCCATATATGGGGACTAGGTTGCTCTCCCCTTGTCCCCCATATATGGGGACTAGGTTGGTGGAGGGTGTGTAGAGCCCAGGATCACAGTAGATGATTGACACAGGGGTGAAAAATGGGTTGCAAAATCGTGGGATAAAAAAATATATACCGGTATAAAAATAAAAAAAACAATTAGTGGGTCTGAACCTCACCCTGCATGCACAGGACACAGTATTGTTGTATTGTGTATAAATAAGACCAGACCAGAGGTATATAATGATCGTATCTCTTGACAGTATATAGGCCTGCAATGCTCTTCACGGGATCCCTCTGGACGTTCTGTCAGTAATGATGTCTCAAAGCATTTATATAATGCCCTCGCAAGATGACCTCATTGAGCCAGGGCTAATAATCACTTTATCCACTTAAACCCAGCTAGTTTGTTGACCGTGGTGGTTCCCCAGGGGTCTGTCTGTACTACTTGGGGCCCCTCTTAATTTTTACCCACCCAAATCTCTTCGCCTGCTCTTCAGCGTGCTTACGTGTATTATAATATATATTGGTTCTGTTCTGAGAACATTTAAGACAGGTCTGAGGCCGATTCTATAAATGCTGCAAAAATAGCAGAACTACATTATGAGCCAATATGGCCTTAACCCATTCTGACCTGAGATCAGATTCATACGAGGTTTCCTACTGGACACACACTGGTCTGATTAACCCATTCTGACCTGAGATCAGATTCTAAAAATGTCAGTCGTTCTTCGATTTTTCAAAAATAGCAGACCTACAAGCTCGTAGCGCGCCACTCGGTGGCGCGCTATGAGCTTGTAGATCTGCTATTTTTCAATAGCTAAAGCATAACATGAGCATAACACCAAAAGCGGTTCCCGTTCAGAATGGGTTAAGAGCGAGTGCCCAGGTCAGGGAAGTCAAAGTCAAAGAGCTTCATGGAAAACATTATTGATATCAGGCCGTACGTGTGCACACCACTCCAACAAACCTCTCATACTGAGGGCACACACTCTGTGAAAATGCAATATTCTGCATGGCTCATGTCTCCAATTATGTGATTAAATCTCTAAATTCCTCTATGAATTGCTGATATTATAGGCTCCTCTCTCACTCTCTCTCTATCTCTCTCACGCACGGACGGACGGACGGACGGACGGACGGACGGGCACGCACGCACGCGCGCGCGCACACGGACGGACACTGCTGCTGTTGCATGGGAGAGGAGATGGGTTTGGCATCCTTCTTATGCCTGCAGCTACACCATCTATCAGTTCAGCTTAGGCCAGTTTCTGCTGCTCAGTCTCCCAGTAAAGAGGTCCAGGATGACACTCTGTCTCCCAGTAAAGAGGTCCAGGATGACACTCTGTCTCCCAGTAAAGAGGTCCAGGATGACACTCTGTCTCCCAGTAAAGAGGTCCAGGATGACACTCTGTCTCCCAGTAAAGAGGTGCAGGATGACACTCAGTCTCCCAGTAAAGAGGTGCAGCATGACACTCAGTCTCCCAGTAAAGAGGTCCAGAATGACACTCAGTCTCCCAGTAAAGAGGTCCAGAATGACACTCAGGGCTAGATTTTGAAGGTGCGTTTTACCTATTACAGTAATATGAGCTGGGGGCGTGAGGTATGTCATATTGCAATTTTAAGCATGTTAAGAAGCGCTTTCGACACCCCGTGGAGTGCGCAAAACGGCCTTGAATTAGTCATGGGAGTGTTTAAGGCGTGTTTGAGAGTTACCCAATCAACATGTCCGTACTATTTTCTTTACCAGTCAGCTGATGTCACATACGGAATGCGCACTTTGGGGATCGTTATTATTACATTTCTTCAGGCTGGCACCATAGAAGACATGAGATATGACTTTGTCACATTTGGGTTAATTATTCCTATTGCACTGCATGCTGTCACCTTTATGCCTCAAAATAAGTTGTTTCTATTGAGAAACACCAGTAAAATTATATTTTAATTTAAATTATAATTATATTATATTTGAAATGAGTAATGAGTTGAATGCCTGGTGCATGCCCGTGATGCGGTATGGTCTTCGCTCGTAGCATTTTATTGAAGAAGACTTGGATCGAGTGTGATACAGCGTATGAAAGCAAACCTCTCAAGGATTATGGAGATGTTTTTATTTATTTTTAAGGTTGAGAAATGAAATAATTATGGTCGTTTCTAATCTCAACCTTTCAAAAAGAATGGATGCGTCTTTTGCTGCGCTGTTGCCATGTCTCATAGAAACAAGTAAATAGGTCTATAAAAATAATCCCAAAATAAGCGCATATAACAGGGGTCTGTAACCTATTTTAAATGAAGTGCCATGTTTTTATTTTCTAGATAGTGAGTCTGATATATCCAGATTAATTTTAATGACACCACATTAAAATAAAAAACATATTTTGATTGTCCACAAATATAAAGTCCTTCCATATTTTTAAATATTTTCTTGCACATTGTTATAATGATCATTATATATCCGCCTGCAGTCAGAGTTCATAGTTTTAATGAATGAATGTGATTCATTGTGAGCTGGTAGATCTGCTATTTTCAAAAGTAAATTTTTAATTACATTTTTGTATTAGCCGTCCTTAGTTGGGCAAATGCATTCATCTGGGGATCCTTCCCAGCTAACATGTCCATGTGGGCACCATATGGGGTGTATGTGTGTTTATGGGTACCAAGTGGGCATGGGCTAGAACTGGGCAATTATACTGGGTTCCAGGTAGGTTCTATGTGGGCTAAGTGGGCATGGGCTTGAACTGGGCAAATATTGTGGGTTCGATATGGGTTACAAATGGGCCAAGTGGGCATGGGTTAGAACTGGTCAACATGTATGGGTCCCTTGTGGGATATATATGGGCTAAGCGGGCATGGGTTAGAACTGGGCACGCATGTCTGTGTCCCATATGGGTTACGTATGGGCTAAGTGGGCATGGGTTAGAACTGGTCACCCATGTCTGGGTCCTATATAGGTTATGCATGGGCTAAGTGTGCATGGGTTAGAACTGGTCACCAACACCTGGGCCCCTTATGGGTTTATATGGGCTAAGTGGGCATGGGTTAGCACTGGTCACCTATGTATGGGTCCTATATAGGTTATGTATGGGCTAAGTGGGCATGGGTTAGAACTGGTCACCCATGTCTGGGTCCTATATATGTTATGTATGGGCTAAGTGGGCATGGGTTAGAACTGGTCACCCATGTCTGGGTCCTATATAGGTTATGTATGGGCTAAGTGTGCATGGGTAAGAACTGGGCATCCACACCTGGGTCCCTTGTGGTTTATTCATGGGCTAAGTGGGCATGGGTTAGAACAGGTCATCAACACCTGGGTCCCTTATGGGTGTATATGGGCTAAGTGGGCATGGGTTAGCACTGGTCACCCATGTATGGGTCCTATATAGGTTATTTATGGGCTTAGTGGGCAAGGGTTAGAACTGGTCACCCATGTATGGGTCCCTTGTGGGATATATATGGGCTAAGTGGGCATGGGTTAGAACTGGTCATCCATATATGGGCCTCTTGTGGGATATATATGGGCTAAGTGTGCATGGGTTAGAACTGGTCACCCATTTCTGGGTCCTATATAGGTTATGTATGGGCTAAGTGTGCATTGGTAAGAACTGGGCATCCACACCTGGATCCCTTGTGGGATATATATGGGCTAAGTGTGCGTGGGTTAGAACTGGTCACCCATGTCTGGGTCCTATATAGGTTAAGTGTGCATTGGTAAGAACTGGGCATCCACACCTGGGTCCCTTGTGGGATATATATGGGCTAAGTGTGCGTGGGTTAGAACTGGTCACCCATGTCTGGGTCCTATATAGGTTATTTATGGGCTTAGTGGGCAAGGGTTAGAACTGGTCACCCATTTCTGGGTCCTATATATGTTATTTATGGGCTTAGTGGGCATGGGTTAGAACTGGTCACCCATGTATGGGTCCCTTGTGGGATATATATGGGCTAAGTGGGCGTGGGTTGGAACTGGTCATCCATATATGGGCGTCTTGTGGGATATATATGGGCTAAGTGTGCGTGGGTTAGAACTGGTCACCCATGTCTGGGTCCTATATAGGTTATGTATGGGCTAAGTGTGCATTGGTAAGAACTGGGCATCCACACCTGGATCCCTTGTGGGATATATATGGGCTAAGTGTGCGTGGGTTAGAACTGGTCACCCATGTCTGGGTCCTATATAGGTTATTTATGGGCTTAGTGGGCAAGGGTTAGAACTGGTCACCCATTTCTGGGTCCTATATATGTTATTTATGGGCTTAGTGGGCATGGGTTAGAACTGGTCACCCATGTATGGGTCCCTTGTGGGATATATATGGGCTAAGTGGGCGTGGGTTGGAACTGGTCATCCATATATGGGCGTCTTGTGGGATATATATGGGCTAAGTGTGCGTGGGTTAGAACTGGTCACCCATGTCTGGGTCCTATATAGGTTATGTATGGGCTAAGTGTGCATGGGTAAGAACTGGGCATCCACACCTGGGTCCCTTGTGGGGAAAGTGGTGAAAAAGGGCGCCAAAGTTTGTAAAAATGTCACCTTTGCATCCAAAAACAACATATTTCCTGTGATTTTTTCTAATGAAGGGGCATGTATTCCCAATTACTTTTTTGCCCCGATTCCAACGGTGGTGGTCTTATCTCTCTACGACGTCAGGAAGTGGGTGTAAACGCCAACTTCCTGTCCCCAGCCCCCCGAAATGTTGTGGAAAAAACCGAGACCATTTTCGGACTCAGCACGACGAGCTGAAGACGCTGATATCTGTTTCCCAGCACAGGGACTTACGGTTCTCTTAATTGGCTAACCCTAGGGTTAGTTTTCAACGCGCGATAGCTCGAGAACGATACGTCCGTCAGCCAAGTAATTGACATGGGCGTGTTCAGTTTTCCGAGATCTACGCTCCGATATGTCCGCCATTGTCGTGCGACCCCCGTAGCCCGTAACCCTAACCCTAGGTAACCCTAGGGTTACCTGTCTGGAAGCCTTATAGACATAGTGAACCAAAGAGTGTGTTTATGGTTGAAATGCTAAATTTAAAATTGAGTACCAGCAAGGAGACACATATCAGGGCGTTCGTCTTATCGATAGCTACGCGTGGATGCAACTAACTTTTATTTACGACCTTTGTGGGAGGAACTATCGCGCTTCAAAGTGTAACCCTAAGCTCCTAAAGCACACGACCGTGTGTGGCGAACCACATATCAGATTGTTCGTCCCGACAAGCTATATAACATACTAAAAGATGGGCCCGTAATATCGAACGGTTTTTGACTTATAAGCGTTAAAGAGGTTAGACAAATAACTAAACATTTACGAAACCTGGGTCCCTTATGGGTTTAAATGGGCTAAGTGGGCATGGGTTAGCACTGGTCACCCATGTATTATTAGCCCATACATAACCTATATAGGACCCAGACGTGAGTGACCAGTTCTAACCCATGCCCATTTAGCCCATACATAACCTATATAGGACCCAGACATGAGTGACCAGTTCTAACCCATGCCCACTCAGCCCATACATAACCTATATAGGACCCAGACATGAGTGACCAGTTCTAACCCATGCCCATTTAGCCCATACATAACCTATATAGGACCCAGACATGAGTGACCAGTTCTAACCCAGGCCCACTTAGCCCATACATAACCTATATAGGACCCAGACATGAGTGACCAGTTCTAACCCATGCCCACTTAGCCCATACATAACCTATATAGGACCCAGACATGAGTGACCAGTTCTAACCCATGCCCATTTAGCCCATACATAACCTATATAGGACCCAGACATGAGTGACCAGTTCTAACCCATGCCCACTTAGCCCATACATAACCTATATAGGACCCAGACATGAGTGACCAGTTCTAACCCAGGCCCACTTAGCCCATACAGAACCCATACAGGACCCAGACAAGGGTGGCCAGTTTTGCCTTGCCAAAAATAACAGAACGTATAAAAGTTTAAGCATGGGATAAGTCGGCCACACACACACACACACACACGCACACACACACACACACACACACACACACACACACACACACACACACACACACACACACAATTCTCTCTGTCTCTCTAATTAATTAGGACAATCTGCTGCAGGCAAACGTTGAACAAAATAACACATTCTTCTACATTCTCTAATTGTGTAAATATTTTGTTTAAATGCAATGTTAATTTATAATGGTACTCCTGAGAGTGTAACATGAAAGAGTTAAAGCTCTAGTATGGCCTAAATGTATATAGCCACAGTTTAATATTCAAACTTGTCATTATCATGTGCAAGTTAAAACCACATACTACCAGGTTTGAATAAATAAATAAATCTCCCCCCCATTAAGCCTATGTACTAAAATACTTTGAAATGGCAGGTGGTTTGGCAACCCAGTAAAACACCCAGAGTGCATTGCAAGTCCCGCTTGGATGTGATTGGCTGTGTGGTCATACTATGACTGACTGTGTGACGTTGGTTGCAGTGATTGGCTCCTGAGTCAACAGGCAACTATCTCGAAGTTAGCCCGCTCTTTCTTTCTTTCACTGCCCGGCTGTCACTGACATGGAAGAAGCGCGGCTTTGTTGATCAACCGGCGCGGCGCGGCTATATATAATATAGGCTACTATACACTATACTGTATATACCAGCGTTATGGACGAGGAAAGGGGCCGTGCCCGCAAAAAGACAAAGAAGACGTCGACCAGGGCTCAGGTCAGGTCTCGCAGCAGAAGCAGCAGCAGAGAAGGGAGCAATGGCCGACAAAACCAGGAGACGCCGGTGCGTGTCCATGCAATGTAGCCTACAGGCAGCTACTGCTACAGGACATGTAGGTAAGAGCTAGCATGCCTATTCATTTGACTATCATTATTTTTGCGATGAGTACATCTACATTTAACTTCTGTTATCTGCTGTGCATTTTGATTCAATAACTAAAATGAGTTAGCTGCTGGCATTTGGAAGTGGCTATACAGTGCTTGGGTAAGCTTAGCTAACAACAGTAGTAATGTGTCCATGCATGCATGTGTGTCGGTCCCGAAACACAAATGATTGATAGTACCACCAAATAATAATAATAATACCGGTAGTAAAACGTTTTTAAAACAGTGTGGTCGTTAAGCAGCTCAACCCTGAAACACAGCACATAAGATGAACTGATATATTTACATATCAGTTAATCTATATCTATATATTTACAGGTCTGTTTCCAGTGCCCAGCCAGCATGCCAACATGGGTCCCATGTGGTTTAGAGGTGGGCTCACCTGGCTCCTATGTGGGAGCCAGGTGGGATAACCATATGGTTCTCAAAGTGGGGTCCTACTGTATTGAGGGAGTTCCAGGGGGTCCCCAGCTAAATGATTGATAGTACAGGAACCAAATAGACCCTTATAAGGTCTGTAACTGTCTGAGAGTGTAACACATGGAACCAAATGGACCCTGACAGGTCTTTAACTCTGAGTGTACAAATCTGTACACTCAGAGGGGTGGTACAGTGTAGGGCTGACCTTCGATCACGGTTTTGGAGATCGACGCTTCGACAAAAAAATTGATTTGATTGATCATAAAGTTAATGTGACTGTAAGTGTGCGTATACGCAGGCATGGGAAAAAGCAATGCGATTTCATATAGTTAAGTTACCTCATAGTTATGCTGCATGCGCTGTTGGTCGATGAAGAATTATAATCCAAGGTTTGTCAATCATATTATCGTTTGTGGTTGAAAGTAAACCATAATAAGTCAACTTTAAGAAGAGATCTGCAGTTATTGTGCTGCAGACAGTGCAGAGTGAGAGCAGCGCCGCTCTGCTAATTGATCTGACTGGCATTACAGTAATTAGTTATTTGCCAGCACCTGCTCCAATATAGGCCTAAATCAAATCAAACTTTATTTATATAGCACATTTAAAACAATAGAAGCTGACCAAAGTGCTGTAGGCCTACAGCATTTTGCATTTATCGAACGAACGTCGATTAATCAATGTTTTTGTTTTTATGTGTTTGGTTCATTCTTCTCTTCTCTTTGTCTATTTGTTTAAGTAAATTGGAAATGAAGATGTCCAGTGATCCAGTAAACAAATTACTAGCTGTGTTCTGTGTCCATGTCTGGACATAACAAGAAGTTCCAAAACCTGTTTCTTTTTCATGGTGCATAAGGTAAAATTTAGTTTTTAAAATGTACATTTCTACATGAGACCACATTCTACAAAATGTCTTAAGTCCTGCCAGTTTTTTGAAAACCCTATCAGTGGTGCTTGAATGTTTTCATGTCCCTCTGGACCCCAAGCTGAAAATATTTTGTTTCAGCGACCGACCAGAAGCAAATATTTGAGTTAAAATCGTTTGCTGTGAAAGAATATATATTCAAAGACTTACATTTTCTTCCAAAAATAGCAAATCTATAAGCTTGCATATCTGCTATTTTTCATTAGCTAAAGTATGTAGAGAAAAGTCCTTGCGCACACCTACAAGGACAGAGCTGGCAAAAAAATGCAAATAATGAGAGGAAAGATGTCCCGCACACTGTATTCATTTATAGAGCCGCAGTTTATTTCAGCTTTAGACTGAAACGTTGTCACTCAGCTTTCCTCTCATTAGCTAAAGTATAAAATAATTGTTAATGTGGTTAAACACTAAAGTGACGGATCTTAATGGATTAACCCATTTTGGTCTGAGGCCGATTAAAAAAAATCCTTGTAAATCCTGACCCAAGTTTTCTGAAAAACTTCAAATATTTATATAGCGGCATCATTCTTTTTTGATTTTTTGAATACTGCACATAGTGTAGAGAAACACAAAAGGGGTTCCTGACCAGAAGGGTAGCGTTACAAAAAGGGGTTCCCGCCTAGAATGAGTTAATGATGTAATTTTGCAAAACATTTGATGTACACTAGTAAAAGCATGCCACAGCATACAGCTGCTATGTAACTGGTGGAATAGGGAGTGCGACAGATCTGTAAATAGGCCACCGTTAGCGTTTCACATAGTTTTTTAATATTGTCATCATAAACCCAACTTGTTACTTTTGACAAGTTTCCCACCAGTAGCTTTTAAGCTTTTACAAGGTGTAATACAACACGTGTGTAAGTAAGTAGGCAACGAGAGGCTATATGATAGGCGTATGATAGCCCTATGCTATTCAAAGGTTCGGCATAATATTGCTTTAACTTTAATGTCTCTTTCCCCTGTTTTTGTGATCTTTCTTTTTAAGACACATGCGTCAGAAGCAGAGACTCCATCTGATGTACAGACTGATGTTGAAACGACCGAGGAGGTAACAATGGCTGTTTTAGGGCAGTGGTTCTAATAATATTTTGTGGCAATATAGGGCCGTGGGGGTCATCGCACCCCACTTTGAGAACCCCTGCATTAGAATATGGACCACCATAATTATCTGAGAGTGTACAGTTATGGTGGTCAAACAAAATGGATTTGGTTCTCGGAGTTGCAGCAACATTAGGGTCCATTCGGATCGCAACTATCCATAATTTATGTAGAGACCCCTGGAATCCCCTCAAGGACCGCTGGGGATCCCCAGACCCCACTTTAAAAACCACTGTGTTGGGGTGCTTGCCAAGTACATTGGCACACAACCTGGAATTTCCCTTCTATTATTAGACGCATAAGTCCCACCTCGATCTGAGCAAGGAAGTGAGGATTAAATGTGAGTCTGCATGAATCAAGTAGGTTGGACTGACAGGCTGCCACATTCCAATTCCGCACACTCCTGCTCGCTCACTCCTCCACATGTCATGTGATGTGATGCTGTATTTCTCCTGAGCTGTTTGACATTGTGGCCCACACCATGCTACTGCTTAAAGTTAGTTTTTTATGTTTGCTAAAATGTACGTTTTCTTTATTGAATGTACTGTAGGCCATCGCAAAGACATGTGACCTACACCTCCCTGTGGAATGAACAGCGTTGGACTGACTACTGTGTCCCAGAGAGACTACTGTGTCCGCCACTTTAGTATGACCAGCAGCCCCAGTGTGTGTCCTGGAGGTTCTCATGCAAGTATGTAAACTATGGAATTAGATTTATTTCATTTAAAAAAAACATAAACATACTGAGAATTTGACATCTTGAAATGTAAAATGATGTGTAGGAACCCTGGGTCACAGTGGAATTGCTGCCCAACTGAAACCCTGATCAGCTGCTGGAACCCTGAATGTGAGCACCTGAATGTGGGACACAGAGCCGCCCTACTGGAACCAGTTGTAAGTTGAAATATATTCACTTCAAAATGTAGTTTCGAATCACAATCACATGCATAGTCGATAGAATCTGGCCCTTTGATTGCATGCACATAATGGTTGCTCCACTGTAAATTTATCTTGAACTTTCCTCTTGTCATTCTAACTTGAAATGGTGTTTGGCAAAACATTTGATGTTTGATGTACACAAGTAGAAGCATGCCACAGTATTACAGCTGTAGCTGCTGAAAAGGGATCACAATTCTGAACAGAGGCCACCGAAAACAAATTTGCCACCATGTATTTCACATAGAAAACAAATTTGCCACCATAGCTCAAGACATTTAAAATGACAGTTTTTTGGTTTGTTTTTAATCTTCTGTTCAGAAAATAATCCTCAATATGCAGCAAAAATATCTTTACAGACCATAGCTATTATTGATGTATAATTAATCATGTAATTTATTGTAGCACTTGGCCGTGTGATTAGATTGTAGTACAACTTTCATGATAAATTCTTAAGCGTTATTCAGTCTGATTTATTGGTGGTGAGGTGACCCCGCACCTACAACATGACGTCACAGAGCCGCAGTGAAGAGCCCTTCTTGCTGTTTTTACTCACCACCGCTCTGCGTTATTACAGCTCCGGTGGTCACCTCACCACTGAAAATCCAGACTATGAATAGGCCTTTAATAAGATGGTTGTGGTGGCCAATCCATTAGTCCCTAATCACACTCTATTATATATATTTTTTTTAAATATACACATGTCTCATGATGTTTCATAATGTAAGAATCAAGCTAGCATTACTAAGTCAGCTTCTTGTTATTTATTTTTAGGGACACTAAAGAAGAACACAGTGGCAGTCACACAGGACATTCAGCAGAAGGAGGGAGAGGGAGCACTTGAGAACACATAGGACAATGGGGCACAGCCCCAATAGAAAAAACACCATCTGACAGTCTTGGTAACACACACACACACACACACACACACACACACACGCACGCAAACAACTACCTCCTCATAAGAACCCTCTTATTTTAGTTCAAGTTGAGAGTTCAAGTTTAATCTGTCTCTTTCTCCAGTTGGCTTTTTTGTGTTCAATTTTAAATTATTGTCAAGTCGTGATTGTGTCAGGTTCCTCTTACTTTTTGTGTTCAGAATATTTAAGTTCCTCGTGTAGTTTGCCAATTTATACACTATTCTAAAATTATTGTTTACAATAGTTATGGGGAGTTTCATTTCAAACATGTTTGGGCTCAATTTAACGCCTACACAGGCTTCTGTGAACGCCCCATACAGTTTAAATTGCTTTCACTCACTCATCCCATGGCCTAGGGGGTTGTACAGGTGTCATGGTGGATGCTTGCAGGCACTCTCCAGTGCTTTTCGATCTTCTGTTGTGCATATCAGGGTTTTAAAGCTGCAGCCAGTCCACTCCTTGATGTTGTCCACTCGGGACTTAATCTGCCTGTCTGCCTCTTCTCCACTTTCCCTCTACTGTCCCCTGTACTATTGTCTTTGACAGGGAGGGTATGTCTTGTGACATGACCATGAGAGTAGAGGCTCCTGTTCTCCAGCATGGGTGGTAGCTAAACTGTCTTAACATAATCATTTGACTGGTCTTCTTATACGATATATGTAGCATTCTTCTGTCACAATTGCTTTAAAATGACTGTATCCTGTGCTCGGTGTCCGCTGTAAGTGTCCAGCTTTCAGAGCCAATGGAATAGGGTGGAGATTACAAGTGACTTGTAATCTCAGCTTCACTGAGAAGCTGATTTATTATTTGTTATGTTTCCAAATACTGTATAGTCTAGTCATAGCTGATGTTGCTATCCCAATTATTGCTTTTATCTTTTGTGGAGCTGCCATCTTCACTCACAAAGGACCCAAGCCCTTTACTTCCTTCAGGCAAGTGGCCTGTTCCTTGGTGATATATGTACTGTATGGCTGTGGCTGGTGACCAGGTTATTACTTTTCTCTTCATCTCCATGCCATAAGTTTGATGTCATTGGAGATGGTAGGGTCTTCCTCTGATGGATATGGTGGTGTGATATTCTATGAGTGCTTCCGCCATGATGTTGTTTATAAGAACTGCACTGCTTGGGTATAGTGCTTGGATTACCTGTTGTGGTACAGGTTGTGCTGGTGCTAAAGGTGCTTCTCAATCAGTATTCTGACTTTGAATATCTCCTTTTTCAAGATCCTTCTCGGTTAGTAGAGTCATGCTTGTCTTCTATTATTGTGGCTGTATGTTGTTGTGTCCTCCTCAGTTTATTTTGTGTTTTCTAGGCTGCTTTATTGTTGCCCTGTCTTCTCCCTGCATCTATGCTTCCACACATGGATTATGTGATCCACTTTATTGCCTCCCGGTAGATCTAGGATGTTATCAGTGGCCCATGGTTTGTTTTTCTTCCAGTCCTGCCCTAGTACTTCAGTTGGGGTTTCTATAAGTGCTTCCTCCATATTGTCTGTCAATGTATC
Source organism: Protomyctophum bolini (assembly GCF_963924005.1). Taxonomy (NCBI): domain Eukaryota; kingdom Metazoa; phylum Chordata; class Actinopteri; order Myctophiformes; family Myctophidae; genus Protomyctophum; species Protomyctophum bolini. The sequence continues at coordinate 4,278,937 of NC_137882.1, read as the reverse complement.
TATGTCTTGCAGTAGGTTAAGTGTTGTTTTCAATTAATCTAACATGATTAAAATGGATTTTAACGTTACCATAGGTTTACATAGGAAGGAGGCGTGTCTGATAATATGAATATCAAATATTTAAATACTGAATCAAGCAACTTAACTGGGTGCTCACAAGTTAGTGAACGTGCCTGGGGACCCAGAGCCCCTGGTTGTCCCTGGCACGATGCTAGGCCAGCGATGTGTCAAAGTGTGTCCCTGAGAAAAATTCGTAACCCCTAATTGCTGCCTGAGCGCCAGCTCCCAGAGATAATGGCTGCTCCTTACTCCTAGTTGTTAAAGGATGGGTACAGTGACAAAAAACACCACAATGTTAGAATGACCCCAAACATGTTTGAGAGTTAAATATCCTTTAATTTAACCCTATCTTCACTTGATGGTTCAAGTTCTTGAAAATGATCAACATTGCCCAATAAGCTTGCAATAGTGTTTTATTTATTTATTTTGAGGGGTGCTAGCCCGTCCTATGCCCAGGTTTGTGTGTTCCACATAACTATTATTTGATTGGCGTAGCAATGTGTGTACCCCATTGCGACAATTTGATTGGCTGAACAATGTGTACGATGATTTGATTGGCTGAGCACGGAATGTGATGTATGATATGATCGCCCATCACTTCACACAAGTGTTATTTACACAATTTGTGAATAATTTGTTTTTCATATGTTTCATTTATGACAGTTATGTTAAAACATTAACAGAAAATTGGTCTGAAAGAACAAAGCTTGTTTTTATATTGCAACCAATAGATTCCATGTGACCATGTTTTCAATAAACTTTGTCAAAAGATATATTCTCTGATATAGCTTTTTCACTCTGGTAAAATTTAAATTGGCTAAACCTTAGGCACTTTTTACATCTTGTGTCAATGTGTTTGCAGTTGTTAAACAGGGTTCATGTCAATATACTGCTAAATTCTTCCATTTAAATCCCTTCAGGACCAACTTGAAACCCATTTTGGCAAAGTTCCCGGGTGTTACCCACTTGTGCTGCTGGAAGTGGGATCTACATCGGTCTCAAAGTGCCCAGTTGGACTCCACTAAAGGGCCATTCAGATCCCACTTCAAGCCTATATAGGTAAACACAGGTGAGGCCTACATGGGTTTGAGATACAATTGCCAATTTGGACCCCACCTAAAACCCACAGCTGGGCCCTGAGTGTATACTGGGTGAAAACCCACTTGGAGCCCTTAATGGGCAGATACAAGTCTGGCCTACATGGGTCGCATTTAATTCGCCCAGCTGGAACCCACATTCAGATCCCGGTTCAAACCCATATAGGCAAACACAGGTGACGCACACATGGTTCTGACATCAAATGGCCCATTTGGACACCACCTAAGACCCAGCTAGAAACCCACGTAAGCCCATATGGGCTAACACAGGTGGGTGCTTTGTGAAAAGTGGGTGCACGGCCCACTTGGAGCCCTTAATGGGCGGACACAAGTCTGGCCTACATGGGTCGCATATAATTTGCCCAGCTGGAACCCACTTAAGGCCCATTCAGTTCCCGGTTCAAACCCATATAGGCAAACACAGGTGGCGCACACATGGTTCTGACATCAAATGGCCCATTTGGATACCACCTAAGACCCAGTTAGAAACCCACGTAAGCCCATATGGGCTAACACAGGTGGGTGCTTTGTGAAAAGTGGGTGCACGGCCCACTTGGAGCCCTTAATGGGCGGACACAAGTGTGGCCTACATGGGTCTAATATAATTCACCCAGCTGGTACCCACTTAAGGCCCAGTCAGATCCCAGTTCAAACCCATATAGGCAAACACAGGTGGCGCACACATGGTTCTGACATCAAATGGCCCATTTGGATACCACCTAAGACCCAGTTAGAAACCCACGTAAGCCCATATGGGCTAACACAGGTGGGTGCTTTGTGAAAAGTGGGTGCACGGCCCACTTGGAGCCCTTAATGGGCAGACACAAGTGTGGCCTACATGGGTAAAATATAATTCACCCTGCTGGTACCCACTTAAGGCCCAGTCAGATCCCAGTTCAAACCCATATAGGCAAACACAGGTGGCGCACACATGGTTCTGACATCAAATGGCCCATTTGGATACGACCTAAGACCCAGTTAGAAACCCACGTAAGCCCATATGGGCTAACACAGGTGGGTGCTGTGCAAAAAGTGGGTGCACGGCCCAGGTAAAACCCATAGCCCATAGCCCATATCAAAACCCAAGTGGGGCCCATATGGACATGTTAGCTGGGTTGACATGGGAATGTGCTGTGTGAGGATCACTGGTTTAAACAACATTAGGAGAAACCTTTAGAAACAAGAAAAGCAACCACAACTACCAATATTTACAAGCAACTTTACAGAAAAAGAAGCCGCTTATAATAAACAGACTTGGCAACACTCCAGCAGCGTCCCAGAGCCGCTCAAGTGTAAAATCAAACAGTGCTTTAAATTCTTTTTGCGTTTATGAGGTGCCTAGACCCACGTCTAATCGTTATGCGCAGGTCAAGGGGCTTAATAGCAAATTGCGCAAAGCGAAAATAATTAACATATGGACACTCCCACAATGCTAAAATATTCAGCAACGTCGTATTCCATATATGTGTGCGTTCAACACGGGACGATAAGGCTTTCATAATACGTTTGTGCGCAGAGCGAGGCCAATTTATGTATTACCACATGGTAAAACGCACCTTCAAAATCCAGCCCTCAGTCTCCCAGTAAAGAGGTCCAGAATGACACTCAGTCTCCCAGTAAAGAGGTCCAGAATGACACTCAGTCTCCCAGTAAAGAGGTGCAGAATGACACTCAGTCTCCCAGTAAAGAGGTCCAGCATGACACTCAGTCTCCCAGTAAAGAGGTCCAGAATGACACTCAGTCTCCCAGTAAAGAGGTCCAGAATGACACTGTGTCTCCCAGTAAAGAGGTCCAGCCTGACACTCAGTCTCCCAGTAAAGAGGTCCTGCCTGACACTCAGTCTCCCAGTAAAGAGGTGCAGCCTGACACCTGCCGCCCTGACTGCAAAACGCCTGCCATGGGTGGAGAACTCGGGCACTATTGACCGTTATGGATGGATGTATGGATGAATGGAATAACGTTTTATTGCGAACATTAATTAACCCTATAGAACACTAAATACGGGTGATTTTCACCCGGACAATTATATTATTGTAATTTTCATAATTACAGTATACCGTACCTTCATGATGCTCAGTGATAATAGGCTCAGTATTGTTTTGTTCCCCTGCCCACGTCCCTGTTCTTTTCTACAGACTAGGTGTCCGGGTTTAATTCCCTGCCTCGATCTGCCTCTCATCCTGCGTTTGGGTCCTATACCCAACTTGACTCACGCACACCGTGACAAGCTTGTATGTAGATCGGCATTTTGTTTTGGCTATATAGGTTCTCCTCAAAATAGGGATACTAATAGTGGTTAATGTAAAACAATAAATGGAGTAACTCTGAGGAATCCCTGATGAAGAGCCGTGCTCTGCAGCACTATAGTTTCCCTGGAGCACTCCCTCATCATGTGACTCCTCTGTGTTTTTGCTGCCTGTGCAAAACATTAAAACAGCAATAATACTTAAGGGGGACTTTCTCCTTTTTTTTAATGGAGGGTAGAGGTAAAACAATTAGGAAGATTATACAAAGCCCACATAATTGCCATGGTTTGTTGTTTCTCGCAAGAATAAACATAAATGTCTGATGATGCACGATATGTGGCCAAGGGCAGCACAGACCCAACAGGGCGTGGGGCTCCAGAAAAGAAGAAGAACCATTAACCCCATTCTGACCTGAGATCAGATTCATACGAGGTTTCCACTGGATACACACTGGTCTGATTAACCCATTCTGACCTGAGATCAGATTCTAAAAATGTCAGTCGTTCATCGATTTTTCAAAAATAGCAGACCTACAAGCTCGTAGCTCGTGAGCTTGTAGATCTGCTATTTTTAAATAGCTAAAGCATAACGTAATGCTAACACCAAAAGGGGTTCCCGCGCAGAATGGGTTAAAAAAGGGCCACTGATCCCACAGATGGGTTTGAGTTATAATAGTTATATGATATGATATAGTACTTTATTGTCAGTTCACACTGAAATGTGTCTTGTGACACAGCCGGTCAAGTATGCAGAACACATTATACACACATTTGACATAACACAAAGAACAAGACAATTTACATACATAAAGACATGAAGACAAGAGCAATATCCACCGCTTAGATTATCCTGTGGCTACTATATAAACTCCTGATTAAGCCTCAAAGTCGACTAGTGGACAAAGGACCTCTTTAGTCTGACCTTATTGTATGCTGGTACACCATATCTCCTTCCTGAAGGTAGCAACCTATATTCTCCATAATAACACATGCTGATGTGATGTGAGTGGAGTTTAAAGGCCTACTTGCTAAAAATGTATAGGAAAGTGTCCTTCTTTTGGCTGGCGAATAGAAAATCTGCATGCTTGTGAATGGTGTTGATTTTGACAGCGACTATTTTCGACTACAATATCATAGGATTTGAGTCGACTAAATGTATACAGTTGATTTTGTCAGTGAACATGTAATATTGGCAGGCCTTAATGGCAGATTTTACACATGGTTCCATGCTGAAAATAGGTCCCCCCCCCCCTGGAACTACATATTTTCAGATGAGGGTCGGCGGCCAAATACAGATATTCTTTTAAATCAGGTCTAAATGGGTTAAAGGCAAGCAATTAGAACGTTTCGACTCACTAGTACAGTCTTCATCAGGCAAATATTGACCAATATTAATATCATATCATATTTGCCTGATGAAGACCTAGTGTTTTTTCCTCTTCTATCTTGATGTGTGCCTTGATTCCTGACACATGCCTGGCCTATAAATATCTATAGGCATTGAGACGTCCACACAATCTTCTCTGTTGTGATAGATGCACCATTGATCTGTCCACGTGCATACATAGCCATGGGACCCCCCAGACCACCACAATGGCTATAGTTTCCAGAGTTATTTCCCCACAGGTTTTCTTTCTCCCATGCCTATACTATACGGAGCACATTAACTAAGAATCATCAGCGTATGGGAGGCAGCAGAGAGAGAGGTTTATGACTGCCAATAGAGCGCTGCACATAGCGCTTCATCACTGTTTAGTCACAATCCAATTTGTCATCGACCAGCTTTAGTCAGCAACACTGGTGTCCTCGTATGGGGGAAAGTGCTGCATCAGACAAACTCCAATCCACCTCGCCCCCGCAGCCACGTTAACACATTCTGACCTGAGATCAGATTCTAAGGGCTGTATTTTGCGTGTCTTGTTAAGTACCAGGTCTTATTCCCTAACTTGAGCGTGATCAATGCTCTTTGGCCACTCAGAATAGCCAAATGGCATTGATCACGCCTCCAGGTCTTTAGTTTACTCAAGTTAGGGAATAAGACCTGGTACTTAAGACACGCAAAATACAGCCCTAAATGTCTTCTACATCCTGACAGTTTTCTAGAAAAAGCTATGTTTCTATGTCAGTCGTTCTTAGATTTTTTTTCAAAAATAGCAGACCTACGAGCTCGTAGCGCGCCACTCGGTGGCGCGCTATGAGCTTGTAGATCTGCTTTTTTCAATAGCTATAAAGCATAACCTGATGCTATAACACCAAAAGGGGTTCCTGCCCAGAATGGGTTAACTTCTGTATAGGCAGGGAATCTCCTCCTCCATCGAGAGCATCGATCAAGACTTTAATATTTAATACAGACTGTGAGGATGGTGTTGTGTTGTTTACTCCGTACTGCTTTGGGGATCTAAGGGAATTTACTAGTTGGTTTCGCTGATTTATCTTCTGTGGCTGCAGATTGATTGGTAAAGAGAAGACATTGAGAAAAGGGGGATGTACTGAAATACGTTATGTTGACATCCAATAAATAGTGTATGGTAGAACTTGAAACGGAGTGAACAAGAAGAGAAAACTAGAAAAAGTGCCCTTCTGGGCACAGGTCTCCACCAGGAGGATAGGAGTGTGTGTGTGTGTGTGTGTGTGTGTGTGTGTGTGTGTGTGTGTGTGTTGCTTGGCAAAAATGTTTAGGAGTAATATAAACATGTTTTTTGTTTGTTTCTTGCAACAATGTTCTTCATTTTGTTGAGGAAATGCAGAGCCAGATCATATATATTGCTTCAACTCGCTGCAAGTTGATGCCTGGCACTTTTAGCATCACCCACAGCTGTTCTGTCTGGGTACAGGCATGCCCTGTGACCTTGTCCTATAGCTGATTACTGCACCTGAGTGACCTCTAAATACACACCCAGTGCTGTCAATCTAAAGCCTGCCACCAAGTAATATGCCAACCTAACAAATAATAAGTCACCATCCTAATATAATGTCTCCTATACACTATATGAATACAGCAGGTGTTCCTTGAGACTTTGATCCACCTTACCACTGGTGTGCAATAGCAGGGTTCTGTCTCTCTCTCTCGCACGCACACACACACACACACGCACACGCACACGCACGCGCGCACACACACACACACACACGCACGCACACTAGTGCTGTGCTGCATGCAGTGCTTTTAGCCTCCGTAATGCAATGCGTAACAGTGATAAATGGGCTTCTCTTGCAGTATCTATAGGCCCGTCCCTCTGACTTTGCCGCTCTGCCCTTGACATTTCACTGTCACGGACCGGGTCGTTCGCTTTCAACACTTTGACTCACAATGGCGATATAGACGTTAGAACACTTTGGTTATTCCATTTTTCCATTCCCTCCCAGACATGTCTATCTAAACATCAAAGCGCAGCGCACTGACTGTTCTCCAGCCGAGCGTTTCCCTCCTTTCTTCTTGTTCTCTCTCTCTGGCTTTCCTTTGCTCCTTATTTCTCCCTTCCTTGCTCCCTCGCCACCTCCCTGCACTCTGCTTATACGATCCCTCTAGCCCATTCTGACCTGAGATCAGATTAAAAAAATGTCTTCTACATCCTGAGAGTTTTCTGAAAAAGCTATGTTTCTACGTCAGTCGTTCTTTGATTTTTTTTTAAATAGCAGACCTACAAGCTCGTAGCGCGCCACTCGGTGGCGCGCTACGAGCTTGTAGATCTGCTATTTTTCAATAGCTAAAGCATAACATAATGCTAACACCAAAAGGGTTTCCCACCCAAAATGGGCTAGAGCAGGGACCGTAGCCAACCGTATAGGTATGGGTGCCAACTGCCAACATTGGCAGAGGGGAGGGAAGTGCAGTGAGGGAGACGTTTTTTTTATTTTAAAATTAAATATTCAATACATGTTTATAGTCAGTTAAATTAGGTCACCCTCACATCTATATAAAAATTACATTCTGCATATAATTCTACATTTATTCAAACTCCTATAAATCTGACTGGGGACTTGATTCTCAATCTTTTCAGTCCACAAGCCCCCGAAAAATAATCATATTTGAGCTAGCGACACCTCAGAATAATCTATTTGAGCTATAAGACCACATACAGGGTCAAACCCCAAAAGAAAAAAGCTATATGTAATATACACAATGAGCTATACTGACTGACTGACTGAAATTATTTGACAAGTAATAAATAAATAATCACACCCGTATGAAGTGAGGGGCGCTAATATATTAAAGTGTCAAACGGTGTCAAAACAAACATTAAATTATCTTTAATTAACATTATAGTAGAAATGCCATTAAATGGGGGTCCGTAGACTAATGCATGTCAAACTGGGGGTCCTTGAAATTAAACGAGTTGAGAATCACTGCTAGAGTTGTAAAAATCTTCTCTTATGGGGGTCCCTGGCATATGCAAATGGGGGTCTGCGGGCTGATTAGTGTCAATTTGGGGGTCCTTGACATGAACAAGTTTGGGAACCACTACAATAAGGGACCTATATATATATATATATATACGCCCTTTGGACTCGACCCCTAATAATGGCGTGTATAAGAATCAAGAAAATGAACATTTTGCCACGGACACAAACACACTTATTCCCTAAGATCCCCAAAGCAGTACTGAGTAAACGCAACACCACCCTCTGTATTTACCCGTCCTCTAGAACTAGAGTATACATTGTGAGAGCACGACATCTCCTGTTTTACCTCCTCCCCTCGTTCTCTCTCTCTGTCTCTCTCTGTGTCTCTCTCTCTGTCTCTCTCTCTCTCTCTGTCTCTCTCTCTCTCTCTCTGTCTCTCTCTCTCTCTGTCTCTGTCTCTCTCTCTCTCTCTCTCTCTCTCTCTCTTTGTGTCTTCATAAAGTAGATGCCTCGGGGGGGGGTCTGAGGGTTTCAGAAGAATATTCTCAATGTGGGATCCTCACGGGTCCCCGTCTGGGGATGTATTGTATATAAAGGCTACTGTAAAGGTCTGTGAACTGTGCCGACCCCCCCTTCTTAATTCTCTCTCTCTCAAATCTCTGGCTCCCTCTCCTCTCTTCTCTCCAACCCTCTCCCCGTCTCTCTCCATTGTTCGCTAGCTCTCTCTACCCTGCACTGCCTCGCATGGTTGTAATGCAGTTTGCTCTCTCGCTCCCTTCTTTCTCTTTCTTGCGGATGCTTCTATAAGCTTCCATGGGAGAGCCGTGCTCCCATGGAGTGCCTTCCACTGTCTTCAAATGCTGCACCGACATCACTGATCTCATCTCATCTGAGGGCAGCTTCTCTTTGTGATCCCACAGGGTTCCTGTCAGGCTCCCCACTGCTTTCCTCCAACCTCTCTCAATTCAATTCAATTCAAAGGAGCTTTATTGGCATGAGACAACGTAGACGTTTACATTGCCAAAGCAAAAGTGGAACAAGATAATCAAGAGTGCAGTAGTTAGTTTAGACAGTTTTTGGTTTAGACTAGTCATTGGTTAGACCAGTCATTAGTCCTATACAACTACAACCTATCTCAAACCCTCACCCTAACCCTAACCTCCCACGGGGCAGAACACCTAAACCTAACCTTAACCCATGTCTAACCAATGACTAGTCTAAACTAAGTATGCACCCCATAATGAAGATAAAACAAATGTATGTACTGTACAAATAAATATTGAATATAAATAGGAATAAAATAAAACAGAAACAGAGCTGTGTTACATGAACACTTTGAATAAGACCATCTTGTGAAACTAACTATAAAAAGATTGTGCATCTTCTGGCAGAGATAGTTATTCATCCATATTATAAGAGAAGATATAATTATTATAAATGATATGTTTCGTATAGACCTATACCCCATCCTACTCAGCTCTGCATAGTTAAATGTATTCCTTGAATTCACGGAGCCAATAATTAATTTGATGACAAATTATAGAAAATAAGTACCCCCCGAATATAAGAATATATATTTTTCTCCAATGGAAATATCCTAATATATACACACCAACTCGAGTCGTGACAAATCATGACAACAAACACAATATTTTGGACCAAACAAATGATTACAAAGAAGTGTTGTAACCTGCCGTTTTTCTTTCTACTTTCTAATTCTTTGTTTGGCCCAAAACATTGTGTTTATTGTCATGATTTGTCCGTCACGACCAGAGTTGGCTTTGTCCGCGGCGTAAACGTCTTTAAATAAATACTTTATATGAAAAGTCTATGAGGAAAATGAACGGGGATTTATTTTCCGGGTCTCTCTCGGCGGGGGTGGGACTGCGACGCTCTGTAGTCTATGGACTCTGTAGTCCACATGAGGTAAACATGCAGAATCTGTGTTGTTCACACTGAAGGCTGTAGAATGTGAAGACTGAACAATGGAGAGTATTCCAAATGGCCTATAATCCGTGAAGTGTACATTTTCATTGGGTGTATAATAATTATTATAGTATTTATAAGAGAGGGAAGAAAAGAAAAAGAAAAGTGTGTGCGTCTACTGTAGGCAGCAATGTCTCCAGCTGAAGAGGTTAATGGGGGAGATCGGTCGAAAGGGCCGGAATATTTTAGACAGAGTAGTAGTGAAATTTTTTCAGCCTTGCTAGTGTTAAACATCCTTGAGATCCAGGGTATTGTGTTTATCTTGTCACTGATAGACCTTCAAATCAAAGACTTTGCGACACAAAAGTTATATCAGGAGGTGGAAACATGTTGCAAACAACTTGTTTCCTCCGCCCACACACACTGCTTAAGCTTATAGTACAAAATAACACCTTGGACCTCTTTTTGTGTAATAGAAAGTAAACCCAGGATTTGTGCTGAATTACTGCAACCTCTGAACAAACAAACAAATACATGGCGGGCTCAGGAAAAACTCCATTACTGGAATGGCCCCTATAGTGCTGCGGAGATGTCTTTGCTGGATTGCTGACTGAAATCCTTAACCTATTCTGAACGGGAACCCGTTTTGGTGTTAGCATCATGTTATGCTTTAGCTATTGAAAAATAGCAGATGTACAAGCTCATAGCGCGCCACCGAGTGGCACGCTACGAGCTTGTAGGTCTGCTATTTTTGAAAAATCGAAGAACGACTGACATTTTTAGACTCTGATCTCAGGTCAGAATGGGTTAATCAGACCAGTGTGTGTCCAGTGGAAACCTCGTATGAATCTGATCTCGGGTCAGAATGGGTTAAGGATGCAATACATGGATGAGAAAGAAAATACATTTTCTTGTGTGAACCGATTCCAAACGGCTTTATTGAGGAAACCGTTGAGACTGATGAAATGATAATATGACGATGAAAGCAGTTAAAAATGTTGCTACTATTATATTTTAGGAATTTAACCGTCAGGGGTATGTCAAACTCATCTATTTTTATACCACAGCTGTCAGAACCTGATTCTGGTTCTATTACCATGTCAAACGCTATTGGACAGTTTAGCACAATGTATAAGCATCAGATGAAAGTCCAACATCATTTCAGTTTAAACCAAACCTGCAGAAGCATTTACATTACAGGACATTCACTTCTACATGGCTTAACACGTTGCAATCTCTCTCTCTCTCTCTCTCTCTCTCTCTCTCTCTCTCTCTCTCTCTCACAACGCTTGTAGATCAGCTATTTTCAGCGAGTGTAAAACCAACCATTACGACGGCATCAAGGCCCGCCAAAATACATTTTGTTCGACTAAACTGTAGATTTGTATTTCCCTCCCTCTCTGAAATGTGAAATGATCTTGTATACAGATTTATTTGATTGTATTATAGTAGTCGATCTCTATACTCTGTCATGTTATACTATAAGAATAACATGACACAGAGACGGTGACTGCTTAATTAAGTTAGTTTAGGACCTTCTAGCAGTTAATTTAGTTTTATTAAACACATTTCTTCCATATGATGATGTAGCCCATGTTTTGTAATGGCATCATCATGCTATTATGCCCGTGGATACATACAGAGTGAACTTAACAATGATACATTAATATGATAATACCTTTTTATATAATCGCCAACATGAATTATGTTGTTTATTCTCAGCTATAGGTAGAGTAGTGGGGCGAGATGGAAAAGGGGGCGACCGTACCTGTTACCTAATCCCCCACCTGGCCCTTGGTCTGCCAGGGGATCTCCTCCCAGTGGGATTACAGTTGAATGTAGTGTACTTGGATGTAGTGTACATCAAATACAGTTGAATGTATTGTACTTGGATGATCATGATGCAGGATGTGAATGTTTCATTTCAAGTTTTGCGAAAACATCTTTAAAAAAAAAAGCACATCTACATGCTTGCGATGTGTCCCATCGCGACCCGTTGTGAGCTTGTAGATTGTGTATTTTCAAAAGGGGCGAAATGACGAAATGTATATAGGGCTGAAGTGGTAAATGTATATTTTTTAATAATACAAAGTAACCAGTAAAGCGACTGTGGCTCAAGAGGTAGAGCAGGTCGTCCAATGATCCATGGGTCGGCGGTTCGAATCCCGGCTCCTCCTCCTCCATGTCTACATGTCGAAGTGTCCTTGGGCAAAGACACTGAACCACAAATTGCTCCTGATGTGCTGGTTGGTGTCTTGCATGGCTTCCGCTGCAATCAGTGAATGGGTGAATAGGTGAATGTAAAGCACCTTGGATAAAGGCGCTATATAAATGCACCATTTACCATTTACTAGTAACTAAAAATTTCAAATAATTTCCATGGAGTAAAAGTACAGAGTAGAACTAAAAGTATTGGGAATTGGAAATGCTCAAGTAAAAGTACAAATGCCTCAAAATTGTACTCAAGCAATTGTACTTAGTTACCTTCCACCACTGTAATTACTGTATATCAGGAATCACAATCACAGCCAATTCCTCAATACGGGCATCATGGAACGTGATCGACCCATCATGGAATGTGATCGACCCATCATGGAACGTGATCGACCCATCATGGAACGTGATCGACCCATCATGGAAACCCACAGCCATTCATTATAGAACAACTTGCATCCAAACAAGCTCTCGCTTTTCCATCATGCAACACTTAACAATTCATCATTTAATTACGATCAGCCGGGTATTCCTTATTGGCTGCTAAATTAACGGGAGGCTCAGAGGAAGCCTTGCACAAAGTCGAGTAGAATTGTGCTCTGCATAATCAAATATGCTAATGAGAGATTGAATAAATCTGCATTCGTAAGGCATACGTTGAGCCCCTAGATTAGTACGAGCAGAACAATGGGATGCAAATGTGTTGTTTGTGTGCATGTGTCGCGTGTTCTGTTTGCGTGGACATGGATGGGGCTGAATCAATTTGAGGATCTTTGTGCAAAGTTCTTATCCCATTCTGACCTGAGATCAGATTCATACGAGGTTTCCACTGGACACACACTGGTCTGATTAGCCCATTCTGACCTGAGATCAGATTTAAAAAAATGTCAGTCGTTCTTTGATTTTTCAAAAATAGCAGACCTACAAGCTCGTAGCGCGCCACTCGGTGGCGCGCTATGAGCTTGTAGATCTGCTATTTTTCAATAGCTAAAGCATAACATGATGCTTTAACACCAAAATGGGTTCCCGTTCAGAATGGGTTATGCAAATGTTCCTCTCGGAATGCTGCATGTTTTCCAAAAAAAAAACACAATCATTCTGCATTCTGCACATAAAAGTTGTCTAGGTTGAATAACAAGCTGTGTTTGCAACAACATTACAGTTTGTGCATGCATACACTGTTAGGTGACAGATTGGCCCGGGCTTGTCCCTGTGTGTGCCGAGGGTCAGAGGGTAGAGACGTGCAGGAATAACGGCAAGCAATGAATCATTAAAGCGATTGTTATTTAGTTAGTATACTGTAGGCACAAGCAAACGTCCACTTTGTGTGGGCGTACTCAGGGGCGGCCTTCGGAATCTGGAGGCCCGTTTCAAGGCCAAATATGAGGCACCCATATAGGCCTACCTAATATAAAAGAATGACATAATTATTTTGTTGATACAAATAGTTTGACTGTTCAACATCACACGCAGCCATTACTCTCGACAATTAGCAACAACAACAACACCTCTCCTCATCCTGTCGTTCCTTCACAATTAAAGTGTCTCCCCTTTACGTCCCAATGCTGCACATTTTAACCAGGTTATTAACATAAAATAGGTGCAACTTAACATTGTGGGAGAGACTGACAGCCTGACGTTCAGTTGGAGCTTGGAGGCCCCCCTGAGGGTGGAGGCCCGTTTCAATTGAAACTGGTGAAACATAGCTAAGGCCTCCTATGGGCGTAACTAACGAAATAGGTAATCCACTAGTCGAGTATAACTCCTGATATGGTCTTTATCAGTGCTCTTTGCTTCTTTGAACTCTGAGAACAACAGCCATGGCAATTCCAAAGAGCTTAAGGACATTAATTTCAAATTACTATTCAATCCATAATTAATATGTTAATGTTAATACGGTATGTTAATATTAAATATTGTTACATTCCCTTAGGTCTACTCTAGGGGTTATCAAAGTATGCAACAAAGTTGGAAAGTGAACTGTCGTTTATTCACCACACTTTAAAAAAAATCGAATCGAAATCCAAGATAATTATCAAAGTATTCTGCGGCACCCCTGGACCGGCACGGCACCCTAGGGTGCCACTGCTAGGGGTCCACGCTTCATCTCACTCTCAGGTAGGGGGTTCTTGGCTTGAACAAATGGAATACCCCTGCCTTTGACCAAAGAATAGAAAACCGTTTCATTTTAATTCATTTGACACTCGCCAGTTTTTGAGGGCCCTTTGATAGCCCTTCCAATGCCTGGCTTGTTCATTGCGACGTCATGTGGCAGCCAAGTCTATGGACTTTTTAATGTTTGCTTTAAGCATTGATTGATTGATTGATTGAATACTTTATTAGTCAGCACGTACGACATGAAGGTTAAAAGTTTAACAAAGTCCTGGGGACATTTTGATAAATGTAAATTCCCTAAAATGGAATGGAGGTGTCATTCACTGATGCCGTTATTCACCTTTGTCCTTTTGTACACATATAATTTTGTATTTGTTAATGACATGTACTGTATTATTGTAAATGTTGTATGCTATGTTGACACAGGACCACAAGTCCCCGGGACTTTCTTTGTGTTATCCTTTTAGCGTCAATGCTTGTACCACGTGCTGTTTACGTTTCTAAAGTATTCAATCAATCAATCAATGTTCCTATATAATTCCCAAAGAGCATTGATCACGCCTCCAGGACTTTAGTTTACTCAAGTTAGGGAATAACATGTCATGGAGAGATCCACGGGAACCACTTTAAGTGAATGTAATTGTGTTGGACATAAGTACTGTAAGTTGGAGACCTCACATTGAACTTATTATTTTCAATAGAGCGTGTCAGTGAACCTGCGTTGCTAGGGAACAGCTTTGGGTCCAAGTGTATCTGCTGTCGGCCACAGATATTCTCACTGCAACGTGAAATGCATTTGGACCCGTTCGCCATGTTTACATACAGTATGTGTTGTCAACTGTGAAAAGCTAGGTCTCAGAGTGTGGGAATGAATGCGGAAGGATTTACCATAATATGACAAGCGGCTGCCGTGCTGATTTGTTTTGAAACATTTTTTTCCGTTTGATTAAATGCTCAACTGATAATGTGATGATATTACATGGATGAGGGAATAAGAGTTTGGGGGAAAAAACAGATTGACTCCTAGAATCTCCCTATTTTTGTTCTATAGCAGTCTGAAGTTGATACGTTTTCTAGGACGTCTAGGACACCTAAAAGCATAATATACATGTCTTTTAAGTCACGCAGATTATTTTGTGCCAGGGACCCCCATAAGGTTAAAATTGTTTCAAGATGTCCTATAATTCTTTCCTGTTTCGTTTAAAATAGCAGATCTACAAGCTCACAACACTGGCATGTTGTGAGCTTTGCATGCTAATTATGCCGGGGACCTGCTGCGGGACCCCTTCAAGGACCTCTGGGGGTCCCGGGGGGGGCCCACTTCGAAAACCATTAAGTGAAAACCCATTTTGAGAACCCACTATGAGACACAAGTGGTGTCTCAAACTGGTGTGATTGAATCAATCGATTGATTCACTCTGAATGTTACTGTGGCAACTTAATCATTTAAGGACCTGTGTGTGTGTGTGTGTGTGTGTGTGTGTGTGTGTGTGTGTGTGTGTGTGTGTGTGTGTGTGTGTGTGTGTGTGTGTGTGTGTGTGTGTGTGTGTGTGTGAGAATTGGACAAGGCCCATGTGTGAAAAGGTCTTGCAATTGCTTTGTTATCACTAAAGTCTGGCACTATTTGGACAGCGTATCCAATGGGCATGCAGTCAACCTTCCACTATAGTGTTCTTGTTCTCCGTTTTGACTGGAGTGTTGCCTGCAGTATGGTGGACAGTAACTAAATACATTTACTCGGGTACTTGGATACAATTTTCCCACCGTAATCTGAAGACTCTCATATTGTAAAAGCAAGCAAAGAACACAGTATGAAAACAATAATGACATCTTAATTAAAACGATTAAAATTTAGAACACGTTTTTCTTTATTTTATTGCCCCAGTGAAATTATATTTTGGCACTTGCTTTGGCAATGTTAAATGTATATGATTTTCACGTGCCAATAAAGCTCTTTTTATTTGACATGAGATTATGGAGTCACACTTTTAAAGTGCACTGTAATTGATTCCAGTTAAAGCGAGCGCTAAAACCAAAGGCCTTTTTACCTATAGCTCGGTGTTGTGTGTGTTACTGGCCTTGGGGACCAATGGTATGTGTTACTGGTCTTGGGGACCAATGATGGGATGTTTTACTGGCCTTGGCGACCAATAATGGGATGTGTTCCTGGGAACGTGTTTGATGGATGGAAGTATACTGTTATTTGTCCACAACTGGTTACCAGCCTCTTAGAGCTCCAGACCTTTGCACAGCAAAACCCTGAATGCACATTTAATTCTGACGGTGTACTCTGTGAGTTGAATCAACACCCAGGATATTGCTGTGTGCTATTGAGGTTAATAAACATGGTTGTTGTTAGTATGTATGCGTGGAGATTATAGGGAAGACTGCCAAGAATATCATGTCATGTGAAGTAGTAAGTAAAGCCTACAGAAACAGCACAATAGATCAGCAGTATAGTCTTTATCAGATGGAGCAAACACATGTTGATGTGCGCTTGCGCGTCGTCATGCCCATACTCTGTTTATTGGCCATTTCGATTGCGGCAGATGGTGTGTTTTGCGAGGGGACACACAGCAGCTTGAGTTGTGTTTTCAGATGGTGTGTGTTGCGAGGGGACACACAGCAGCTTGAGTTGTGTTTTCAGATGGTGTGTTTTGCGAGGGGACACACAGCAGCTTGAGTTGTGTTTTCAGATGGTGTGTTTTGCGAGGGGACACACAGCAGCTTGAGTTGTGTTTTCAGATGGTGTGTTTTGCGAGGGGACACACAGCAGCTTGAGTTGTGTTTTCAGATGGTGTGTTTGCGAGGGGACACACAGCAGCTTGAGTTGTGTTTTCAGATGGTGTGTTTTGCGAGGGGACACACAGCAGCTTGAGTTGTGTTTTCAGATGGTGTGTTTTGCGAGGGGACACACAGCAGCTTGAGTTGTGTTTTCAGATGGTGTGTTAGCGAGGGGACACACAGCAGCTTGAGTTGTGTTTTCAGATGGTGTGTTAGCGAGGGGACACACAGCAGCTTGAGTTGTGTTTTCAGATGGTGTGTTTTGCGAGGGGACACACAGCAGCTTGAGTTGTGTTTTCAGATGGTGTGTGTTGCGAGGGGACACACAGCAGCTTGAGTTGTGTTTTCAGATGGTGTGTTTTGCGAGGGGACACACAGCAGCTTGAGTTGTGTTTTCAGATGGTGTGTGTTGCGAGGGGACACACAGCAGCTTGAGTTGTGTTTTCAGATGGTGTGTTTTGCGAGGGGACACACAGCAGCTTGAGTTGTGTTTTCAGATGGTGTGTTTTGCGAGGGGACACACAGCAGCTTGAGTTGTGTTTTCAGATGGTGTGTTTTGCGAGGGGACACACAGCAGCTTGAGTTGTGTTTTCAGATGGTGTGTTTTGCGAGGGGACACACAGCAGCTTGAGTTGTGTTTTCAGATGGTGTGTTTGCGAGGGGACACACAGCAGCTTGAGTTGTGTTTTCAGATGGTGTGTTTTGCGAGGGGACACACAGCAGCTTGAGTTGTGTTTTCAGATGGTGTGTTTTGCGAGGGGACACACAGCAGCTTGAGTTGTGTTTTCAGATGGTGTGTTAGCGAGGGGACACACAGCAGCTTGAGTTGTGTTTTCAGATGGTGTGTTTTGCGAGGGGACACACAGCAGCTTGAGTTGTGTTTTCAGATGGTGTGTTTTGCGAGGGGACACACAGCAGCTTGAGTTGTGTTTTCAGATGGTGTGTTTTGCGAGGGGACACACAGCAGCTTGAGTTGTGTTTTCAGATGGTGTGTTTGCGAGGGGACACACAGCAGCTTGAGTTGTGTTTTCAGATGGTGTGTTTGGGAGGGGACACACAGCAGCTTGAGTTGTGTTTTCAGATGGTGTGTTTTGCGAGGGGACACACAGCAGCTTGAGTTGTGTTTTCAGATGGTGTGTTTTGCGAGGGGACACACAGCAGCTTGAGTTGTGTTTTCAGATGGTGTGTTTTGCGAGGGGACACACAGCAGCTTGAGTTGTGTTTTCAGATGGTGTGTTTGCGAGGGGACACACAGCAGCTTGAGTTGTGTTTTCAGATGGTGTGTTTTGCGAGGGGACACACAGCAGCTTGAGTTGTGTTTTCAGATGGTGTGTTTGCGAGGGGACACACAGCAGCTTGAGTTGTGTTTTCAGATGGTGTGTTTGCGAGGGGACACACAGCAGCTTGAGTTGTGTTTTCAGATGGTGTGTTTTGCGAGGGGACACACAGCAGCTTGAGTTGTGTTTTCAGATGGTGTGTTTTGCGAGGGGACACACAGCAGCTTGAGTTGTGTTTTCAGATGGTGTGTTTGCGAGGGGACACACAGCAGCTTGAGTTGTGTTTTCAGATGGTGTGTTTTGCGAGGGGGACACACAGCAGCTTGAGTTGTGTTTTCAGATGGTGTGTTTTGCGAGGGGGACACACAGCAGCTTGAGTTGTGTTTTCAGATGGTGTGTTTGCGAGGGGACACACAGCAGCTTGAGTTGTGTTTTCAGATGGTGTGTTTGCGAGGGGACACACAGCAGCTTGAGTTGTGTTTTCAGATGGTGTGTTTTGCGAGGGGACACACAGCAGCTTGAGTTGTGTTTTCAGATGGTGTGTTTTGCGAGGGGACACACAGCAGCTTGAGTTGTGTTTTCAGATGGTGTGTTTGCGAGGGGACACACAGCAGCTTGAGTTGTGTTTTCAGATGGTGTGTTTTGCGAGGGGACACACAGCAGCTTGAGTTGTGTTTTCAGATGGTGTGTTTTGCGAGGGGACACACAGCAGCTTGAGTTGTGTTTTCAGATGGTGTTTTGCGAGGGGACACACAGCAGCTTGAGTTGTGTTTTCAGATGGTGTGTTTGCGAGGGGACACACAGCAGCTTGAGTTGTGTTTTCAGATGGTGTGTTTTGCGAGGGGACACACAGCAGCTTGAGTTGTGTTTTCAGATGGTGTGTTTTGCGAGGGGACACACAGCAGCTTGAGTTGTGTTTTCAGATGGTGTGTTTTGCGAGGGGACACACAGCAGCTTGAGTTGTGTTTTCAGATGGTGTGTTTTGCGAGGGGACACACAGCAGCTTGAGTTGTGTTTTCAGATGGTGTGTTTGCGAGGGGACACACAGCAGCTTGAGTTGTGTTTTCAGATGGTGTGTTTTGCGAGGGGACACACAGCAGCTTGAGTTGTGTTTTCAGATGGTGTGTTTTGCGAGGGGACACACAGCAGCTTGAGTTGTGTTTTCAGATGGTGTGTTTTGCGAGGGGACACACAGCAGCTTGAGTTGTGTTTTCAGATGGTGTGTTAGCGAGGGGACACACAGCAGCTTGAGTTGTGTTTTCAGATGGTGTGTTTTGCGAGGGGACACACAGCAGCTTGAGTTGTGTTTTCAGATGGTGTGTTTTGCGAGGGGACACACAGCAGCTTGAGTTGTGTTTTCAGATGGTGTGTTTTGCGAGGGGACACACAGCAGCTTGAGTTGTGTTTTCAGATGGTGTGTTTTGCGAGGGGACACACAGCAGCTTGAGTTGTGTTTTCAGATGGTGTGTTTTGCGAGGGGACACACAGCAGCTTGAGTTGTGTTTTCAGATGGTGTGTTTGCGCGGGGACACACAGCAGCTTGAGTTGTGTTTTCAGATGGTGTGTTTGCGAGGGGACACACAGCAGCTTGAGTTGTGTTTTCAGATGGTGTGTTTTGCGAGGGGACACACAGCAGCTTGAGTTGTGTTTTCAGATGGTGTGTTTGCGAGGGGACACACAGCAGCTTGAGTTGTGTTTTCAGATGGTGTGTTTTGCGAGGGGACACACAGCAGCTTGAGTTGTGTTTTCAGATGGTGTGTTTTGCGAGGGGACACACAGCAGCTTGAGTTGTGTTTTCAGATGGTGTGTTTTGCGAGGGGACACACAGCAGCTTGAGTTGTGTTTTCAGATGGTGTGTTTTGCGAGGGGACACACAGCAGCTTGAGTTGTGTTTTCAGATGGTGTGTTTTGCGAGGGGACACACAGCAGCTTGAGTTGTGTTTTCAGATGGTGTGTTTTGCGAGGGGACACACAGCAGCTTGAGTTGTGTTTTCAGAGGGTGTGTTTTGCGAGGGGACACACAGCAGCTTGAGTTGTGTTTTCAGATGGTGTGTTTTGCGAGGGGACACACAGCAGCTTGAGTTGTGTTTTCAGATGGTGTGTTTTGCGAGGGGACACACAGCAGCTTGAGTTGTGTTTTCAGATGGTGTGTTTTGCGAGGGGACACACAGCAGCTTGAGTTGTGTTTTCAGAGGGTGTGTTTTGCGAGGGGACACACAGCAGCTTGAGTTGTGTTTTCAGATGGTGTGTTTGCGAGGGGACACACAGCAGCTTGAGTTGTGTTTTCAGATGGTGTGTTTTGCGAGGGTACACACAGCAGCTTGAGTTGTGTTTTCAGATGGTGTGTTTTGCGAGGGGACACACAGCAGCTTGAGTTGTGTTTTCAGATGGTGTGTTTGCGAGGGGACACACAGCAGCTTGAGTTGTGTTTTCAGATGGTGTGTTTGCGAGGGGACACACAGCAGCTTGAGTTGTGTTTTCAGATGGTGTGTTTTGCGAGGGGACACACAGCAGCTTGAGTTGTGTTTTCAGATGGTGTGTTTTGCGAGGGGACACACAGCAGCTTGAGTTGTGTTTTCAGATGGTGTGTTTTGCGAGGGGACACACAGCAGCTTGAGTTGTGTTTTCAGATGGTGTGTTTTGCGAGGGGACACACAGCAGCTTGAGTTGTGTTTTCAGATGGTGTGTTTGTGAGGGGACACACAGCAGCTTGAGTTGTGTTTTCAGATGGTGTGTTTTGCGAGGGGACACACAGCAGCTTGAGTTGTGTTTTCAGATGGTGTGTTTTGCGAGGGGACACACAGCAGCTTGAGTTGTGTTTTCAGATGGTGTGTTTAGCGAGGGGACACACAGCAGCTTGAGTTGTGTTTTCAGATGGTGTGTTAGCGAGGGGACACACAGCAGCTTGAGTTGTGTTTTCAGATGGTGTGTTAGCGAGGGGACACACAGCAGCTTGAGTTGTGTTTTCAGATGGTGTGTTTTGCGAGGGGACACACAGCAGCTTGAGTTGTGTTTTCAGATGGTGTGTTTTGCGAGGGGACACACAGCAGCTTGAGTTGTGTTTTCAGATGGTGTGTTTTGCGAGGGGACACACAGCAGCTTGAGTTGTGTTTTCAGATGGTGTGTTTTGCGAGGGGACACACAGCAGCTTGAGTTGTGTTTTCAGATGGTGTGTTTGCGCGGGGACACACAGCAGCTTGAGTTGTGTTTTCAGATGGTGTGTTTTGCGAGGGGACACACAGCAGCTTGAGTTGTGTTTTCAGATGGTGTGTTTGCGAGGGGACACACAGCAGCTTGAGTTGTGTTTTCAGATGGTGTGTTTGCGAGGGGACACACAGCAGCTTGAGTTGTGTTTTCAGATGGTGTGTTTTGCGAGGGGACACACAGCAGCTTGAGTTGTGTTTTCAGATGGTGTGTTTTGCGAGGGGACACACAGCAGCTTGAGTTGTGTTTTCAGATGGTGTGTTTAGCGAGGGGACACACAGCAGCTTGAGTTGTGTTTTCAGATGGTGTGTTTTGCGAGGGGACACACAGCAGCTTGAGTTGTGTTTTCAGATGGTGTGTTTTGCGAGGGGACACACAGCAGCTTGAGTTGTGTTTTCAGATGGTGTGTTTTGCGAGGGGACACACAGCAGCTGGAGTTGTGTTTTCAGATGGTGTGTTTTGCGAGGGGACACACAGCAGCTTGAGTTGTGTTTTCAGATGGTGTGTTTTGCGAGGGGACACACAGCAGCTTGAGTTGTGTTTTCAGATGGTGTGTTTTGCGAGGGGACACACAGCAGCTTGAGTTGTGTTTTCAGATGGTGTGTTTTGCGAGGGGACACACAGCAGCTTGAGTTGTGTTTTCAGATGGTGTGTTTGCGCGGGGACACACAGCAGCTTGAGTTGTGTTTTCAGATGGTGTGTTTTGCGAGGGGACACACAGCAGCTTGAGTTGTGTTTTCAGATGGTGTGTTTGCGAGGGGACACACAGCAGCTTGAGTTGTGTTTTCAGATGGTGTGTTTGCGAGGGGACACACAGCAGCATGAGTTGTGTTTTCAGATGGTGTGTTTTGCGAGGGGACACACAGCAGCTTGAGTTGTGTTTTCAGATGGTGTGTTTTGCGAGGGGACACACAGCAGCTTGAGTTGTGTTTTCAGATGGTGTGTTTAGCGAGGGGACACACAGCAGCTTGAGTTGTGTTTTCAGATGGTGTGTTTTGCGAGGGGACACACAGCAGCTTGAGTTGTGTTTTCAGATGGTGTGTTTTGCGAGGGGGACACACAGCAGCTTGAGTTGTGTTTTCAGATGGTGTGTTTTGCGAGGGGACACACAGCAGCTTGAGTTGTGTTTTCAGATGGTGTGTTTTGCGAGGGGACACACAGCAGCTTGAGTTGTGTTTTCAGATGGTGTGTTTTGCGAGGGGACACACAGCAGCTTGAGTTGTGTTTTCAGATGGTGTGTTTTGCGAGGGGACACACAGCAGCTTGAGTTGTGTTTTCAGATGGTGTGTTTGCGAGGGGACACACAGCAGCTTGAGTTGTGTTTTCAGATGGTGTGTGTTGCGAGGGGACACACAGCAGCTTGAGTTGTGTTTTCAGATGGTGTGTTTGCGAGGGGACACACAGCAGCTTGAGTTGTGTTTTCAGATGGTGTGTTTGCGAGGGGACACACAGCAGCTTGAGTTGTGTTTTCAGATGGTGTGTTTGCGAGGGGACACACAGCAGCTTGAGTTGTGTTTTCAGATGGTGTGTTTTGCGAGGGGACACACAGCAGCTTGAGTTGTGTTTTCAGATGGTGTGTTTTGCGAGGGGACACACAGCAGCTTGAGTTGTGTTTTCCTTTCTGGTTTATTTAGCTGGTTTGTTTAACCCATTTTAGGCTGGAACCCGTTTTGGTGTTTTAAACATTATGTTATAACTTATAGCTATTGAAAAATAGCAGATCTACAAGCTCATAGTGCACGACCGAGTGGCGCTCTATACGAGCTTGTAGGTCTGCTATTTTTGAAAAATCATGAAAATGTGGCACAAATCTTTGAATATATATTTCAGAGTGAACATTTTTAACTAAAATATTGGCTTCTGGGGGGGGGGGGGGTCCCTGGAACTACATATTCTGAGATGGGGGTCCGTCGTGGCCCAATTGAGATAATTCTGGGGGTCCTTGACATGAAAAAGGTTGAGCCCCACTGACATAGAAACATAGGTTTTTCAGAAAAAGGTTAGGATTTAGAAGACTTTTTTTTTTAATCGACTTGAATCGTCCCAAATGGGTTAATTGCCCAGCCGCCCTGCAGTCCTGTCCACTTCTAAGGACAGTTTCTACATGATAATGACCTGGAGCTAAAAAGACGCTTGTCTCTCATCACACAATCGACTCGTGAACTGAGAATCAAAAGTGTCGACAGACTCTAGACCAGGGATGCCCACAGTACTATTTTGACCTGATAACTATACTTTCAAAATGACCAGCTCAACAATATCTAGCCAACCAAAAAAATAGTATTATCCCATTGCTGACAATAATATTTTGAAAATGACGGGGGCTTTGGAATTGGCATTATATAATACTGTAAGACATTTGAATAGCAGACTGTAATTCTACTGACGTTTGTGTGTAACACTCTTGACAACAAAAGTATTGTGTTGCAGGATTGGAGCTGACAGGCCCTAAGCTTGTATGTCAATCAATCAAGTCGCCTTAATTCAAGTGGCAGATGTCTGTATTTTATACTTAAATTATATATTTTAGGGGCATGTCATGTGGTCTACTGTACCTGCACAGCCAATTCACCCTTTGTCAAGTCCCGCCCCTGGTTCTGCCCCTCTTCGCACCCATTGGTTGGTGATCTACTGGTAGATGACAATCTACCTTTTGGGCACCCCTGCTCTAGAGACTGCCAGGCTGAGGTCCCAGAGTATTACACGTGACGTGGGTCAGGTCGAAACCCTGCTGCAGACATTTGTCGCTGACGCTGTTGGGCAGAAACTTCCTATATCTCCATATTCTAACTTTTTGTGTTAAAAAACAAAACACTGCACATGCTTGGAGCTGCGGTGAACTGCAGTAAGACATCCACAACAAGCTCAAAACATGGAGCAAAGTAACATGTTTTGAGCTTGTGGATCTGCAGCTGCTTTTGCCATTTTAGAATTTGAATCCTGAAAAGTAACGGTTTAGTTTTTTTACTGAATCATGTCAACGCTGATGCACATTTTGTTTTCCGATTAATGCCCGCATCGGTTTGCAGACACGGATAGGAGAGCTAGGGATCAGTCAACACCCATCTGTTGTTGTACTGAAGCGTTATGTTTGTGAATAGCCGTGTGTGTGTGTGTGTGTGTGTTTGTGTTTTAACAACTGTGCTGCCTATTTATCCACGTAAGCTATGAGAGACCGGTGGTGTGGAGCGCTGCTAGCCAGCCGTGCTTAGAGAAGGAAATAGACAAATAAACAGGATATTAATGTTCTATTTCCTGGGGGAAATAATGTCCTGAATATGTGGACAGTGGGCTTTGAGTATACCGTATGTACTTGACCCTGGCATTGAATATCAGGTTTCACCTTTTACATCTTTTCACTTTTCACATCTTTTCTATGGAGCACAGCAGTGTGTATTGTGTAAGAAAATAGTGAATAATTCAGCCTTGAAACCACGTACATATAGCATGTTTTATTTGATTTTATATAATTTATTTATCCGCCTGTTGCAGTGCTTCATCTTTTGTTACTACTCCTATGGGGACCTATACCACGGGTCATGGACAAAGTCAGAGAGAGAAGGATGAGGCTGGCAGGGCAGTACTGCATCTGGCACCCAGAACTAGAGGCTGGCAGGGCACTGCGTCAGGCTCCCAGAACTAGAGGCTGGCAGGGCACTGCGTCAGGCACACAGAACTAGAGGCTGGCAGGGCACTGCGTCAGGCACACAGAACTAGAGGCTGGCAGGGCACTGCGTCAGGCACACAGAACTAGAGGCTGGCAGGGCACTGCGTCAGGCACACAGAACTAGAGGCTGGCAGGGCACTGCGTCAGGCTCCCAGAACTAGAGGCTGGCAGGGCACTGCGTCAGGCTCCCAGAACTAGAGGCTGGCAGGGCACTGCGTCAGGCACACAGAACTAGAGGCTGGCAGGGCACTGCGTCAGGCACACAGAACTTGAGGCAAGTAAATTGACTCTATATGGGAGCCAACCACAGGGCAAAGCCAGGAGGGGAAAGAAGCGTATACCACCTATATGTAGACCTGCTGCGGCGCGACAGCTTAGCTGACAACACTGCAGAGCTCAAGAACCTGATGTTGGATAGGAATTTGTGGAGGGCAGCGATCCAGGAATCCCGAGTTGGTGTTGGCTTAGACCTCACTCTCACAGCAACTACTAACTATAACCACTCCTACAGATTTAGTCCAAAACTTCACGCAAATTGGTTTACACTATCTCTGTGGTCGTAAATAGTGCATTTATATAGCGCGAACCCTACAAACCCTCCCGCGCACTCAGATCAGCCAACGCAGGGATGCTGGAAGTAAAAACGGTTTGAACTGGGAACCTTGGCGGTTGCCATCCCAGTGTAAATATGATTATGTTGGCGGGCCGCAGCCTGAACAGTGTGGGAACCCTTGGTTTAATAAGAGGTTATTGTCCCCGGCTAACCAAGTCAGCCACCAAGTCGGAAAATAACACAGAAGGACATGAAGTGGTAGAAAGAGAGCCGTGGGCTGAACGGTCCAGTGACGATCAGATAGAGATCCACTTTGTCCTCTTAGCCCATTCTGAACGGGAACCCCTTTTGGTGTTATAGCATCATGTCGTGCTTTAGCTATTGAAAAATAGCAGATCTACAAGCTCATAGCGCGCCACCGAGTGGCGCGCTACGAGCTTGTAGGTCTGCTATTTTTGAAAAATCATTTTTTTTTAAATCTGATCTCGGGTCAGAATGAAAACTGTCAGGATCTAGAGAAGACATTTTTTAGAATCTGATCTCGGGTCAGAATGGGTTAGGGAGGGGAAGCGGCCATTAGTCAGGCAGTAATCTAATCAATGCTGTTGTGCACGAGAGCGTGGACGGAGCGCGGCGGATCGCTGAGCGGCATTATTCTTAGTCACGTTCTCTCTCGCCGGTGCGGGGGGGGGGGGGGGGGGGGGCGGGGGGACGACGACATTAGTGGCCCAATCAGGACCGCCCTATATCTCTCCCCGAGTGAGAAGCAGGGAATGGAATACATGCCCTGAGGCAGAGAATGGAAGAGGGAGTGGATATGGATATCGAACAGTGGTGGAAAAACATGATTTAGTTAACCCATTTTGACCTGAGATCAGATTAAAAAAATGTCTTCTATACATCCTGACAGTTTTCTGAAAAAGCTATGTTTCTATACGTCAGTCGTTCTTCGATTTTTCAAAAATAGCAGACCTGCAAGTTCATAGCGCGCCACTCGGTGGCGCGCTATGAACTTGTAGATCTGCTATTTTTCAATAGCTAAAGCATAACGTAATGCTAACCCCAAAAGGGGATCCCGCCCAAAATGGGTTAAAGTATCAACACGGCTATAATGTAGAAATACTCTGTTACAAAGTAAACGTCTGGTAATTTACTTGCGTTAAAGTATATAGGCTACGAAAGTATTGCTAACAAAATATACTCAACACATTGATTGCCAGGTATTAATTTATTAAAAAACGTATACATTTTAAAGGATTTTCTAATGGTTCTTCTATAATTGGTTACAGTAAAAAAGCAAAAGTACTTTATTTATGTAGAAATTTTCAAATTTATAAAAATCTTTTTAAAATAGCATATCTACAAGCTCACAATGCATGTGTTGCATTAGATCGGCTATTTTCAAATGGCTGAAATGTATATAGGGCTGAAGTGAGTAGCCTAATGAATGTTTTTTGTAATATTAATCAAAATCAACAAAGTAACTAGTAATTATAGTGGAGTAAAGAAGTACAATATTTGCCTCTGAGATGTAGTGGAGTAGAGAATTCCGGTTGAAATTGTACAGTACTTGAGTAATTGTACTTATAGTTACTTTACACCACTGATAAGGAAGGATGGAAGAGGAGTATGTTGGTAAGGAACAGTTGTGGAAAAGGACTCTAATGTTTTAGTAAAAGTATCAATACTGTAATGTAGAAATGTATTAAAAAAATCTTTTGAAAATGGCCGAAATCTATGTAGGGCTGAAGTGGGTTGAGATAAGAGGGTTCTGCCCGACAGACAACAACGATATAATACTTTGAATCATGTCCTGCTTGAGGCTCATACAGAGTCTGGATTTTCAGTGGTTATAGGTGACCACCGAACTACAACATGACGTCACAAGCTGCGGTGAAGAGCAAACCTCTCTCTGTTTTTACTCACCACTGCTCAACGTTATTTCAGCTCCGGTGGTCAACTCACCACCGGAGCAGTGGTACATCAGCACCATGGCTAGCTCCCCCTGTCTCATTACATCTCTATATCAGCACCATGGCCAGCTCCCCCTGTCTCATCTCTACATCAGCACCATGGCTAGCTCCCCCTGTCTCATTACATCTCTACATCAGCACCATGGCTAGCTCCCCCTGTCTCATTACATCTCTACATCAGCACCATGGCCAGCTCCCCCTGTCTCATCTCTACATCAGCACCATGGCTAGCTCCCCCTGTCTCATTACATCTCTACATCAGCACCATGGATAGCTCCCCCTGTCTCATTACATCTCTACATCAGAACCATGGCTAGCTCCCCCTGTCTCATTACATCTCTACATCAGCACCATGGCTAGCTCCCCCTGTCTCATTACATCTCTACATCAGCACCATGGATAGCTCCCCCTGTCTCATTACATCTCTACATCAGCACCATGGCTAGCTCCCCCTGTCTCATTACATCTCTACATCAGCACCATGGATAGCTCCCCCTGTCTCATTACATCTCTACATCAGCACCATGGATAGCTCCCCGTGTCTCATTACATCTCTACATCAGCACCATGGATAGCTCCCCCTGTCTCATTACATCTCTACATCAGCACCATGGATAGCTCCCCCTGTCTCATTACATCTCTACATCAGCACCATGGCTAGCTCCCCCTGTCTCATTACATCTCTACATCAGCACCATGGATAGCTCCCCCTGTCTCATTACATCTCTACATCAGCACCATGGATAGCTCCCCGTGTCTCATTACATCTCTACATCAGCACCATGGATAGCTCCCCCTGTCTCATCTCTACATCAGCACCATGGATAGCTCCCCCTGTCTCATTACATCTCTACATCAGAACCATGGCTAGCTCCCCCTGTCTCATTACATCTCTACATCAGCACCATGGCCAGCTCCCCCTGTCTCATTACATCTCTACATCAGCACCATGGATAGCTCCCCCTGTCTCATCACATCTCTACATCAGCACCATGGATAGCTCCCCCTGTCTCATTACATCTCTACATCAGCACCATGGATAGCTCCCCCTGTGTCATTACATCTCTACATCAGCACCATGGCCAGCTCCCCCTGTCTCATTACATCTCTACATCAGCACCATGGCTAGCTCCCCCTGTCTCATTACATCTCTACATCAGCACCATGGCTAGCTCCCCCTGCCTCACTACATCTCTACATCAGCACCATGGCTAGCTCCCCCTGTCGCATCTCTACATCAGCACCATGGCTAGCTCCCCCTGCCTCATTACATCTCTACATCAGCACCATGGCTAGCTCCCCCTGCCTCATTACATCTCTACATCAGCACCATGGCTAGCTCCCCCTGCCTCATTACATCTACGCATACCATGGGCATTCAAAAATGCGACCCACCTGGGGGTGTTCGACCCCCTGTTTTGGAACGACTGTCTGTCATGCTATAGCATTCTCTTTCCCCGTCCAAAGAGAACTAATGTAATACATTTACTTGGCAGCTTGCGATGCATAAACATGTCTCACTTGATGTTGAGAGACCTGGAGAAGGTTGGCTTCGTGTCAACTGGCAGGAGCAACGATGACTTAAGCCAACGTTTTGTTAAATGGAGTACTGATATTTTTACTAGGCATGCAGAAATATATCGCTCAACCGATATTATGGAGAAAAAAAAAGGATAATAAGATATGAGTCACCTATAAAGTTCATATAAGTTTTGCGATTGATTAACAAGGCTTTTGGCTATAGCTCCTCTCAAAGAAAACAAACACAGCTGCCAAAAAATATAGTGGCCTATCATGATCACAGATAGCATCTTTGTAAACTCTACTGTAGGCCTATGATTAAATGGACCCTTATAGATCTTTAACCCATTCTGACCTGAGATCAGATTCATACGAGGTTTCCACTGGACACACACACTGGTCTGATTAACCCATTCTGACCTGAGATCAGATTCTAAAAATGTCAGTCGTTAAGTCGTTAAGTAAAAATACCAGACCTACAAGCTCGTAGCGCGCCACTCGGTGGCGCGCTATGAGCTTGTAGATCTGCTATTTTTCAATAGCTAAAGCATAACATGATGCTAACACCAAAATGGGTTCCCGGTTAGAATGGGTTAACTTTTGGGAGCCCAAAAGTTAAATTAAACATTTGGATTACTTCATTGATGACAAATCTGAGGGATCTACACAACTAGAATGTAGAAGAATTGTTATTCTGATCAACATTTGCCTGTTAGTAGGGTGATTTATTTTTTATAGACCAACACTGGGACGTGTTGGTCTATAATGGATGTGGGGGTCGCGAGGAAATGTCCCGAAACATTAAAATAAAAGAATGAAATTCCATTAATGTAAAATATAGTAGACATGATTAAATCTATATCATTAGTTTGTACCCAGATGGGGACGGATGTCAAATGTCCCTTTAGGGTATAGGCCTCAAGCAAAAACATTTGCCAACCACTGTTCTCAGCAGCTTATATATAGCTTTGATCTATTCCACACACAGCGTGTATATCTTCCCATCTTCACCACGCTGCTAAATGCTAATGCATCCTATACACTGGATACAGCGTTATGGATCAAAAAGCGTGGCTTCTCTCCAAATCTCACCGTGGGGCTGTGAATGCCACGTTCATTATACCAGTCAGTCGGAGCCCCGGCCGAACCGATGAAGAAAAACTAAGCCTTGATTTCACGAGAAGCCGAGATGAGAGCAGAGGATTAGCAGCCTGTCGACACGCTAAGGGGGAACGCACAGGGTCTCTGTGAAGCTGTCTGTGGCGTGACAGTTCATCCTTATTAAGGCCTTAAAACCGGGGAAGCATCTTGAGTAATTTTAGATTTTACGCATGCCTATAAGAGTGTGTGTGTGTGTGTCAAGATTTTTCTAAAATATCAGATGTACAAGCTCATAGCTTGGCATGAAGTGACGCACTGCAGTGAGCTTGTAGATATTCTATTTTTGAAAGAAACACATTTTTAACTTTTTTGTATCTACCGGTATTTATTTATTTTTAACGTGAAATTGCGTCCAATTCTTAACTCAAATCTCCTTGTTTTGTTCCCTGGAACAAATTATTTTGAGATGGAGGATCCATCGCGGCGAAACACATCATTTTGGGTGACCTTGGATGACCACTTTATCACCACTGATATAGAAACGGGTTGTTCAGAAAACCGGTTAGGATTTAGAAGACATTTATTATAATCCGCCTCCGGTCTCAATGGGTTAACCCATTCTGACCTGAGATCAGATTCATAAGAGGTTTCCACTGGACACACACTGGTCTGATTAACCCATTCTGACCCGAGATCAGATTCTAAAAATGTCAGTCGTTCTTCGATTTTTCAAAAATAGCAGACCTACAAGCTCATAGTGCGCCACTCGGTGGCGCGCTATGAGCTTGTAGATCTGCTATTTTTCAATAGCTAAAGCATAACATGATGCTGACACGAAAATGGGTTCCCGTTCAGAATGGGTTAAGAGAATGTGAGGATTTACAAATACCATATCTAATCATGATTAAAAGTTTATTGCAAAAAAGGGCAGGGAGTACTTCTCTAATTTGTCCCTCTTCACACAATCTATTTTCATACATACTGTAACTTGTCAATTCAATTCAGTTGTATTTCTATTGAACAAAATATTCCGTATAGACAATAATCATGGATGGATTATATAGTTATTTTTTATTTCATTTAGCTGTTGTATACGAGGCTATATAGTCTTTGGTGTTTTATTGAGTTAGTATCAGTTCATTCATAATTCCCACACCATCGTTATATATATCGTCTGTTTTTTAAGTGGTGCAACCACTTCTACATCCAGCTTTGTCCGTGTACCTGTGTACCTGTGTACCTGTGTCTATGAGCACGAGTATGTTACTCATTTATACCAGTAGGGGGCGCCAGAAACAGAGAGAGGGGTAGTGCTGTGTCTCTAATGAGAGAGAGAGATAGAGAGAGAGAGAGAGAGAGAGAGAGAGAGAGAGAGAGGAGTTGCACCACTTGGTTCACACAGGTGTGATTTTTTAAAATTTGAAACAGTTTTGTTTTCCACCCAACAGAGACAATATAAGGATGTTTTCCACAAGACAAGGCCAGACTTTCGTCCGGGGTAGTAACAGTGAAATGAAAGGTAATCACACGGAGAGATGCCTTATTTCCAATGACATGTCAGGTAATGGAAGCGGGACGTCTTATTTCTAGGGCAACGCAAGGTTAATTAAACGTCTCTCCATGAATGAATGAATGAATTTTATTTATATAGCACCTTTCCAAACATAAAGTTACTGTAAAGTGCTTTACAGGTTAAAAACAACAATAGCAAACAACATCAAGAACAACAGAAATAACAAAGCATATAGAAACATAACAACAAACGGCAAGGAATGCTAAATAAATATATACGTACACATATACATGTATACATACATACACACATGCCTGCATACATATACACAAGTAAAACTGAAATTAAGAAAAGCATTTGATATACAGGTGTGTTTTTAAAAGATGTTTAAAAGCGGGCACAGTCAATGCAATACAACGTCCGATAAACATGACGAGGCTTGCAAAGCAGACATAATGTAAATACTAGCGTGACGGACAGGGGATTGTTCCTTCATGGCAAAGGTCATATCGTTATAGGATCAATACTGACACATAGTATTGACACTGGTACTTCAATATCCTTATCAACACGCCTCTTGTCATCAAAAGATTGAACTGTTATTATTATTATTGAATGAGAAGGAGACAACTGTCTGCTAGTGTTTAACCCATTCTGACCTGAGATCAGATTCATACGAGGTTTCTACTGGACACACACACTGGTCTGATTAACCCATTCTGACCTGAGATCAGATTCTAAAAAATGTCAGTCGCTCTTCGATTTTTCAAAAATAGCAGACCTACAAGCTCGTAGCGCGCCACTCGGTGGCGCGCTATGAGCTTGTAGATCTGCTATTTTTCAATAGCTAAAGCATGACATGACGCTAAACACCAAAATGGGTTCCCGTTCAGAATGGGTTAATATGACCGCCGTTTTCTTTGTGTTTATCATGAGGCCAATCTGGGAACCTATTCGTCACTGGGGGCACCACCATTATAGTTAGAAAATAATAGAGATCCCCTTCAGTGTTGTTTTTGGCAGCAGATTTTAGTTTTAGTTTTAGTCATAGTCTCTTCAATAGTTTTCATTTAGTTTCAGTCACATTTTAGTCACATGGAATGTTTTAGTGTTAGTCTAGTTTTAGTCGACTAAATCTACAGTTGATTTGGTCGACTAAAATGTATTTTGGCAGGCCTTGATGCCGTCGTAATGACTGATTTTACACTTGCAACCAAGTGTAAAAGGACTTACAGTATACTGGATCTCTTGTCCACTATAGTCCCTTCCTAACATTTTATTATATTGTATATAGTATATTGTCAGTATATTTAGTCTTGGTTTTAGTCATCATAGCTTAGTTTTCATTTAGTTTCCATTTAGTTTTCGTCAGTGAAAAAAGGTAGTCGACGAACGTTTTTCGTCTTAGTTTTAGTCGATGAAAACAACACTGATCCCCTCCCATCCACTTGCATGGAGTTGCTCACCACCCAGCGCATACATACTCCCATTTCACCCCTTCTTCCGGGCCTGCAGTATGATCAGCCAGCATGTCCATTTGGCTTAAATTCTTCCTATATAGCTCGGTTCTGCACGGGGGCCTTCATGGGAAACACCTCCACCAGCTTTTATGTGTAGAAACAGGACATCTCTCCTCCTCCCCTTGTCTTGGTCCGCTTCCTCCCGGGTGCTTCTGTGTTTACTGCTACTGGCAAAAACACGACATGTTTAGAATTATGGCGGCGGTGTACAGTACACAATAGAGATGACACACGGGTTGTGGATGGTGGGCGCATGAGCGCACTGCTGCTCTAGAAGGGACACACCGCTGAAGAAGGGGGAGGCACGGCATGGGGGAGGAGGAAGCATACAGAGTACATGTGTCATCTCATCTCTACAGAACTGGTGTGATTAAAGCTCCTTTGTAGGGATCAATGTGACAAAAACTACATAACTTGTCACTCATGAAAAGGAACCTGTGCAGCTATAGCAGACAATTTGAAATATTTAGGCACATATATATATTGACGGCAAACTCAATTTCAGTGAAAATACTGACTTGTAACCAACACCTCCACCTACGCAAGCTCAACTCCTTTAGAGTGAGCAAGCATATCATGTAAATAAGAACCTTCCTGATAGAGGGAATCTTGACTTTTAATATGGCAATGTGGTATGGCAATCCTATAATGTAAAAGGAAGAAGCAAGCTGCAGCGAATAGTGAAACTAGCCTAAACAAATCATTGGGAAGAGACCGAAACAACCCTTGTATCTACAAGGTACAAAAAAAAAGTACAAAAGAAACTGTCAAGAGAGCAAATCACTGCTCTTATCCACTCTGCCGGGAGTTCGAACTACTTCCCTCTGGTAGCCGGTACAAAATACCAAAAGCTAACCGTAACATCTTTAAAAATTCCTTCATTCCTAATGCCATTAAGGCACTAAATGATACCATGTATCGCTAGTTTTGTTTTTAATGTATTTTGCCACTGTTGTCCTGCATTTTTGCCATGAAGATAATTGTGTGTAAGGCCTGACTCACACCTTTACATCTAGCATACAACATTGATGCATGCTAGATGTATGCAAAGGGTTTGTTTACATCTTGCCCCAATGCATTTCCAATGGGAGTCACGTGGTTTGACACAACATTTGTGTTGTACGGCTTTCGGCTGTGTTTCGACTGCCCCCC
Source organism: Protomyctophum bolini (assembly GCF_963924005.1). Lineage (NCBI taxonomy): Eukaryota > Metazoa > Chordata > Actinopteri > Myctophiformes > Myctophidae > Protomyctophum > Protomyctophum bolini. The sequence goes on along the minus strand of NC_137882.1, from coordinate 4,244,671 downwards.
CTCCCCCCCTCATACAACAAAAATGTCGTGTCAAACCATGTGACTCCCATTGGAAATGAATTGCGAGCTTGCATCAGTCAATAAGCCTCATGCATCAGCTATACATCAATCTGTTGTGCACGTGTGAGTCAGGCCATAGTGTTTGTTGTTTGTTGTTACTGTTGTATATGAGACCCACATCCATTATGTTCGTCTGAGGATTTCTCGATGGATTGACTTCAAAGCCATCCAGGGGACAGTTTATCAAAGCAAATATTCAAAGCGGGGTTACAAAGTGCTGCTCACGTCTTCCCTCTCAGCTTCCATAACGTCGCTATAAAAGCACCTGCCTCTTTGATATCACATCATCTGTCTCTCCATCTCCGCGCACGCACGCACACACACACACACACACACGAAACAACAAACAAAGATCAATAACAGTCATGTGAAAAGAGTACAGATGCACAAGAGTACATGCCGTGTTTCCGTGTCAATTTAGAAAGTATATAATTTAGACCCCCCCCCCATACTGTAGATGGGATGGTAACTGTTATGTGTGTGTGTGTGTGTGTGTGTGTGTGTGTGTGTGTGTGTGTGTGTGTGTGTGTGTGTGTGTGTGTGTGTGTGTGTGCGTGCGCGCACACACAGTATAGTTTCCATTTTATTATTTTCCTGTCTGTGTGAACTTATTGCTTTGTTTGTCTTTGTCTATTCTTGTTTATGAAAAATGAATAAAATTTAAGTTGGGGAAAAGGAAAAAAAAGTATAATTTAACCCATACGTTTACCATGGAATTTAGTCTTGGTGTGCCGCTATACGTGATATAGGAAAGGAACACATATTTTACACTGGAGCACTGGTTCTCAAAGGACCCCCTTAAGGACCCCCACTATAGGTGTGTTATTCGGAAGACTATTTTGCAATCAAAATGAACACAATTACGTTGATTGGAGAGCTCTTTGCAATCTGTGAAACAAGGAGGACAAACAATGCATTGGTGAGGACGAATATGACTCATATCTCATTTGCATATTGATTTTTTGTTGTTGTGGAAGTTGTGGAATATAATGAGACGCCATTGGCTGCTGCATGCCATTCCACATACCAATAGTATGTCAGTAAAAATTATCTGTGATTGTGATCTCTCTCTCTCTACTTAAGTTGAGTTAATTTACAATACGTTTACTTTTACTCCACTACATTCATTTGAAAACTTGAGTTATTTTTCTATAGATTTGGATTATCATTGCAAAACATACAGTAATCACTTCAGCCCCTATATCGGTCATTTAAAAATGGCAAAATACTTGTATACATCACCACCCACCAGGCAAACCAGGCATACTTAATGAACTGGTGGGTGTGTGCAATAAAAGTACAAAGACATGCACATCCAACCCCAACTTGGGCAGGTGCCGAGCGGTGAGTAGTGTAGTATACAAAGATACAAAATGAAGATGCTCACACACTGTGGGCTCCAATGCTAGTGATAAGTGCCTTTATTTCAACAAAACACACAATTAACCCATTCTGAACGGGAACCCGTTTTGGTGTTAGCATCATGTTATGCTTTAGCTATTGAAAAATAGCAGATCTACAAGCTCATAGCGCGCCACCGAGTGGCGCGCTACGAGCTTGTAGGTCTGCTATTTTTGAAAGAACGACTGACGACTGACATTTTTAGAATCTGATCTCAGGTCAGAATGGGTTAATCAGATCAGTGTGTGTCCAGTGGAAACCTCGTATGAATCTGATCTCGGGTCAGAATGGGTTAACTCTGAACGGAAACGTATTGTTCAAAAGAGACAACTATTGAGATGGAGATTCAAATGACAGCACTGATACATGTGATGATAATAATATAAGCGTACCCCCAAAATAATAAATATTTTACCAGATATGCAAAACTATCCTTCAGTTTGTATCCCCTTGCGGAGACTATAATTTCATGGGGCTTGTGGAACATACTGTATATACCTTCTTTAGCGTGACAATGAATATTTCAGCAATACATTCCTCGATCATGCAGTTTTAATGTCATTGCAAAAAATGTCCCCGAAAGAAGTATTCGCTGTATCATATTAACCCATTTATGGCGGTAACACCTTTTGGTGTTGTAAGCATTATGTTATATAGGCCTACTTTAGCTATTGAAAAATAGCAGATCTACAAGCTCATATAGCGCGGCACCGAGGGCCGCGCTACGAGCTTGTAGGTCTGCTATTTTTTGAAAAATCGAAGAACGACTGACATTTTTAGAATCTGATCTCGGGTCAGAATGGGTCAATCAGACCAGTGTGTGTCCAGTGGAAACCTCGTATGAATCTGATCTCGGGTCAGAATGGGTTAATAGATGGTTTTGCTTCAGTGCGTTGTGCATAACGAGTGTATTCCCAACAGCACTGAGTTCAATTAAAGAAGAGATCTGCATGGTATACTTATTACATCAAGTAGATTCAGACCACATGGCCCAATTAATTCACACCTTCAATCCTCTCTCTCTCTGTCTCTCTCTGTCTCTCTCTGTCTCTCTCTCTCTCTCTCTCTCTCTCTCTCTCTCTCTCTCTCACACCCTCCCTCCCTCCCCTCTTATTAGTATGCAGTAAAATCCTGAGTGTTTTTCTCTGGACCCATGATGTAGGTACCTGACTCTGAGAGCACGCACGCACGCACGCACGCACGCACGCACGCACGCAGAATGGCAGCAAGACAGAACACACTGCAAGAGACAGACAGACGGGCATCTCATGGGTGCTACTGGAATCTGCCAGACCCCCCCCCCCCTCTCTCTGCCAAGTCTCTCTCTCTCTGCCAAGTCTCTCTCTCTCTGTCTCTCTCTGTCTCTCTCTCTCTGTCTGCCAGGTGTCTCTCTCTCTCCCTCTCTCTCTCTCTCTCTCTCTCTCTCTCTCTCTCTCTCTCTGTCTGCCAGGTGTCTCTCTCTCTCCCTCTCTCTCTCTCTCTCTCTCTCTCTCTCTCTCTCTCTGTCTGCCAGGTGTCTCTCTCTCTCTCTCTCTCTCTCTCTCTCTCTCTCTGCCAGGTGTCTCTCACCTCTCTCGTCCACTCCTGTGTTATCAGCGGTGAACACATGTCCACCGGTGCCATTACACACAGACTGCTAATGGAGCTGGCCAGTCTGAGGAGGACCTCCCATCCATTCGGTGCATGCTCTGCACGGCTGTGAGTCAAACACTATGTTATTGGCTACTACGACACGGCAGGCATACACACACACACACACACACACACACACACACACACACACACACACACACACACACACACACAGACGGGCACATGCATGCAAGCAGAATTCTAAAAAGCACATGGTTGTTTTGTTGGAAAAAGAAACACAATTGTGAAGGAATTCGTTTGCCTCCCGTATCTAAAAACAGTGTTTTGAAGGAATTCGTTTGCCTCCCGTATCTAAAAACAGTGTTTTGAAGGAATTCGTTTGCCTCCCGTATCTAAAAACAGTGTTTTGAAGGAATTCGTTTGCCTCCCGTATCTAAAAACAGTGTTTTGATGGAATTCGTTTGCCTCCCGTATCTAAAAACAGTGTTTTGATGGAATTCGTTTGCCTCCCGTATCTAAAAACAGTGTTTTGATGGAATTCGTTTGCCTCCCGTATCTAAAAACAGTGTTTTGATGGAATTCGTTTGCCTCCCGTATCTAAAAACAGTGTTTTGATGGAATTCGTTTGCCTCCCGTATCTAAAAACAGTGTTTTGATGGAATTCGTTTGCCTCCCGTATCTAAAAACAGTGTTTTGAAGGAATTCGTTTGCCTCCCGTATCTAAAAACAGTGTTTTGAAGGAATTCGTTTGCCTCCCGTATCTAAAAACAGTGTTTTGAAGGAATTCGTTTGCCTCCCGTATCTAAAAACAGTGTTTTGAAGGAATTCGTTTGCCTCCCGTATCTAAAAACAGTGTTTTGAAGGAATTCGTTTGCCTCCCGTATCTAAAAACAGTGTTTTGAAGGAATTCGTTTGCCTCCCGTATCTAAAAACAGTGTTTTGAAGGAATTCGTTTGCCTCCCGTATCTAAAAACAGTGTTTTGAAGGAATTCGTTTGCCTCCCGTATCTAAAAACAGTGTTTTGAAGGAATTCGTTTGCCTCCCGTATCTAAAAACAGTGTTTTGAAGGAATTCGTTTGCCTCCCGTATCTAAAAACAGTGTTTTGAAGGAATTCGTTTGCCTCCCGTATCTAAAAACAGTGTTTTGAAGGAATTCGTTTGCCTCCCGTATCTAAAAACAGTGTTTTGATGGAATTCGTTTGCCTCCCGTATCTAAAAACAGTGTTTTGATGGAATTCGTTTGCCTCCCGTATCTAAAAACAGTGTTTTGATGGAATTCGTTTGCCTCCCGTATCTAAAAACAGTGTTTTGATGGAATTCGTTTGCCTCCCGTATCTAAAAACAGTGTTTTGATGGAATTCGTTTGCCTCCCGTATCTAAAAACAGTGTTTTGATGGAATTCGTTTGCCTCCCGTATCTAAAAACAGTGTTTTGATGGAATTCGTTTGCCTCCCGTATCTAAAAACAGTGTTTTGATGGAATTCGTTTGCCTCCCGTATCTAAAAACAGTGTTTTGATGGAATTCGTTTGCCTCCCGTATCTAAAAACAGTGTTTTGATGGAATTCGTTTGCCTCCCGTATCTAAAAACAGTGTTTTGATGGAATTCGTTTGCCTCCCGTATCTAAAAACAGTGTTTTGATGGAATTCGTTTGCCTCCCGTATCTAAAAACAGTGTTTTGATGGAATTCGTTTGCCTCCCGTATCTAAAAACAGTGTTTTGATGGAATTCGTTTGCCTCCCGTATCTAAAAACAGTGTTTTGATGGAATTCGTTTGCCTCCCGTATCTAAAAACAGTGTTTTGATGGAATTCGTTTGCCTCCCGTATCTAAAATCAGTGTTTTGATGGAATTCGTTTGCCTCCCGTATCTAAAAACAGTGTTTTGATGGAATTCGTTTGCCTCCCGTATCTAAAAACAGTGTTTTGATGGAATTCGTTTGCCTCCCGTATCTAAAAACAGTGTTTTGATGGAATTCGTTTGCCTCCCGTATCTAAAAACAGTGTTTTGATGGAATTCGTTTGCCTCCCGTATCTAAAAACAGTGTTTTGATGGAATTCGTTTGCCTCCCGTATCTAAAAACAGTGTTTTGATGGAATTCGTTTGCCTCCCGTATCTAAAAACAGTGTTTTAATGGAATTCGTTTGCCTCCCGTATCTAAAAAGAGAGGCTTTATAGTGTAATGCTTTATACTGTTGTCACTCACAGTTTTTGTATTGAGTTGTACGTTGTGAGTTTTCTTTTTTTTTGCAACTGAATCGGTGGAAAATGGAAATGAAGAGTTTACATAATTATATACAGTATATATACAGTTTAAATATATATATATATATATATATATATATATATATATATATATATTTGTGATCGTTAGCATGTCTAGAACATGTTTTATTTATTATTGTGAAAGATATCCCCCAAATGTAAATTATTAATTTATTATTACCATTTTAATAATTATTATAAATGTGCAAATTGTGGACTTTAGGAATGCTGTTCTGATCCATTCGGAAGACATGTCTTGAGCCATCTGAGCCGTCTGTGTTTGATTTCCAGTACCACATTGCAACAGTTTGTCTTTTTGTGCACGTCTTTGGAGATCTTTTCTGGCCAAAAGTTGCGACATATCTTCCAGAGACATTGATGTCTTGAGATGAATTGATCTTATGCATGTCGCTCTCAACCACTCGCCAGCATTCTGAGCCATAACAGAAAAACTGACTTAACGTTACTCTTATACAGTTGGCTCTTGGTTTTTTTAGGCTGCACTGCTTAGATTTCCAGATTGTCTGGAGGCTTTTGGCTTTTCCGAGCCTTATACTAGATGTCCCTGCTGCATGACCAGATCTACAAGCTTCAGCCTTAATACTTTGGCAATTTGAAGATAGATCTACAAGCCCACAACGCGTAGCGGGCTTGTAGATCTGCTGTTTTCGAAATATCTGTATGCATTTTGAAAACTTGTGAAATGGGACGTCCTTCACAATGAGTACACCTTTTACTTTGGTACTGTAGCACATTTTGATGCCAATACCTTTGTACCTGTGAATATAGACCTTTTACTGGTATTTCTATATTCCGGTATTGGTACTTTTACTTAAATTACAAATGTAAGTATAGGCCTACTTCTTCCACCTCTTGTAATAGAAAAGTTAAATACAGTAGTGTGCACTAACTTGGAAGAAAACATTGTGTAGTGAGTACAGAAATGTCCAAAATGTCCCGCCTGCATGTTGACAGCAGTGTTTTTATAATATAAACCTATGTCCAAAATGTCCCGCCTGCATGTTGACAGCAGTGTTTTTATAATATAAACCTATGTCCAAAATGTCCCGCCTGCATGTTGACAGCAGTGTTTTTATAATATAAACCTTGTGGGATGTCGTCATGCTGTACCTAAATTGAAACATTGTAGGGGGGGATGATAATTTTTAAATTAACAATTAAATGCTGCTAAATCATTATTGTTTAAACCACGCCCAATTAATTCAACACTAAGTCTTAGTCGAACCAATTTCACGCACCTGTGATTCGACAAAGTACATAAATGGCTAAGCATCTGCTAAAAGACGTCTGTCACGATGGAAAGTAACAACCGGCTCATTCATAGTCTGGATTTTCGGTGGTGAGGTGACCACCAAACTACAACATGACGTCACGAACCGCGGCGGTGAAGAGCAAACCACCGCCACCGCTCCAGCCCTTCTCTCTGTTTTTACCGCTCAACACTATTTCAGCTCCGGTGGTCACCCCACCACCGGAGCGGTGGTCACCCCACCACCGAAAATCCAGACTATGAATGAGCCTTTACTCATCTGCAGAGAAGAGAAAAGTGTCAGAAGAGAAGTGTCGGCCCGGAACATCCGTCCGATGTATTTCCCCCGGATATGGTAATTATATGTTCCGACCTATCACAATTGTTTCATACACGGAGAATGTAAACAGATTTGTAAGGCGCCGTCAACGTCATTTCCTTGACTGGTTCTTCCGCCAAAATCCCGCTACTGCCACACACACACACACACACACACACACACACACACACACACACACACACACACACACACACAAGGCATGTGTAACAAATGAGACGGTCTGCCACTGCATGCTGCTGTAGGCCTATACATGTCATGTGGTTTTGTGGCTTACAGTATGTTGTTCTGGTGGGAAAGGTCGAAGGTCATCCATCCACCCTGCGTCTCATTGGCTGACGGGTCTGGATTGAAATGTCCCCACTGTACAGTATATGAGATGAGACAGTTAACCCATTCTGACCAGGAACCCATTTTGGTGTTAGCATCATGTTATGCTTTAGCTATTGAAAAATAGCAGATCTACAAGCTCATAGCGCGCCACCGAGTGGCGTGCTACGAGCTTGTAGGTCTGCTATTTTTGAAAAAAAAATCGAAGAACGACTGACATTTTTAGAATCTGATCTCAGGTCAGAACGGGTTAATCGGACCAGTGTGTGTCCAGTGGAAACCTCGTATGAATCTGATCTCAGGTCAGAATGGGTTAACCTGATTGTTGTTAACGAGGCAAGCAGGCAATTATAGCACGTCCATGTGTCGCTTCAGCTGGACTTTATTTTCCAGTTATTTCTGTGCTCTGTAAGTATACTGTACTGAGTTTTTCTTTTTCCCCACTATATCTTAAAGATGCACATTTGTACCTTTTTACTCCATTATTATTTGAAAGCTCAAGCTCAAGACGAGTTGCAAAGCGACGCGCTCTGTGTCTTACTTATAGTAAAAGCCTACTAATGGCTGTCATTCTGTTTACCATTCTTTATTCAAAGCCAATTATTTAGGTGGTCAGAAATGTGATCCCATTCTGCTTGGCTCCTCTTCTTGTCAGCTAGTGACTGTCTGAGCACAATTAAGTCTGTGCAGAGGCCAACGATGTCTTCTTCTTGTCTGTGAAATTAATTCGAAGCATAAACGCTTTGTAACATGGCAGTTCAGCATGGAGTCACAAAAGTGTGTGTGTGTGTGTGTGTGTGTTACACTAATTGTTTCAAAAATCCCATTTAAATTATGCTATTGGATTCTCCTTTGGCGCCACTGAGACATATCGTCGCTGTCCTTTCAGAATGCAGCTAACTCCGTTTATAATTTATTTCAATCATAAGCGGGGGCATAGTCTGACTCTTGAGTGTACACTGTACACTACCTAGGCCCTCATCAAACCCTCTACCCTGTACAGGGTTTGATGCCTGAGGTGGGTGGGTTTTTCAGCACATTCATGATGCTGAAGTGACATCATATAGGGTAGGTTTGTTTCCCTGCCCACATCCCTGTGTTCGGGTGAATTTCCCCCGTGTTTAGTGATGGAGTTCTTCAGTTTCCAGTTTATCACTGGACCACTCTCACATGTCCCATGAATGGGTGCACAAAAAGAGAAGTTCCCAGCAGAGACTCGGGGGTTGCACATTATCAAGGGAAGGTGTGCAATATCTCTGTTTTTGCATGTTGGGTGTTTCATGGTGTTTTTCCTTTTTCTTATGTGAACGTGTATGTTATCTGTATGCAGCTGCATGTGACTCTGTCTCCAAGACAAATTTATCCCATGGGAGACAAATAAAGACCACCTTGAACCTTGAGCTCCATTATTTTAACTTTTTTTAGGCATAATTTTAAAAATAAAAAAATGTATAGCCCCTCCTCTTCGGGAGGACCGATCGGGAGACGGTCTGTCCGTGCTGTTGATCCTTGAGAAACCCTAATCACACTCTGGAAAAGCTGAATGTTAGGCGACAAACATTTTGTCGTCCTATAGTTTTATTTGACAAAATCAACACAGTGTCAGTATAAGGTAAGGTTTAGGCACATCAGGATTCTGTACTCGATTCTGTGTCTCGTTGTCGCCTCCCCTGTCTCCTGTGTGATAACCAGAAGGTCAGCCAAGTTGTGCTTGGGAGAGAGAGAGAGAGAGAGAGGAGAGAGAGAGAGAGAGAGAGAGAGAGAGAGAGAGAGAGAGAGAGAGAGAGAGAGAGAGAGATGCTGGCAAGACTAATGGGAATCCAATTAAAACATAAGCAACAAATCCACATTTGCATGGGACATGCACTGTCTAATATTTCTGTATTTAGTTCTAAATAAACCATAGCAGTATAGGTCGTGGTTGTCTGGGCCCACTGAGAAATCTGCCATTAATGTTTCCCCATAGAGATTTACAAAAATATTGATTGATATCAATTATTTTAAGGCTAGAATCGAGCCATCCAGGATGCAGGTGAATCATGACCATACAGTATATCACCTTTGATTCTGCGAAGAGAGAAACATAAGGTGGGAGGAGGGTGGGCCATGCATGGACCACGTGGTTTACACCCAGCCAAGCAAATTGTCTGGGAGTTTATCATGTAATGCTTCTGTGATCACGCCAGATGGCGCTCTTTCCCAATGCGAGTCACTGAGCGCAGTATTAATTGAAAGAACCGCTATGTATTATGTATTAAATGTAGTAATTAATTATTCAACCTTTTTTGGTTGTTGACAGAATAAAAGTTTTTATGGTCATGATTCACCAGATTGCACCCATCCGCCTGGGTGACGGCAGACTGCTGGGCGAGCGCTGGCGCTTTGGCATGGGGGGGGGGGGGGGGGTCAGATCAACATATGGAATGAATTATGTACTGTATAAGGAGCGTGTCTTGAGTGTACAGGGTTTGATGAGGTCAGAATGTCCATATGCAGGTCATGGAGGCTCATGGAGATCTAAGGGCAGCAGCGGGTGCAGTGCCCTGAGTGTACTGCGATGACGAGGGCCCAGGTAGAGCCGGGCCTTAATTTTCAGGCATGTTGAATGGACAGGTCAAAATAGGGAGACATCAAAGAGGAAGGACGGGTGGGGTAGGATATACATATACTGTAGGATAACATTATGGAATGTCAGAACAGGTCAGCTCCATTGACATCTAAGGGTTTTAGGTCTGATGTGTATAGAGTTGCTGGCCGGCTCCATATATGCAGATCTATAGGTGATGATCCAGTCTTCTCCATGTACGGCTTAACCAGGGTTTGAGGAGGTCAGTATCGTGATCTCCATATATGGAGACGTGATGTCACGAGGCGTGATGGACTGATGACCATACTGTTCTGCATTATTGCCACCTATAGTGGTGTTTTTCTTATAGGTTTAGTTTTGCACGATGTGATGTTCTTTGACCCTTCTAGCTTGCCATAGTGTAGTATTGTGTTCAGTGTTTGCAGGACAGCAGAGGAGAGAACATGCTAGATCCTGTTCTTTTGACAAGCCTTGGGAAATATATGACTGTAAGCATATTTCTGTTGGTCTTCTTAAAGTATTGTTTTCTGTATTTTCTCATTGCAATTTTACAACTTCTCCAGTGGCAATAAACAAGCCTATACACGTGCAAACCGTTTGTGCTCGTTGGAAAGATGCTATCTGCCAAACTAGCCTGCTAATTCACCTAGAGGGCAGAATACATATACTGTATATGGAGACGTGACACGACTGACTGTCTGATGGACAGACAGACATGTTTTGCAAGTTTTCATAGTAATCTGCGACCTACGATCACAACTATAGGCTTATTAAGGTCTAAGGGTATGTTGTTGCCATAGTGGAGTTATAGAGCGTCACAGTCCCGCCCCCTACCAGGGCCCAGGACATGATCCCCCGTTCATTTTCCTCATAGACATTTCAAAAAGTATTTATTTAAAGACCTTTTAAGCCTCATACAAAGCCAACTGGAGTTGTGACAAATCATGACAAACACATTTGTTGTTTTTTGTAATTATTTTGTTCGGTCCAAAATATTGGACATTATTGTTGTTGTCATGATTTGTCACGACTCGAGTTGGCTTTGTATACGACGCTTAAAAGGTCTTTAAATAAATACTTTTTAAAATATCTATGGGGAAAATGCATTGGGAATTATTTCCTGGGCCTGGCGTCGTCATGAAAGGGGGCGGGACTGCGGCACTCTATACAGGAAACATACAAAGAGCCCTAATGTCCTAAAGTAATGATTAATGTGTTTCATTTCAATATGGGCATCCCTTTGCCCTTTGGGAGTTTCCTTCTATGATTTACATGGCAATAAACATGACAGTGGCTTTGCTATACATGCTGTCACGTGTGTGTAGTAAAATGTATAAATCATTTCAAATGTGATCAAAGTCATACTGAGTGAGTGAATACTATATATATAGAATGCATAAAAGGTATTATAGTATGCACCAAACTGAAGGGCCATGCCATGCAACATGTCAAACCAATGAATGGGACTTTTCTTCTGTCAATAAAAACATCTGAGAATCAGATGGAGGCTATATTGGAGTATACAGTATATATTGGCCTGCACTGCTCTGCAGGCAATATGAAAAAAATGTAAAGTGTTTAACCCATTCTGAACGGGAACCCATTTTGGTGTTATAGCATCATATTATGCTTTAGCTATTGAAAAATAGCAGATCTACAAGCTCGTAGCGCGCCACCGAGTGGCGCGCTACGAGCTTGTAGGTCTGCTATTTTTGAAAAATCGAAGAACGACTGACATTTTTTAGAATCTGATCTCAGGTCAGAATGGGTTAATCAGACCAGTGTGTGTCTATAGTGGAAACCTCGTATGAATCTGATCTCAGGTCAGAATGGGTTAATCGTTCATTCCGCCTTGATGTATACTTGTCACATCTGCTGAAGAAAACCAGTGATGGATGAAGGGCGAGTGCAGCAGCTATAGAGCACTAACAAGGAAATTCGATCACATCACGCCCTCCATGCACACTCATAGAATTACACTGGATAAGGGATCACATCACGCCCTCCATGCACACTCATAGAATTACACTGGATAAGGGATCACATCACGCCCTCCATGCACACTCATAGAATTACACTGGATAAGGGATCACATCACGCCCTCCATGCACACTCATAGAATTACACTGGATAAGGGATCACATCACGCCCTCCATGCACACTCATAGAATTACACTGGATAAGGGATCACATCACGCCCTCCATGCACACTCATAGAATTACACTGGATAAGGGATCACATCACGCCCTCCATGCACACTCATAGAATTACACTGGATAAGGGATCACATCACGCCCTCCATGCACACTCATAGAATTACACTGGATAAGGGATCACATCACGCCCTCCATGCACACTCATAGAATTACACTGGATAAGGGATCACATCACGCCCTCCATGCACACTCATAGAATTACACTGGATAAGGGATCACATCACGCCCTCCATGCACACTCGTAGAATTACACTGGATAAGGGATCACATCACGCCCTCCATGCACACTCATAGAATTACACTGGATAAGGGATCACATCACGCCCTCCATGCACACTCATAGAATTACACTGGATAAGGGATCACATCACGCCCTCCATGCACACTCGTAGAATTACACTGGATAAGGGATCACATCACGCCCTCCATGCACACTCGTAGAATTACACTGGATAAGGGATCACATCACGCCCTCCATGCACACTCATAGAATTACACTGGATAAGGGATCACATCACGCCCTCCATGCACACTCATAGAATTACACTGGATAAGGGATCACATCACGCCCTCCATGCACACTCATAGAATTACACTGGATAAGGGATCACATCACGCCCTCCATGCACACTCATAGAATTACACTGGATAAGGGATCACATCACGCCCTCCATGCACACTCATAGAATTACACTGGATAAGGGATCACATCACGCCCTCCATGCACACTCATAGAATTACACTGGATAAGGGATCACATCACGCCCTCCATGCACACTCATAGAATTACACTGGATAAGGGATCACATCACGCCCTCCATGCACACTCGTAGAATTACACTGGATAAGGGATCACATCACGCCCTCCATGCACACTCGTAGAATTACACTGGATAAGGGATCACATCACGCCCTCCATGCACACTCATAGAATTACACTGGATAAGGGATCACATCACGCCCTCCATGCACACTCGTAGAATTACACTGGATAAGGGATCACATCACGCCCTCCATGCACACTCATAGAATTACACTGGATAAGGGATCACATCACGCCCTCCATGCACACTCATAGAATTACACTGGATAAGGGATCACATCACGCCCTCCATGCACACTCATAGAATTACACTGGATAAGGGATCACATCACGCCCTCCATGCACACTCATAGAATTACACTGGATAAGGGATCACATCACGCCCTCCATGCACACTCATAGAATTACACTGGATAAGGGATCACATCACGCCCTCCATGCACACTCATAGAATTACACTGGATAAGGGATCACATCACGCCCTCCATGCACACTCATAGAATTACACTGGATAAGGGATCACATCACGCCCTCCATGCACACTCATAGAATTACACTGGATAAGGGATCACATCACGCCCTCCATGCACACTCGTAGAATTACACTGGATAAGGGATCACATCACGCCCTCCATGCACACTCATAGAATTACACTGGATAAGGGATCACATCACGCCCTCCATGCACACTCATAGAATTACACTGGATAAGGGATCACATCACGCCCTCCATGCACACTCGTAGAATTACACTGGATAAGGGATCACATCACGCCCTCCATGCACACTCGTAGAATTACACTGGATAAGGGATCACATCACGCCCTCCATGCACACTCATAGAATTACACTGGATAAGGGATCACATCACGCCCTCCATGCACACTCATAGAATTACACTGGATAAGGGATCACATCACGCCCTCCATGCACACTCATAGAATTACACTGGATAAGGGATCACATCACGCCCTCCATGCACACTCATAGAATTACACTGGATAAGGGATCACATCACGCCCTCCATGCACACTCATAGAATTACACTGGATAAGGGATCACATCACGCCCTCCATGCACACTCATAGAATTACACTGGATAAGGGATCACATCACGCCCTCCATGCACACTCATAGAATTACACTGGATAAGGGATCACATCACGCCCTCCATGCACACTCGTAGAATTACACTGGATAAGGGATCACATCACGCCCTCCATGCACACTCGTAGAATTACACTGGATAAGGGATCACATCACGCCCTCCATGCACACTCATAGAATTACACTGGATAAGGGATCACATCACGCCCTCCATGCACACTCGTAGAATTACACTGGATAAGGGATCACATCACGCCCTCCATGCACACTCATAGAATTACACTGGATAAGGGATCACATCACGCCCTCCATGCACACTCATAGAATTACACTGGATAAGGGATCACATCACGCCCTCCATGCACACTCATAGAATTACACTGGATAAGGGATCACATCACGCCCTCCATGCACACTCATAGAATTACACTGGATAAGGGATCACATCACGCCCTCCATGCACACTCATAGAATTACACTGGATAAGGGATCACATCACGCCCTCCATGCACACTCATAGAATTACACTGGATAAGGGATCACATCACGCCCTCCATGCACACTCATAGAATTACACTGGATAAGGTGCTGCCACACTATCAAAAACAAACTACGCACGATCCCTGCTGCGCGCAGCTTCAAAAGACAGCTGGTGGATGGGAGAATAAAAAAAGCTCCACTCCACGCTGGACGACTTGCGCGACGGACGGCCAGACTCCCGATAAGCGCTCTCCTCCTCCTCCGCGTCAATCGTCCGCAGAGGTGGAGCTTAAAATTCCCATCCACCAGCTTGTCTAAAAACCAGCTGCGCACACGCCACGCTGTCACAGCTTATTCTGTCCGCAAGGCGCAAAACCGCTTTGCGCTTATAGGTGTGGAAACGGGGTTTTACCCATACAGGCCAGAGCCCACTTCAAGGTGCTCCTCCTGACCTTTAAAGGGACACTTCACCCTTTTTGCAAAAAAAATACATGTTAATGACGTTTAGAAGCTTTAGATCACTTTCCTGGGGGTATTTATGTGTGTAATATGTGGTTTTAGATATTTTAGATTGTAGCAGTGAGCCTGTTGTCTCTGATGTCATGGACACTGGTCTCACTACCTTCCTGGACTACAATTCCCATAATTCTTTGGTGCACTGCTCCTCCTTGTGGATAGGGGGAGAGCTGTCTTACTGAGACAACATGTAGTCCAGGAAGGAAGTGAGCCCAGTGTCCATGACATCAGAGACAACAGGCTCACTGCTACAATCTAAAATATCTAAAACCACATATTACACACATAAAGACCCCCAGGAAAGTGTTCTAAAGCTTCTAAATGTCATTAACATATATTTTTTTGCAAAAAGGGTGAAGTGTCCCTTTAAAGCCCTAAATGGACTTGCTCCACCATACTGTACATCATGTCCAGCATATACTGTACATCCCCCTACGACCTCTACGCTCCCAAGATGCTGGAAAACTCAGTCACATAATATGTGGTATATTATATATGCAATATAGAAATACTATCCAAAGTATATATAGGGCTGAAGTGGTTTTGTAATAATAATAATTTCAAAATCTATAACGTAGGCCGTAACGTTTTCAAATAACTGTAGTGGAGTAAAAAGTACAACATTTGTGTGTGTGTGTGTGTGTGTGTGTGTGTGTGTGTGTGTGTGTGTGTGTGTGTGTGTGTGTGTGTGTGTGTGTGTGTGTGTGTGTGTGTGTGTGTGTGTGTGTGTGTGTGTGTGATATTTGGGATATGTACTGTACAAGGCGGGCTGCAGCACAATCTTCTTGCCCTCTGTCGGCAGAACGCAGTAGCGCTGTCCATGGTGCTGAAACACGCCCTCTGTCGGCAGAACGCATTAGCGCTGCCCATGGTGCTGAAACACACTACTTTCAAATGCGCGAGTGGAAGTCAATGAGCATCAGAACCTTGGACAGCGACACAGAAATAGGCGACTAATACAAGCCTGTTTGTAGTTTGGCATGCAGCAGCAATCAATGCACACGCTTGAAAGCAGCTAGCCCGATGATTCTTTAACTTATCCTGGGACACATGGTTGTGTCGGTAACAGCCAGGGACGGTCGCCCCAATTCCATCTCGCCCCAGCTTTTTTTCCGCCGGCCTCACGCCGACAGCTCGGTGCGGCGGTTCTTGTATTATTTATTTTGTTTTACTGAGAATAAGGTTAGAAATGTATAAGTTTTAGGGTTAGGCATATATAGTTTTACTGGGGTTAAGTTTAGATATAGGGTTAGGGTTTATAGGCATATAGTTTTACTGAGGTTAAGGTTAGGAATATTAAGGTTAGGTTTAACCGTTTAAGCATAATTTACTTAGATTACTTTAGGAATACCAGGCCGCGCTGTTCCGCCGGCTGTACGCCCGGGGCGAGTTGTTTTGTTGTAGTGATTTGTGTTTTGTCTCTCTGTAGGCCTATACATGTGACATGTATTTATGTTGTTGGCAACGGTTAAATAAACGTGCACACTTTAGAACAGCTTTGATATGTCACGCAGCCAACACAGAGTTCTGCATCTTTAAAAAAGAAGAAGGAAATAGGGGAGGGGAAAAATGGAGGAGGGTGGAAAACGGCAGAAAGAAGAAAAACGCAAGCAGCAGCTCTCAGACAGTTGTAACTGTGAAATGATAAGGACTATAGTACACTACCCTCTTTTACTTTTGGAGAGCGAGCCGTGGCAGAAAAAGCATTCAAGCGTCAGCTGGTCGACACTATAAGCCTAGTCGCTCATTGCTGGAACTATACACGGGGCTGGAACGTGGGTCACATGATCGAACCGGAGGAGGCAGGCAGAGATCTAGGGGAGGAATGAGCACAGCGTTTGGGGCTTGCAGCCAGCCAGCCAGCCACCGCCATACTGTCTCTATTTTGAGCCATAATCACGCATTTTTTATCGCAACATTTTACTCCCGCTCGGTGAGTACCCTTTTTGTAAAAAAAAAAAAAGCTATTTTTTTTCTTTTTTTCTTTTTTGTCTTTTGAATTGCTCTTTTTTCTTTTCTTTTTCCTCCTTTTGCTGCTGCTGGTGTTTGAGATGAGAATTTGGAAGTGGTGGTTTTGAGCGGTTTTTCTCTCTCCCCCCCCCCCCCCCCCCCCCCATCCCGCAGGCTTCAAGTTTTTTGTAGCATGCAGTTATTTCTGGCCGTCAGGTTTGCCCGGTGCCGACAGGGTAACGGCGGGTGCTTTGGGAGCCTAATACAGTAGGCTATAGCCTATACTTGCTTGCCGTTTTGTTTCCCTGCTCGAAACCAAAGCAGGCTTTGTGTCAGTATAAGATTTTTCCAACATCCATTGATGGTTTTGAGACGTTTTTTTTTTCTCCCCTCTCTCTCTCTCTCTTCTCTCTTTTCTTTTTTTTTTTGTTTCTGTCCACTTTTGCTGTTGTGTGCTTTGGGTTTTTGCATTTTGCAGTGTTGTTTATAGGCTACTGCATGTAGCCTTCGAGTTTTGTGATTTTGGAGGATGTGATCGGTGAATCCCAGCACCGATATCTTTGCTTTTACTTTGTTCTCTTCTCTTTAACAAAGTGATTGTTTTTTTTAAGCGAGCCGTTTTAACGTGATACCCTTCTTGCAGCTGAAGCAGCTAGGTTTGTTTTTTTGTTTATTTTTCCCCCGTTGCACAGATTCATTATAGCCTACTTTTGTTGGTGGTAGTAGGCTAGCCTATCGAATCTTTTTCTTCTTTTTTTTTGTGCTCCATTTCTTTTTAATCGCCTATAGCCTGATGATGATGCTGGGTCGACAGTTTTGGTCATTCTTTGAAGAGTTCAATGCGTTTTTCTTTATACCTACGAAGATGAACTGCCATTCTGCTTATGCAGGTATAAACCTATCAGTCGATTAACACGTTCATTCATAGACAGTATTGTAATTGTATTGATTGATTGATTGATTGAAATATTTATTAACAGTTTGCAGATCGAATTGCAGTACATTTCTATAGCACAACTCGATATACAAAGACTGTTAACTGTGAGTGGACGAGCCAATAAAGCATTGCACTTGTTTACAAGAGGGTCCACCTTGTTCAATTCATCTAAACATTTAGAGATGTACAAATAGACACAGAACAGGAATTCATCATAAAGGAGGTAAAAAAGGGAAAAGAAACATAGCAAAAGGAGACGTATCCCTGTTGTATTCACCTGTGGCTGGACGTGTTCATTTGTAGCCTATAGTTAATGGCATAATTGTTTATTTTTAGAAAGGGAATTGTTGATGTAAGCGTCAGCATGTGCTGCAAATGTCATGTTAACGCTTCAAGTCAACATAATTATTCAGTCAACCATTCACACACAAGCTTGGGTGTTTGTCACATACCTACACGTATGTTTGATTCATGAGGCCATGCTTGCTGTCATTCTAGTCTGTTATTCTAGAAGAGGCAGACATATGAGACCAGTGGTGGAAAGTACTTTACACTTTTCTTCAGTATTTCAAATTTCCAATACTTTTATTACTTTTACTCCACTATACATCTCATATCCAAATATTGTACTTTTACTCTACTACATTTATTTGAAAACTAGTTACTTTGTAGATTGTGATTATTATTACAAAACATATACATTAAGCACCTCAACCCTCTATATATTTTGGCCATTTGAAAATAGCCGATCTACAAGCTCACGTGTGCACAATGAGTACAGTAGGCTTTTTGTAATTTGAAATACATTGTGAAGCCAATACTTTTTTACTTTTACTCAACTACATTTTGAATACTTGAGTACTTGTAAGAGCATTTCTACAAAGCACTATTGTCATTTTTGCTTGAGTAAGTACGTTTTTTTCCACCACTGAAAGTTGCTGACGGGTAACTTTGTTCACAGGTCTTCCTATACGTCTCAAACAGAGTCAGGGTGCTCATATTGTTATTGTTGGTCTCTGGAAACACATCTGCTGAATCAGTGGGTCTCAAAGCATGGTCCAGGGACCCTCGTGGTTCCTTGAGGGGGACTGGACTCCAAATGGCCTCTCTTACAGGTCCCATTTTGGTTCCATGTCAGCCATAATACATCCATGGGGGTCCTTGAACTTAACATGTTTGAGAACCACTGTGAAAACACTGAATGGAACAGAGCCTTCATTAGTATCATTGGTAACACCTGTGAAGGAAGTATAAGGAAGAGGCCCAATTTCACACCATGTTTCGTGCTTATAGATCAGGGTTCCCCAATAGGGGGGTCTCAGATATATATGGTATTAAATGGGGGTCAGTAGCCTATATGCATGTCAAACTGGGCATCCTTTTCAAATGGGGTCATGCCCTGAACACCTTGACCGTGCGGACCTGGCCCCCAGCCTGGTACCCTAGTCAAAATATGGCCCTTGAGGAAAATGAATTGGGGAACCCTGTTATCCCATTCTGACCTGAGACCAGATTCATACGAGGTTTTCACTGGACACACACTGGTCTGATTAACCCATTCTGACCTGAGATCAGATTCTAAAAATGTCAGTCATTCTTCGATTTTTCAAAAATAGCAGACCTACAAGCTCATAGCGCGCCACTCGGTGGCGCGCTATGAGCTTGTAGATCTGCTATTTTTCAATAGCTAAAGCATAACATGATGCTAACACCAAAACGGGTTCCCGGTCAGAATGGGTTATAGATCATGCTACTTCTGATGCTTCTGTGTGACGCTGTAGTATGGTCAAGTCGGGCGTTAATGTATGAAAGGAAACAACATGGAGATGGTTTATGCTTTGACTGTCTGCAACGATACATAAGCACACTTTAACCCATTCTGAACGGGAACCCATTTTGGTGTTTAGCATCATGTTATGCTTTAGCTATTGAAAAATAGCAGATCTACAAGCTACAAGCTACGAGCTTGTAGGTCTGCTATTTTTGAAAAATCGACTGACATTTTTAGAATCTGATCTCGGTCAGAATGGGTTAATCAAGACCAGTGTGTGTCCAGTGTGGAAACCTCGTATGAATCTGATCTCAGGTCAGAATGGGATAAGCACACTTTAAGGTAAGTATAACTATATTGTAGTACGTTCAATTCCTCCTGCCACGGATGTGTAATCCACGAGAGCAAGAAAGGTACTGCGTATCCACAGACACACACACACACATCATATATATCACATTTCTCAGTCGGTCTCCTGAGCAGGTCTGGCCGGGCCCAGATAACGGGGGAAGTGTCGCCTGGAGGCGTTGGAGACGCAGCAGGACGTAAGGCAAGCTATCATAAAGCTCAGCAGGGGGCTCCTATCAAACATGGCATGAAAAGAGACACCTCTCATAATAACCCATTCTGACCTGAGATCAGATTCATACCAGGTTTCCACTGCAGGACACCCACTGGTCTGATTAACCCATTCTGACCTGAGATCAGATTATTTTCTAAAAAAAGTTCTTTGATTTTTCAAAAATAGCAGACCTACAAGCTCGTAGCGCGCCACTCGGTGGCGCGCTACGAGCTTGTAGATCTGCTATTTTTCAATAGCTAAAGCATAACATGATGCTAATACCAAAATGGGTTCCCGTTCAAAATGGGTTAATAGACAAAACACTGACACACTGCACACCTGATCCGCTGCTACCGTACATGCATGGTGGGTGACGGGCAGGCACAGGCAGGCAGTATGTGTATATTCTGTTCTGTGCTTTGTTTGTGTTAATGCAATTAATGCTACAACCAACAATCTAAAGGTATAGGACAAGTGATTTGCTAATACTATGAGTTCAATAGCTCTGTTCTCATATAGTACTCATTGCTATATAGAATCTTTCCAGCTCTTTATTAAACAGAAAATGGTTTTATCCAATCAGGAATGAGAACTCAGTCAAGATACAGATTCAGTGATGACACAAAATTATGACAAAAAAAGACAGGGAGTCTCCTGTTACTGAACAAACACTTGACTACCATCAGAACATAGTACTTTCATTCTTATTTTATATTTTTTTAAACGAGAAATATGACTTATACCCTTCCTTTAAACTCTAGCTATTTTGACAAAAAAGGAGAACATCATTCACTGTGCAGCAACACGTTGGAAAACCTCATGCATTTCCTTCAGACCCAAAACATAGAATATTTTTTGTTATCTTTGGATAAGGTTTTGTCCACAATTCCATGCTGTGTTGATGTTGTATAACATTAGGAGAGAGGACAGGCAAAACAACAATTATTCTGCATTCTCTAATTGTGTAGTATATTCTTGCAAATGAATGCAAGAATTGTTTAACACGAGAGTGTAAATTAAAGTCTCAGAGTTAAAGGAATACCTCTTATTTTCAACCCCCCTTCTTTTTAGCCTATAGAACTGGAGGTGTAGAACTTGGGGTTATGTTATCAGAGACGTCACAGAGGTGTTCTCTGCAGGACAAAGAGTGCTCAAAAAACCAGCTGGCCTTTCCATTTCATAAATCTCTCTGAGACACACAATGTTATTCTGATGATTCTGTACTTTTTATTTTAGTTTTTTCAAATGGTCTTTTTCTTGTTGGAAATGCAGATATCTATCGATGTCAAGGCAGAGTTTACAGCTGAGTATAGCATCCATAGACAGATACCAGTGTTGGAAGAAGTACTCGGATATTTGACTTGGCTAAGTAAAAGTAGCAATACCACTATATAAAGAAGCAATACCACAATATAAAGAAGTAAAGGGGTGTTCAAAATGTTACTTGAGTAAATTGTATTGTATTGGCATCAAAATATACTCATAGTACCAAAAGCCAAAGTACTAATATGTTTTTGAAAATAGCTCTTACTTAACATGTGGCATCCGCAACGCATTGTGATCACATTGATGATTCGATCATCAGTATGACGATATGATCACATAGATCGACAATTGTCTGGGCGTGACAAAGTAACGGGTAACTAAAGTTTTAAAATAATTGTAATGGAGTGAAACTGCAATATTTGCCTCTGATATGCACGGCAGTAGAGGTACAGTACTTGAGAAAATGTAGTTTTACTTTAGTTTACACCACTGCTTAATGTCAATGAGGCATTTATTTCGGGGACTATACTCTTCCTTTGAACAGTTGTATTACCTTTGACACTTTGACATGACCCATTTCATTTATATAACTAAGCACTAATTGCTTGACTGTCTCCCTTCTCTGAGCTTTTAATTTGATAAGTGATGGGAAATGCTGCTCTATCGCTTCATTCTCTGCACAATTAAACCCATATCTGAAGAATAGGGTCATACTCGATGTGACTGACGTGTGTGTGTGTGTGTGTGTGTGTGCATGCGTGCGTGCGTGTGTGTGTGTGTGTGTTGTGTGTGCGTGTGTATGCGTGCGTGCGTGTGTGCGCGCTCTAAACTTTTGTTTAGACAACTCTGCTACTCTCTGGAGAGCTGCTGTTGGATTTGGGGAGTATGGTTGGACCACTGCCTTGTTTTAGCAGCTGGCAAAGTACCAAATGCTTTTCTCTGATCCGTTCCTCTTAATTTGACACGCCACACAGGCATGCGTTTTCCTTCTGCGCCAAACCTATTTGCAAAAGAATAAAAGCTGTTCAGTCAGACAACTCTTGGAATGGATTTGGCATATATTTATTGAGCAAAGTTTGAGCATGGATATAATTATGTATGAAGCATAGATTGGCGTCATGGGGCTCTGTCCCCATTCATTCCCTGTGAATATGAATATACATTTTGATGAAATATATAAGACAAATAGAATTACGCCACAGGGAATGAATGGAGACCCCCATGCAGGGGGGCGTACAGGTGGATGCTGGGGGGTTTGCAGCACAGCAGAAAGGCAGCGAGGCAGAGAGTGGAGAGGCAGCAGCGACCGCACAGCAGGAGAGAGAAGGCACGAGTGACAGCGGCAGTTTAACCCATTCTGACCTGAGATCAGATTCTAAAAATGTCTTCTATACATCCTGACAGTTTTCCATTCTGACCTGAGATCAGATTCTAAAAATGTCTTCTATGTCAGTCGCTCTTCGATTTTTCTAAAATAGCAGATCTACGAGCTCATAGCGCGCCACCGAGTGGCGCGCTATGAGCTTGTAGATCTGCTATTTTTCAATAGCTAAAGCATGACGTAATGCTAACACCAAAAGGGGTTCCCGCCCAAGATGGATTAAATGAGCCGCCCTGATCAGGTAGAGAGTGCACAAGACTAGTCACCTGACCAGGTAGGCGCGTTCACAAGTTGTCTGCCTGAACTATAGCTAGTAGCTACGCAGGCTTCGCATCATATCTACGAAGCATTGTGTGATGTTGATGTGCAGTAGATTTGCTATTTTCGTCTAATGTTCCCCTCACAATAGGGATGCTATGGTTCACGTGGTTAAAGACCTAGTGAAATGAAATATATCTGACATCCAGACATTGTATTACTCATTTTAAACTTAATCAGCACGCTACAATAAATTATGTATATCAGAAAATAAGCCACGTAGTGTCTCTCTCTCCCTTCAAAAAAAACAGTAGCGCTGCTACACACCGGTGCAATAATTGAGATTCTAACGTCTCATAGCCTGAAGGGATGGGCCACTCTTATTGGTTCAGAAACATACAGGAAACATAAAATGACTGAAAAACCATTGCCAATTGCAGTCAGACTTCAAAGCAGTAGACAGTAGTTCACCGAAAAGATGACCCTTTTTTTGTCGCATTTTTATGTCAAACTTGTTATAATTCATAGCTGTGTCTCTAGAGGCTACGCTAGGAGACCAGTAGTCTCCATAGGGAACCACTGCTGGTCATCAAATTATTGGCTTAGGAATGCTACAAAAAACTAAAAATATCCATGCGTTGCATTGCGACGATCTACTTTCAAATACATGTAGTTGAGTAAAAATCCAAGATGTAGTGGAGTAGAAGTACTCAAGTAAAGTACAAATACCTTTACATTGCACTTGTAATTATATTAAAAAAAAACATTCCACCACTGCATGGGGATTTGTCTCTCTTGTGGTTGAAGCACAAGCCTTTTTTTTTTCTCTGTACCTTTTTGGCGTTTTGATGTGTGTATTTATTTTAAGTCAATCCGTCTACACGAGCGTCTTGGTCAAAGTACTACCCTTGGGCAAAAAGATGGCTTCAGCTTTGTGAACACATAATGGAACTGCCACATTTTCTATTATTATTGCATTATGGAAATCATCTCTGTCGAGTGGAAACCTCATATGACCAAAACTTTTCAGGATGAAATCACATTCGCGTGAAATAAGGCTGTTAGCCGAACATTCGGGGTTCGAACCTTCACTCGTTGGGGTTGGCGCTCGAATCTTAATTAATGGACCAATTGAACCATTTAAAAATATTTTTTTCACCCTTTTTTTAACTCAAATACTTCTCGGCAAGAATGTGATATGCATAATAAGAGTACTATGTTCATGTTGTGTTTACATGTTTAGATGTTATTAATAATCTGGGGGGCACACAACCGATGCACCAGCGCGCATACGTCGTCAAAATGTTTTCTGCGGCGCGCATATACAGTAGATCAAAGGCATGTAAGGCGCATTTGCGCACCAACAGCTGAGACAGTTATGTAGAGAAATCTGACAGGCATTCAAAAGGAACTCGAATGTGATGTTAATGTCCTGTAAGTAGACTAATCATTACATGTGGCTCTTATTCCGTTCGGAGCTCGATTTAATTTTTCAAATTAATTAGAAACGAATGGTTCAAAGGGTTCGCTCGAAAATTCCTGCCAAAGTTCGAGTCCTATAAAAACAGGGCTACAGCCTTAGCGTGCAGTGAGGGGCGCTCTTATCATCATATACATCATCATACATCACATTCCATGCTCGGCCCAATCAAATCATCACAAATGTCATTCCGCCAATCACTTTTGGCGTCTTCACTTTTATGCCCTGCACTTTCTATCCTCAATATGTAGGCCTACTTTGCTCAACCAATCATAATATCATCGTCAAAGGTATAGCAGATATACAAGCAGATATACAAAATGTGTCTCTTCTTCGCATGTGATTCGGGGGCTTGCAGATCTTTTGTGTACGCTAAAAATACACAAAGGGTTAATAGAATATGGAGATGAGAGGTTTCTGCCTGACAGCAAAGAAATGCTTTGAAAGAACCCCCCCCCCCCCTTTTTCCTGGAGAAGACATTATGAATACTATTATGAATAATATTCATAATCATATAGTATTCATCATTTCCTCATGTGAGAAATCGTACACACAAACATGCTTTTGGTGTAGGCAGGATGCACAAGCAGATTAGACGATACACACCATACATGCGGTCCCCACCTTCACTTAATGTGGCCCTCAGATACATTTCGGAATACTAATATATGTTATTGATTTCAGCTGTTAGAATTCCAAACATGCAAACATGAGCCGCTTTAATTACTTTACAGTCTAAATTAGTTGCTTGCTGAGTAGTATTACAAATAATGTTATTGTCTTTTTTATGTCCAATATATTTGTATTTAGTTAAAATGACTTTTCAGGATTTCAATTCAAATATAGCAAAAATAGCTTTTGAACTTGTAGATCGGCTATTTTTTGCTACGACATGCATGCAATGTGGCCCCTCTGGAGTCAGAGTATGGAAATATAATGGCCCTCTCCATGGTCAAAGTTGGTCAAATATAATGGCCCTCTCCATGGTCAAAGTTGCCCAGCCCTGGTACACACCAACGGACCGACATGCAGAAACAACGCTCGCCGGGGGTCGGACATGCAGTCGATCATGTGCTTGCAGTTATAGGGTTAGGTTAGGGTTTGAGGTATATAGGGTTAGGGTTAGGGTTAGGTTAGGGTTTGAGGTATAGGGTTATAGGGTTAGGGTTAGGTTAGGGTTTGAGGTATAGGGTTATTGGGTTAGGGTTAGGTTAGGGTTTGAGGTATATAGGGTTAGGGTTAGGGTTAGGTTAGGGTTTGAGGTATAGGTTGTCGGTCTAATGACAGTCGGACCAATAGTATGTTTAAACTAAAGCCCGTACCCGGCTTTAACACGTGTGAGACAGAGGGGGAGGGTATAAGTTATGTTGTGTTTATTAGTATATGCATGGCTTGGTTGAATGCTTGATTCTGATTGGTCAATCGCTGAATTCAGCGGTGAGTTATGTGTTGATAATGACCGCTCCACTGTATAACAGACCTGCCTAATCAAACCCTCTGAGTCTGAGCAACAGCTGTGTGGCTGTGTCCCGCTTGATTCCCTGCTGTTTCCAATATGACAGCCATGTAAACACACACACACACACACACACACACACACTAGTGACACAAAATGTCATTTACAGCTACGTAAACATTGCTCTCAAAAATATGAAAACATTTGAGCGAGAAATAGACAAATCAGTACCCAAAAATTGATTCGATTTGATCAACTCAATTCCTTGTTTTCTTCAAGGTTATCTTTATTTATTTGTCTCCCTTGGGAGAAATTTGTCTTGGAGACAGAGTCACAGCTGCATACAGATAACAGACACGTTCACATACGAAAAGAAAAAACACCATGAAACACCCACATACACAAAACAGAGATATTGCACACATTCCCTTGATAAAGTGCAACTATAGTCATTAAAGTGCATTTGGCAATCCCTGATTGAGCATTTTAGTTGACAGGGGAACAAAAGAGTGTTTAAATCTATCTCGGTACAGTACATGCAAGGGGTCAGATACAATATTCCGAGCCTGTCTCACCACTGCTTGTTCAAAGATGGCCTGGGGAGTGATGGGTGGACCTGCCCATGATCTTCCCAGCCATGTTTGCTAGCCTACTTACTTGAGACTTGTATTTCACAGTTAGATTGCCAAACCAGCTGGATATACCGTATCTTAGGATTGACTCTATACTAGCTCTGTAAAAGGTCAACATTCTTACAGTGCTGCAGCCCTGCAGCTGGCCAGATGCAGCCAGCGCAACCTTATGGAATACTTTTTTTTGTTGTGTTTTGGGTCAATGTATTAATTTGTGTTAGGTATAGCCATGTAATAAGCGGGATAATATCTGACTCCACCTTCAGGGAGTTAACGACCTCAGCTTCGCCTCGGCGGTTAAACTCCCTGTCGGTGAATTATCTCCCGTCAATGACCACCTTATCCCTTACTTAACCCATTCTGACCTGAGATCAGATTCATACGAGGTTTCCACTGGACACACACTGGTCTGATGAACCCATTCTGACCTGAGATCAGATTGTAAAAATGTCAGTCGTTCTTCGATTTTTCAAAAATAGCAGACCTACAAGCTCGTAGCGCGCCACTCGGTGGCGCGCTATGAGCTTGTAGATCTGCTATTTTTCAATAGCTAAAGCATAACATGATGCCGACACCAAAACGGGTTCCCGTTCAGAATGGGTTAACATACTCAAAAATTACATTTTGTTCATTGAAAATGAAAGCTTTAATCCTTTAATTGCTATAGTTACTGTAGGAAAATCCTCTCTCAAATAAATGCCTCAAAAAGGACGACGCCACCGATTGTCAACCTAACCTTCATATATACTGGTCCTCACGAATGCTCATGATAATATGGTACAATTTTTGTCTACTATATAGGTCTGTGCCTCATAGGAGGGCTGTTGAGAGTTCAGAAACCGCGCCTACCAGTGACATCATCGATGGGGAAACGTATAGCTAATAAACTGCAGGCTTTCTATTCCTGGGAAGTTAACAGAATAGAAATCTTATTCTAAAACGGGTAGTCCCAATACTTCATTCTGATTGGCTCGTTACCGTCACGTGACCGGTGTAAATTTCATAGTAGAATTTAATAGTTTTATTAGGTTAATATTGCTATATGTTTGTAACCGTTTTAGAAAAGCAATAAGCTTAAATCTCTGCCTATACAACGATGATGTCACTGGAAGGCGGGTGTCTGAACTGTCCACAGCCCTCCATCCATGCATTAATGACTGAGGATAGAGGTTGAAGAAATGTTGAGTCGTCCTTTAACCACAGAAAATATCTGGCCGCCACAAACGATGTTAAAATACAGGAGCGTATTATAGACCTGCCCCATCCTATTCAGCTATTATTAACCCCGGGAGGAAAATGTCATTTATTCTTTAAATTGTGTTGTTTTTGTTCCATTCCTGAAAACAATTTTGCTGCTGCTCTGAAAATGTGATTAAATCCGTCCTAAAATGTTACGGCTATAGGTGTGCTGTCGTTCTCATTTCAGCACGGCTGGAGAGCCTATTTCAACCAATTTCTTGGTCAGAACAACTACCTGTATTAATATAAATATGAATACAGGTTTTTTGGGGGCGACAGGTGTTTTTGGGTGAATATTAATAGTTTTTTTGGGGCGACTCCTCTGAGTACCACCAGAGGGGGGGCTCAAGTACCACTAGTGGTACTAGTACCAGTGGTTGCTTTAAGCCATACATTGACACGAAAACGCGTATTCAGGGCGGAGTCACCACCCCCCGGGTAAACTGTGATTTGCTCTCGTTCACTGCAATGCAATTTGCGGCATTTCCAAAACAATATTGCGCAGAGTAGCGATTATCAAACTTATTTGCAATGACATACGTTGAAAGATCTGTTGCCCGTAGACAAGGCACGTTACCTCCGCAAGTTAGATATTATCGGCATAGATGTTTGTCCGTATGTGATTAAGGATTGGAAAAAGTTGCATTGGCAGCCATAGAAAATTCTGCCAGGGTAAATGTCCCGGATGTGACGTTTTGGGGCGTTCCTGTCTTGTTTCGTGTCAATGTATTCTGACCTGAGATCAGATTCATACGAGGTTTCCACTGAACACAGGCTGGTCTGATGAACCCATTCTGACCTGAGATCCGATTCTAAAAATGTCAGTCGTAAAAAAAAAAATAGCAGACCTACAAGCTCGTAGCGCGCCACTCGGTGGCGCGCTATGAGCTTGTAGATCTGCTATTTTTCAATAGCTAAAACATAACATGATGCTAACACCAAAATGGGTTCCCGTTCAGAATGGGTTAAGCTGATCCAAGACATATTTGTAATGCTACTGAATATAGTCAACTGAGAGTATAGAAGACATTCTAGCATCCTGCAGTAGAGTAGATGATTTAATTCATCCTACTGTTTATTAGATTACACTTGACCCGGGGCACTAAACACAGTGTGTTAAAAATGAATGAGCATATTATCTTTATATGGAACCAGACTAATAAGACTCAAATAGATTCAATTAAAGACTCAAAGATTGAATTTTTCTCATGCTCAAACATGTACTCAATGTTGACCCATTGTGTTGGGCAACAATATACCATACTAATTAAAGGACCACTTTTCAACCTATCTTCATATAATAGGTCCTCACTAATAATCATGACAAAATGGCACGATTCTTTTCTACTCTGTCTGTGTCTCATAGGAGGGCTGTGGGAAGTTTAGAAACCGTCTTCCAGTGACATCATCATTAGGCAGATCATTTTTTAAACAATATGTTTTTACAAAAATGTTTAGATTTTCATTATCATGGGAACGATGGCTTCCATTTTCACATTGCAACTTTTCAGGACTAGAAAGCCTGCAGTTTTTATTAGCTTGTATTCCCCATCGATGATGTCACTGGAAGACGGTTTCTGAACTGCCCACAGCCCTCCTATGTGACACAGACTGAGCAGAAAAAAATCGTGCCATTTTATCATGATTATTAGTGAGGACCTATTATATGAAGATAGGTTGAAAAGTGGTGAAGTGGTCCTTTAAGATATCACAAGTAACCTAACGTAATACCGTAGGAGGGGCGGCGGTGGCTCAGCGGTAGAGTGGCTGGACGGCAACCGCAAGGTTGCCAGTTCGAACCCTGTGGGCTCCCCCAGAGTTAGTGTCGAAGTGTCCTTGAGTTAGTCCTCGAAGTGTCCTTCTATGTAAAGCGCCTTGGATAAAGGCGCTATATAAATGCACCATTTACCGTATGCTACTTTCAGGCTCAGACTGGAATAAGAAAGTACAGTACATGGTCCACTAAAATGTATTTTGGCGGGCCTTTGATGCTGTCATAATGACTGTTGCTGAAGTTTTAGTCTAGTTTTTATTTGTTGACGAAATTGTCAGTATATTTAGTCTTACTTTTAGTCACCATAGATAGTTTTCATTTAGTTTCCATGTAGTTTTCGTCGGTGGAAAAAGGTAGTCGACGAACATTTTTCGTTTTAAGTTATAGTTGACGAAAACAACACTGGTCCAGAGCAGGTGGCAAAGTTTTACCAGACGCTGACGAGAAGCAGTCGGGAACATAACGTCCTTCCCAGGTGGCTTCTTTCTGGGACCTGATTACAGTCAGTGGAACGGTCCCAGCTGGGTCGCTTCCAAGAATGTGATTGTGTTGGAGATCAGCTGTTTCGGTGCCTCAGCTGTGTTTCACCAGATCTATTCTATACCATGTGTTTCCCAATCTGGGGGTCGGGAACCGGAGAGAACAGTAAACAGTAAACAACCCAACATGCAGTATAAGTGTATACAGGGTATCTGCAGTAAGTTATACAATTCAATTATTTTTGAGACAGAATAATAATACATTTACATTTGGGGGATATCTTTCATAACATGTTCTAGACATTCTAATGATCACAATATATATATATATATATTTATGCATTTTACTTACTTTTTTCATCTTAAAATCTTTCAGATTCCAGAGGTTTCTGACTCTGTGGGGGGTATTTACCGTATTTATAAGCAAATATCATGACCAATGGCATTGCAAGACTAAACTATGAACATCAATGATGATGTTTTAGGTGAAAAAAGAACAGGGGAAAAAAAATATTAATTAATTAAAATATGAAAAATTGTAATGTTGCAACGGTGGGTCCTCCATTAATACCAAATTGTCAAATATTACGCTATTCCAAGTGCGTGTCAGGCTGGGGGGTCCCCAGGTCAAATATGATCATTTTGAGGGGTCATGTACTGAATAAACGCTATAAAGGTGCTGGGTTTGATTCCCTGCTGGGGACGCTGTGGGCGCTGGGGGCCGTGTTCTCTCCTCCGCGTCATCAGTGGGCCATACCCTGAGTGGGGTTGGCGAAAGGGCCTTTATGTGTGGAGTTTGTGTCTGCACAGCACTGTGATCTGGCCCTCATTAAAACCCATTCTGACCTGAGATCAGATTCTAAAAATGTTTTCTACATCCTGACAGTTTTCTGAAAAAGCTATGTTTCTATGTCAGTGGTTCTTCGATTTTTCAAAAACAGCAGACCTACAAGCTCGTAGCGCGCCACTCGGTGGCGCGCTATGAGCTTGTAGATCTGCTATTTTTCAATAGCTAAAGCATAACATAATGCTAACACCAAAAGGGGTTCCCGCCCAGAATGGGTTAAGAACTATACTATACCAAGGACGGTGTGATGGTGATAAGTGAGGGGAGGAAAATGAAAGCTACTGGTGCACATTTATCATGAAAATCAATGTAACTGCCCTTCCCATTGCCTCTTACCTGAGATGCATGTTGAGTTTCTATTCCTGCATTGACAATTGCCATCATGGCAGAGTTTGAGTGGTCGAGGTTCAATCTCAAAGGCTTTAAAAATGCGACCCAATGCCTCCCTGCTTGGTAAGTCATACCAGTGTAAATAAAAACTAAGTTACGATGACGAACTATGACTAAATATTTTGACGATTTCGTCATACAAATAAAAACTAGACTAAAATGTTAGGGAGCAGGGACTATAGTGGAGAAGAGATCCAGTAGAACTAAAAGACAAGACTAGGTTTTATTAGGTTGCACCCTGGTGTTGCAATCTGAAATTAGATCTACAAGCTGAACGCGCTGCTATGCGTTGTGAGCTTGTAGATGCAACCAAGTGTAAAATCAGCCATTTACGAGGCCATCCCAAAATACATTTTAGTCAACTAAATCAACTGTAGATTTACCATTAAAACTAAATCTAGACTAAAACATTTCAGATAACTTTAAATACAAATACTGCCTGAAAGGTGGTCACATTTGAGAATCGACCATTCCAGACCAGATCCTTCCATCAGCAATACTGTAAGGTAGTTTATATTCACTTTGTCTGTATTATTTTACTGATATTAGGAGCCTCGCAAGCTCACAAGTGTGTGAGAGAGAGATCTACGCGCAGAAAACATTTTGACAGCGTATGTGCATTGTGCACTGGCGCATCGGTTGTGTGCCCCCCTGATTATTAATAACATGTAAACACAACATGAACATAGTACTCTTATTATGCATATCGCATTCTCGCCGAGAAACATTTGAATGGTTCAAGCTCAATTAATTAAGATTCGAGTGCCAACCCTAACGAGCGAAGGTTCGAACCCTGAATGTTCGGGGACAGCCTTAGGCTTCGTACACAACTACACAACAAGTGTTCGGTCCGTGTGTGAGATGTCTGATTGCTGTTTGATTGCTGCTCCAATTCATTTTCAATGGGAGTCGCATAGTTAATCACGAAAGCCAGCTTGCCTTAGATTAGACGGCACGAGTCGGTGTGCGAATTGAGACGGGATAGAAGAAAGTCACTCGTGGGTCTTGAGTGTATTTGCATAGAAATGGATAGTGTGTTAGAATAAAAGTCTGTTCCTGGTTTTAGTTTTTTTGCCCATCTGCACTAACACCTGCTGAGGCTCAGTACAGAGGAAAGACAAGCCAGAGAGAGAGATAATGAAGCAATTTCTCTAAAATATAAGGATGCGCCAACCCACACAAAACATTCATAATATGTCCCCATGTATTGCATTCTGTACAATATCACTTTTCAACACGGTAAATCACATTATTTAGAATTGGATTGCCTCCATATGCCCAGCTGTATTACGTTCCCTCTGGCACATTTCGAGTGCTGTTGAGGCAGTCTAATGCATATCCAAAGTGTGCCACTCAATCGCTTTCATGCTTAATGGTATAGTTAGGCTTGACGCTTTGTAAGTTGTAATCTGAGGATCTCGGCTGCCACATTCTGGCGTCTAAATCAGCATCAACATGTGGAGAGAGTGGTTTCTTCTGCAACAAAAGCAAGTGACGGACAGCTACATAATCAACTGCCAAGTAGAATGGAAGCACTGAATGCGCTGTATTTCTGTTTCTATAGGCCTATGGAAAGCCCTCTGTGGAATAAGGCTAAGGAGGAAAAGGCACAACAAAATGAGATGAAAGACATCTGAGAACAAGATCAAAATGAGACAAAGCCAGTCATTATTCAGTAGAGATGCTGCCTTTTTTTAACAGGGTGTGTGCCACTCATTTTGGTGATGCGTCGACGTTTTAACATAAAACTCTGGACTGTTGGAAAAAGTGGGTTATAGCTTTGTATCTGAGAGGTGAAGCCTTTAATTAGTTCGGCTTTCATCTGACAGGGTTCAGGATTATTTTGGCTCCCCACTAGACAATTCTAAGAATAGGGGATTGTAGCCTGTATTATGTTTCTCTCAGCTTGCGAAAGAATGCATTATCTTTTGACCTGGACATTTTCTGCCAAAGTTGAAAAATAATTGCAAAACACTGTTCTTCAAGACTTCAGCTTTAGGCTTACAATTATAATTGAATACTTTATTAG
The DNA here is from genome assembly GCF_963924005.1 of Protomyctophum bolini. Classification (NCBI taxonomy): domain Eukaryota; kingdom Metazoa; phylum Chordata; class Actinopteri; order Myctophiformes; family Myctophidae; genus Protomyctophum; species Protomyctophum bolini. The sequence continues at coordinate 4,211,235 of NC_137882.1, read as the reverse complement.
CAGTTTTCTACCCCTGAGCCACCGCCGCCCCTACGGTATTAGGTTACTTGTGATATCTTTTTTGGGGGGTTTGTTTCTAAAGTGTAGTTGCTTTATGTGTGTGCGTGCGTGCGTGCGTGCGTGTTGTGAGCTCGTAGGTCGTCTATTTTTAAGGAGGTGTATAGCCTATAGTCGCTTCTTCTGGGCTTGGTGTTTTCCTAGACCTGTTTTCGTATTTCAAATCCATATCAACACTGGTTAACTTACACCTCATCGACGCAGAGCCGGTGAGCTCCATAGCCTTGGACAGGAACATGTTTTATCCCTGACACACACATAGCGCTGCCAGTTCGTTCACGTCAACATCACTCTCACTCACACCTCTCAGTCAAGAAATAATTGGAACCGGAATTGCTTTTCAAATTGTTCTCGACGTACGTGCACTACATGTGCGTGGCGTTGCGCCTGCCGTAATTACACGAGTGATTATATATTTTTTTTGCCGGGAAGAGATCGCTGCCTAATTGATGTGACTAATTTGAATGAATATTTCAAAACGTCATGTCTGCAATTAAAGCTCTTTACATTATGTAATGTGTCTGCTTGATTACTTAATTATGTTTGCGGTCCTTGATGGTGCCATTGTCTGCAGGTGTCCTTTGTAACTGTGAAAGAAAATGAGCATGAGACAGTCTATATACATATTTTCACCCTATTTTAGACCTGAGGCGGATTCTACAAAATGTCTATTAAATTCTAACCGTTTTGTGAAAAAACAGGCTGCTATCAGTGGTTCTCAAACTGTCAAAGGACCCCCCAAATTATATATATTCGCCTGTGGAGTCCCATCTCCAAATATTTTTGTTCCAGGGACAGACCCTGAGATTGTACAACATGTTCATGTTTATGTTAAAGATGGAGTGCCACGATTTTTTTCCCATCCTAAAACATGATCATCAGGTATTATAATATTAGGGGGAAGTACACTTTTTTTCCAAAAAGTGTACAATATTTGGAAGGAAGAAACCCTAAATACAAAGTTAATAGAGCGTCGCATGCAGTCCTGCCCCCCTCGAGAGACAACAGGAGACAACACTATTTGTTTTGTTTTTCTTCTTATAGATTATTTGATCTGCCCCAAAACATTGTGTTAATTGTCATGATTTGTCACGATCCGAGTTGGCTTTGTCCGCGGCGTAACCGTCTTTAAATAAATACTTTAAGAAATGCCTATGGGGAAAAATGCATTGGGATTTATTTCCTGGGCCACTCGTTGTTCTGAAAGGGGGAGGGACTGCGACGCTCTATACACCATTGCACATAGAAATGACTCCAGGGTGTCTAATGAAGTACTGTCCCCTCATAGACACATGAAAAACTGGAAAAATACAAAAATTGTGGCACTCCATCTTTAAAATAACAGATCTACAAGCTCACAGTGCAGCTCACAGTGCTGCACAAAGTGATGACTACCGTATCTGCTATCTGCTGAGCTTTTATCCGCTATATTCTTGAATAGCCAGTACTATAAAATATGGCTGAATGGGTTAAGATTATAAGAATGTGACACCGCGCTGTTGGAGCTCACTGTACAGTGCATTCCCCGTTGCTTTAACATTACTATATATATAAATCCAATTAAGATAAATTTATTCACTGCCATAATCCAGAGTGTTGTCAGAAACTGCGACTGGCGTGTCGACGCGGCTCCCTGTGGCGCCAAAGTATACATGAAAGGCCTCCTTTTAGTTCCCCTTCCCTCAATGTCACCCGTCTGTCAGCGTGGCATTTATACATCGCCCACTGTTTGTTGTTCACGTGGTTTGTGTCAGATTATTGTGAACTGAGATCAGATTCATACGAGGTTTCCACTGGACACACACAGGTCTGATTATGACCCATTCTGACCTGAGATCAGATTCTTAAAAATGTCAGTCGTTCTTCGATTTTTCAAAAATAGCAGACCTACAAGCTCGTAGCGCGCCACTCGGTGGCGCGCTATGAGCTTGTAGATCTGCTATTTTTCAATAGCTAAAGCATAACATGATGCTATAACACCAAAAGGGGTTCCCGCCCAGAATGGGTTAAGTCTGCTTTTATACCGTCATATAAGCAAGAGGAGTTCTGTGAGGTCCATTTTGTTATTTACTGAAAGGCAACAATACGATCATAATTGTTTGATATTAAAAAGGGAATGTTTATTGGTTCTGAATTATGCTTTATTCTGGATGCGGATGATATGTTATGTCATGTTGTATAGTCACTGGTTTGTAGTCATTATTAGGCCGGAACCCCCAAACCAGAACAACCCGGAAATTAACCGGAAGTATACCCGAAATATAGAATATAATATAATGTGATCATAATTGTAGGGCCTGTGTGATAACAAAGGTATACCGTGCTAAATAAATAGTCTCTGAAAAGTATACACTCACATTTATATTTATTTTCTACAGATGATGATGGCTCTGTTCCATTCTGGCCAACCAGAGTCAGGGCTGGGTGCTGCTATTGTGCATGATGTAGTACGTAGGCTCACTGGAATCACTTTGCTAGACCAGAAGTGTCTTTGAGTGGGTTCCAAATGGCCCTGTATAGTGTATATATACGGTGGTGTAACTCTAAGAGTTATGGGGGGGTCCTTGAAATTAAATAAGTTTGAGAACCACTATACACTAAATGGAGCAGAGCCTTAATTAGCCCATTCTGTACGGGAACCCGTTTTGGTGTTGGCATTATGTTATGCTTTAGCTATTTAAAAATAGCAGATCTACAAGCTCATAGCGCGCCACCGAGTAATCTGATCTCAGGTCAGAATGGGTTAAGAGGTCCTTTCAGGTGGGCAGCATGTGACGCAGACGTTGTCGCCCTGGATCAGCGACAGATCTGATCCCAGGTCTGCTCACGAGGGGCGTAAAAAAAAAGCTCAACATAAAGGGCCTTTTGTTTGTTTTAGGGTGGAAATAAATCGTGGCACTCCATCTTTAACCCATTCTGACCTGGGATCAGATTCATACGAGGTTTCCACTGCACACTGGTCTGATTAACCCATTCTGACCTGAGATCAGATTCTAAAAATGTCAGTCGTCAGTCGATTTTTCAAAAATAGCAGACCTACAAGCTCGTAGCGCGCCACTCGGTGGCGCGCTATGAGCTTGTAGATCTGCTATTTTTCAATAGCTAAAGCATAACATGATGCTAAGACCAAAATGGGTTAAGGAGGAACTAGTGGAGAAGAGATCCAGTAGAACTAAAAGACAAGTCATTTTATGTTTTGCTCACTAGGGTGTTGAGCTCTGAAAATAGCAGATCTACAAGCTCACAGCGTGTTGTGGAGCAACATGTTGTGAGGTTTTAGATTGGCTATTTTCAGCATGCAACAAATTGTAAAATCAGGCATTTTGACGGCATCAAGTCCCGCCAACATACATTGTAGACTTTAAGTATACATTTTGATGCCAATATTGTGCTTTTACTTTAAGTACCTTTTGAATTACATACTTTTACTTGTAGCAGAGTATTTCTAGATCTATAGCAGGATTGATACTTAACCCATTCTGACCTGAGATCAGATTCATACGAGGTTTCCACTGGACACACACTTGTCTGATTAACCCATTCTGACCTGAGATCAGATTCTAAAAATGTCAGTCGCTCTTCGATTTTTCTAAAATAGCAGACCTACAAGCTCGTAGCGCGCCACTCGGTGGCGCGCTACGAGCTTGTAGATCTGCTATTTTTCAATAGCTAAAGCATAACATGATGCTAACACCAAAATGGGTGCCCGGTCAGAATGGGTTAAGTATTAAAACATTTGCAGAGATTAAAATAGGGTGCATTTTGCATCCCAAAACGCAGGTTATAGTTAAGGAACGCAATAAAACAACGACCTCTGCATCCACGGGATGCACTACTGTACTACTGTACTGTTTTTTATTCTAGTTTATTTAGCTAGCTTTAGTTATAATAATAATTTCTTCTGTTTTCTACATGAATACAACCATATAAAATTAAATGGGGGTTCAATGCTGCAATTTGTAAAAATATGCAAAATATGACTCCTAACGTGGTTGAAGTGGGACTCATAAAATGTCCGTGGGGACTAATTTCTAAAAGACCATCCCTGCGTCCCGGGACTCATTAAATTGAAAATCTATTTACATCACTGCATTTGAGTACTCCTTTTCCACAACTGATGATATCTTATCTTTTATTTAAAAAACCAGGGTACCACCAGGGAAAGCTGTAGGCGTTTGGACAATAGGGGATGCAAAAAGAGCCCAATTAACCCATTCTGAACGGGAGCCCATTTTGGTGTTAGCATCATGTCGTGCTTTAGCTATTGAAAAATAGCAGATCTACAATCTCGTAAGATTGGCAATTTTTTGCTATATTCAAATTGAATATAGCTATATATATTATATATTGAATATATAATTGAAACGAGCTTGTAAGTCTGCTATTTTTGAAAAATCGAAGAGCGACTGACATTTTTAGAATCTGATCTCAGGTCAGAATGGGTTTAATCAGACCAGTGTGTGTCCAGTGGGAAACCTCGTATGAATCTGATCTCAGGTCAGAATGGGTTAAGTGAATCAACTCTGTTTAGGCCTACAGCAGGTGTGGGCAACTGGAGGCCCGGGGGCCACATGTTAATCTCAGAATACTGATATAATGTTGGTTTCAACTGTTTACAATTCCACAACATGCAAACATGACCCGCTTTAACTACTTCAGTCTAAATTAGTAGCTCATTGCTCAACACTGAGTATAATTAAAGGCATTTCTTCACCCTCCTAATGACTGACTGTGGGGGTTTTAGCAGAGATGGAGTATACTTGTAGAGATTGTTTTGCACAATAACATAGTCTTTTCATTATTTCTGCCTATCTATCTATGTATGATCTCTGTGATTTATACGTTTGTTTACCTCAGTCTCTGATACTAAAATATGATGTTTTATTTAAAAAAAAAATTCTATGAACATGTGACTTGACACCCATACTGTTATAAAACCAAAATAAAAAGAAGAAATTACATAAAAATGTTACTTTTCAGGATTCCAATTCAGAAAATAGCAAAAAAAATAATTCAAGATTTCAATTCGAATATAGCAAAAAAGTGCCGATCTACAGGCTCAAGACGTGCCGCATTGCGACGCGTTTTGAGCTTGTAGATCGGCAATTTGTTGCACTGTGGCCCCTCTGGAGTGAGTGTGGAAATATATAGTGGCCCCTCTTCATCATCAAAGTTGCCCTCCATCCATGGTCTACAGTATATTACCTCAGAGACTCCTGCACACCCATCCGAGTACAGAGGGGTTATACAAGTTACAACAACAACACACCTACACGAATGAACCGGATAAACTGTCTTTAATCCCATAGCAGTCACCTTATAGCCTCTCTTATCAGAACCAACTGAATGTTTCAACTCTGGGTATAGAACGAGTGTTATACTGTTCAGCGACCTAACAAATCCACCACTCTCCTTGAGCGCACACAGAAGGGTTGCCTGAGAGAAGGGTTGCTCTGGTGGACATGATATATTGCCCCAGGGGTACACAAACTCTTTAACTGTTAGCTGTTGCTTTGCCTCCTATACTCAGTCTACTCTCCCTGAACGCACCTGTTCTCTCCAAAGTGTCAGAACATTGAGGTCAGGAACCTTAATGACTTGAGTTTGTATTATGCCAAGATGCCTCTGTGCAAAATCTCTCTCTCTCTCTCTCTCTCTCTCTCTCTCTCTCTCTCTCTCTCTCTCTCTCTCTCTCTGTGTATATGTACTGTACATCTTAAAGATAAATACCCTATTACTTTGGATATTAGTTCCTAAAGGGCAATGAATGATCTGCCCGAGACTGGCAATTAGTTTGAAAAAGAGAAAAAGATCTGTGCACTAAAACAATAACGGAGCCAATCATGCTTCGACCAAAGTAATCTTCATATAGAGGCAATTTTTTTTATCTGAATAGTCAAATATTTGCAGGATATTATATATGCCGGTATATACTTGCCCTGATGAGGACCAGTTTGTAGTAGTCGAAACATGTTGGCTTTTAAATGTTATAATATGTGACCGGGGACAGTGGTTTAATATACAAGGGGGCCCTGGTCATTTTTCAGTTCTTTACATATTATGAAACTGCACACTGTAACCTTTCATATCATGATGTATTGCTCATTGAAATTGGGGGGGAAATGAAGAAGATATGACCATTTGATTAAAGTTAGGCCCTCTCCTCCATTCAGTGATCGGATCTTCAGAGCCTGCCCTTCACCGTTAGAAGTGTCCAGTGTGTCTATTGAGAGCCTTTCAAGTCTCTTCTGAACACTCAGTGATTTTCAATGGCCTTTGATGAGGTTATCTATTTCATTTTAAATTAGTTATAGCTGCTATTCCTTCCTTGCTATACATACTGATTTTGTGAGCCTAACCTTAACCCAAACGCTTTACTTTAACCTTAAACCGCAGCAGCCATTGTGGTGTTTGAAGTCCTTTAGCAGAAAATAGCAGATCACACAGTGTCTGAGCTTTTAGATTGCGGCTATTTCGCCACAGAAAACAGAAAATACTAGTTTAAAGCCCTGAGGTACTGGCGCTCAACCATATGGCGTTTAAGTGGTTAATTGAAGTGAAACTGAAATGAGGATTGCATTGCCACTTTGTATAATTGCTTGCAAATTGCAAAAATGCATTTTCAAATGATACATTTAATTGGTAATTTGAAAATGTATTGTTATTTTTAATAAGACACGCATGTACACACACACAAATACAGATACACATACACGCACACGCACACACACACACACGCACACATATACATACATATACATAACCAAACAAACGAGAGAGGGAAAGCTGAGTCAGTGATTTGTTTAGAATGCATTTATCAGTTTTTTTTATATCAATCTAACTATGTCACTATCGAGATTGTTTAACAATCATTTGAACCCCATGCCTATATTCTGGGGGGGGAACAATTCGCCCCAAAATAGCAGATCCACAAGCTCACAGCGCGTCGCACAGCATGACAGTAGACAGTCGGTGTAAATGGGGGAAAAAAATAAAAGAAACTGTCTTCTTAACTGTATTTTAACCCATTCTGGGCGGGAACCCCTTTTGGTGTTTTAACTAAGCATTGTGTTATACTTTAGCTATTGACAAATAGCAGATCTACAAGCTCATAGCGCGCCACCGAGTGGCGCGCTATGAGCTTGTAGGTCTGCTATTTTTGAAAAATCGTGAAAAATACTTTATTTTATTTTATTTCGACGTCAGGCCTTAATGGGTTAAGAATAGAGCGTTTAAGTCGTTACTCAGCGCTCGTTATCGGCATTAAACTGCAGGAAGGAAAACAACAAATGAAGTTAAACTGAAGTATTCAAGTCCTGGCATTCCGGTGGAGACAAACGGTAAGAAGCTCCTGCTTCATCGGATGCACAACAAAGATTCATGAGAATCAGACTCTGATTAAAAGCACTGCCTTGTACTCCGTCTTCTACACGCCCGCCACTCCCACTCGCCTAGCCATGCAAGAGGTTGGCTGATTGGTCCTTAAATGGAGGAGAGTGAGTGTGAGTCTGGAGTGGAATGCGGGAGAACTGCAGTTCAACTGGAGTGTCATTGATTATAGTTCCTGAGTGAGGCAGACGGATGAGGAGAAAGAAAGGAGTACAGTACAGCAACCAGGCGTTGCATAAGTCTCTATGTGATATGTGATGATCATGTCTGAAAATACATTACATACTTGTACTCAGAAATTCGCTCATAACGTGGATTTTTATGAAATAAAAACTTTGCAGATAGAAGATAATTCAAGCTTTTCGTACAGCTGCAATGGTGGTGAGTTTAACATTGTTTAATACAATGATATATAGGACCTTTCTGTTTGGATGTATGGGCTGTCTGTAAGTAGTGTTTTGCCACTCACTCAGTAGGCGTTTCCACATATCCTCCGGGTATCATAATGTCACACGCAGAAGCCTCTATTAAACAGTTCCTATCACACAATGATTTGGCTCCCCCCCCCCCTGTAGTAACTTTGAGGACCCCCAATTGAAGACGCATGCTGTAAAAACTAAATCGGCATTTCTTTTCATGCAGTGTCGTATAAATCTATCTTTACACTTTCCTACTGTGTCTCTGAGGATGCTCTTTTTCTCAGCCCATCTGTTTCATGTTCGTCATCATCACGAGATCCTGTCTCAGCTTTAGCTAAAGAACAATTTGTGTCGGAGCATTTCTCAAAACAAAGTGAGAGGCCAACGACGTGAAAAAGCTGTTAGCGAGGTGTTGAAATGTACCAGGTCCATTAGCAGTGGTGGAAAGTAATTAAGTACTACTTTTACTTAATGTATTCTTCCTTCTCAACCAGTATCTTGAACCAGACCGGTGAATAATGGGTACTATAGGAAGTATATATGTGTGCCCCTATTAGCTTATATATTTATTTAGACAACGATATTGATATTTCTTATGCTAATTAGGTCAAATGCCTTATTTTCCACTCAGTAAAGTTTACCCCAGAGAAGGGGGGCATAGCCTTCAAATATTTGCTAGGCTGGTCTATGTGGCTGAATAGGAAGGACGTGTTCAATGTCATTGGGTACAGATCATTGAAAAAAAATGCAGTTTTAAATGTAAGTCTGAATGTCTGAAAACGCACACAAATGTAGTGATATTCACAAAATGACAAGCAGTTTGGAAATTCAAGTTCAACAGTTTGTATATAAAATGTAACGACATCCTAATATGATTTTGAGGGGAAATTGCAAAAGTAACCCGAGGACCCGATGGAGTGTGGTACCAGGCATCAAGTTGGATGGATATGAGACTTAATTTGTCCTGAACATAATTATTTGGTTGTCCAGAAATGCAGATGGAACTAAAAATGGGACAGATTACAGTCAGAGATTTCCATGTCTGGGTAGAAAATGGGACAAAGACAGATAGGCAACAGCAACTACGGGAACCCCTTTTGGTGTTAGCATTATGTTGTGCTTTAGCTATTGAAAAATAGCAGATCTACAAGCTCATAGCGCGCCACCGAGTGGCACGCTACGAGCTTGTAGGTCTGCTATTTTTGAAAAATCGAAGAGCGACTGACATTTTTAGAATCTGATCTGAGGTCAGAATGGGTTAATCAGACCAGTGTGTGTCCAGTGGAAACCTCGTATGAATCTGATTTTAGGTCAGAATGGGTTAATCAAGTGGGTCATGCATTCCCAACTTGCATCGGTCCTATGGGAACATTATTATTATGTGTAGCATAAAATAAATTAAACTAATTCTAATTAAAACAGCGGGCATATAAGTGGCAAAAAGAAGTATACTGTGCACACACAGTAGAGGTCAGGGCGTCTCCAGAGATGACAGATGGGCATGTCAGAGATGTCAATGTGATGCTGTACCCAAAAAGAAAACCCTGGCACAGCTCTTCTGTCATGACGCCGGGGGCTATATAGGGATGACACCCATGAAATGTAAATGCAATGAGAAGGACATTATAGCCATAGAAGATGTGTAGCATCTTATACCCTTCACTCAGCTTTATTGGTTTGACTTTTACAAGTCAGGCGCAAACGACCTATCCCCCGTTGTTCAACTTTAATAAATCAGTGCTATTGAACCCATCTGTGGGTTTTACAACATTTTAACCAATTAAAAATCGCTTCTGACTAAACCTAATTTCATTGGATCCTCAAACTATCGGTCCACCACCACCTCTTTTTTTTTAGTTCTTTAGTTTTTGTCTGACTTTGTCATTCTAATCAATTATCTCCACATCCACTGGTCAAAAACCTCCTAGTCCATCCACTTGAGCTGGATTTGGGTAATAATTATGACACGCGCAAGTATCTGACATCCATCTATACTTCTCCACGTTGATGAGGCAGTATTGTGTTGTTTTAGAAACATGGTTTATTTAATTTCCTGAAAAGTTTATGTTTTGGACATGCACTGTATAGTAGTTGGTTTCTGCCCCACAGCAGAGACAAACATTATATTCCTTTTAAATCACTCAGGCTGGGCATTATGGGAACATACAACAATATTGTAATATTGGCCAAACCATGTACCATTGTGTCCTAGTTACAGTAAGTAGAGTACAGTAGTACAGTTGGTAGAGCTCTCGCCTTTGGACCATAACGTCATCGGTTCGGTCACCGCCAACACAGTGCCGACTTGCCACAACCAGCACGGCTTAGTTGTAGCAAGTTGTGCGGTAATAAGTACTGGCAGTTGATGGTAGGTCGTAGGTGTGGCACTCTACCTCAGCATCCATCTCTCTAGTCTAGTCTGCATTGTAAAAGAGACAGACTCCTGCGTGTTACCGGCTGATACCGACAATACGCTATACTCCCCACCTACTTACTGTATGTATTGACTGCTATTCAGATCAGCTAACGCATGCAGGGAAGGGGTGTCTGTTGGCCTTGTGGTCCGGGCGCATGTCACATGTGGGCTCTGGCCTGGCAGCGTGTCGCGTGTTCGAGTCATGACGACCTTTGCTGCATGTCTCCCGTCTCTCTCTCTCACTCTTTCCTGTCAATCTTCACCTGTATCTATCTATGAATAAATGCAGAAAAGCAACAGCAAAAAACGTGAGGGTCGCGTAGCGGCCCAGACTTCTAATATTGCAGCAGTTGAAAAACATCATTCCATCTCATCAATATGCTCCAGCGTGTTTCATTATAACTAGGAAAAAGTAATTTAATCACCGGTGTTAAATAATGCAGATGGCACAGTAGCCTTGTAAGTTAACGTTCAATTAGAATAATTACTGTGCTGCTGCAGTCTGTTACAGTGCTTTAACTGCTCCAGTGGCGGGGACTGAACGAGTGTTGATCATTGACCTCCCTCTTGACCTCCCTCTATACCCAGATTCAGGAGGTGGAGGTGAGGATCATACTGCCAACCTTCAATTATAATCATTATAGCCTGGATGTGACCATGATGCTGCCATGCTCTTGAGAATACAAGCTGATCTATAATCAGCGTAGCATTTTGTAGCCACATGTTCTCAGTCACATCTCGACACGTATCTTGGGAAGCGTTAGGGCCGATTCATACTCCTATTTTACCGCTGTTTCGGCGCTGTAGTGCCGAAATGATTTCGGCTCGTCAGAAAATTTCAGTAGCACCGAAGAGCCGACTTTAGGACGGTACCCCCCCCCCCCCCCCCCCCCCCCCCGAACCTCAAATGACGTCACATTGTAGGCTCTACAGCGCCGAATGACGTCACATTGTAGGCTCTACAGAGCCGAACCGACTTTTATTCGGCTCTAAAATAGGAGTATGAATCGGCCCTTATCATTTTCTGGGTTTATGATCCGGTTCGGTACCCAAAATAAGTACCCAAAATCATCCCCCTGCATCGTAATTTTGTAGGGCCTATCCAATAAAAGCCTTGATGTGTGGTATGAATCCCACAAGTTTCTTCAAGTACTTCTTGGAATAGTTTGTTTGGTACATCCATATTTTAAAAACAAATCATAACTATCTCTGGGAAGGGGAGGGACAAAAACAAAGCGACGCAGAAGTTAAAAAATTATCGCATCTAAACCTAATCTCATAGCGATTTGGTAACACAGACCATAGGCTTTCCTCCGAGGTGGAAAGTCTGCGCGTGACGCGAGGTTACTCGGCACAAGCAATTGCATATCCTTGTGATGGACTTAGAGTCTTCACTTTTTCTACATTTGTTTTTATTTCTCTTCATGAGATTTATCATCCATATAGGCCCAAAATGATACAGTTGAACTATAGTGTGTAGTAGGATGGTGTTAGGGGTTGGTAGACAAAGTAAAATATACACACACACACACACACACACACGGAGAGAGAGAGAGAGCAGTATTACAATGATTAATAGGCTGTGAAATGTGTTACTGCCACGAGTAATGGCCTCAGAAATGAAAGTGCTGTTTTGCACTGTCAAGAAGCAGTGATGTTCAAATGTGAAAATCCATTCCGTGTTGAGGCACGCAGAGCTAAAGTAGCACTTTAAAAGCTATACCGTTAAAAAAAGGTAAATCCATGAAATGAGACCCATTTACCCACTTTAACCACATGAACGCTATAGCATCCCTACTTTATATTCAGCGAACATACACAAATCTACAAGCTCACAACGTTTTTTAGTTTTTTTTTTTTGTTTGGCAGCTTTGGGGTTTGGATTTTTGGGGGGGATTTTTGTTGTCAGTTAAAATGTTATGAAGCTCTAGATTCTGAATGTCTGATAGTAATCATTGCTATAGACCAGTAGTTCAGTGGTCCTTGAGGGGATTAAAAAAAGTATCTAAAATCACATCCGTGTGAATTAAGTGAGTGGTGCAACTCTGTGTGGGGGTCCCCGGGGGGTCCCCGGGGGGTCCCCGGGGGGTCCCCGGAACTTCCAGACCCACAGGAACACGCAAAGGGTGCCGGCCCAGTTCCGCCGAGCCGTCCCGCGTCCGAAATGGTCGAGAAATGACAGTTACCGTCCGGGGGTCCCTGTACTGTACTGTACTGTACTGTACTGTACTGTACTGTACTGTACTGTACTGTACTGTACTGTACTGTACTGTACTGTACTGTACTGTACTGTACTGTACTGTACTGTACTGTACTGTACTGTACTGTACTGTACTGTACTGTCACACCCGAAGTGTGTGTGTGTCCAATTTCACCTATTTATCCTGTATGAGTTCTCTCTCCTGATTTGATAAAATTGGAATCCCAACCTTTTTTGTTTTTTTTGTTTTTTTTCTGCTTGCTAAAGAGCTGGAGAGACAGGGAGACCCCCTGTTACTGTACTGAACAGTCTATAGCAATGATTGTTATTATTTGAATATATAACTGTTAAACATTTATTCTAACCACAATCACTTCCTAACCTAACCACCACCATCACAGCCTAGCCTGGGTAAACCCACTCCCCCTGAAAATCTGACGAGGGGGGAGGAGTTTACCCAGGCTAATCACAGCCCACAAAAAGATCAGAATTTGGTCAGAATTTATTGAAAGGATATATAGCCCCTTGAGATGCAGCATCTCATTTTAGAGGGGGTCCCGTACACAGGGAAAAACATTACATACAGTATACGGTGCAGTTACACAAACAGACAGTGGGCAATAGACAATACAGACATGTGCAGATACAGTTAGCTTGCTCATCCTCTCCCACCCACTCCCCCATCCCCCCCAGCTCTTTCTGGACAGGCATATTGAGACTAGTAACAGTGACTTGAAACAGGGGTCAGAAGTAAACATACGGGCAGTGTTAGTAGCATATGAACAGGTTGAACAGGTTGTTTTGAGGTGTGAATACAGATCTAACTTATTTTGCTCGTTCACGGTTTTCACGGCTTTGACCTCCAGACTTTAACCGTGGTCGCCAGACCCATGGACAGAAGTCGGGGCAAAATACTGCACGTGCTCAGCTGTCGGTGAGCAGGTTAAAGACAGCTGACCTGCTCTGTCGGTGCGCAGGTCGTTATAGCAGGTTAAAGACAGCCGACCTGCTCTGTCGGTGCGCAGGTCGTTATAGCAGGTTAAAGACAGCTGACCTGCTCTGTCGGTGCGCAGGTCGTTATAGCAGGTTAAAGACAGCCGACCTGCTCTGTCGGTGCGCAGGTCGTTATAGCAGGTTAAAGACAGCCGACCTGCTCTGTCGGTGTGCAGGTCGTTATAGCAGGTTAAAGACAGCCGACCTGCTCTGTCGGTGTGCAGGTCGTTATAGCAGGTTAAAGACAGCCGACCTGCTCTGTCGGTGTGCAGGTCGTTATAGCAGGTTAAAGACAGCTGACCTGCTCTGTCGGTGCGCAGGTCGTTATAGCAGGTTAAAGACAGCCGACCTGCTCTGTCGGTGCGCAGGTCGTTATAGCAGGTTAAAGACAGCCGACCTGCTCTGTCGGTACGCAGGTCGTTAGCAATAGCAGGTTAAAGACAGCCGACCTGCTCTGTCGGTGCGCAGGTCGTTATAGCAGGTTAAAGACAGCCGACCTGCTCTGTCGGTGCGCAGGTCGTTATAGCAGGTTAAAGACAGCCGACCTGCTCTGTCGGTGCGCAGGTCGTTATAGCAGGTTAAAGACAGCCGACCTGCTCTGTCGGTGCGCAGGTCGTTAGCAATAGCAGGTTAAAGACAGCCGACCTGCTCTGTCGGTGCGCAGGTCGTTATAGCAGGTTAAAGACAGCCGACCTGCTCTGTCGGTGTGCAGGTCGTTAGCAATAGCAGGTTAAAGACAGCTGACCTGCTCTGTCGGTGCGCAGGTCGTTATAGCAGGTTAAAGACAGCCGACCTGCTCTGTCCGTGCGCAGGTCGTTATAGCAGGTTAAAGACAGCCGACCTGCTCTGTCAGTGCGCAGGTCGTTAGCAATAGCAGGTTAAAGACAGCCGACCTGCTCTGTCGGTGCGCAGGTCGTTATAGCAGGTTAAAGACAGCCGACCTGCTCTGTCGGTGCGCAGGTCGTTATAGCAGGTTAAAGACAGCTGACCTGCTCTGTCGGTGCGCAGGTCGTTATAGCAGGTTAAAGACAGCCGACCTGCTCTGTCGGTGCGCAGGTCGTTATAGCAGGTTAAAGACAGCCGACCTGCTCTGTCAGTGCGCAGGTCGTTATAGCAGGTTAAAGACAGCCGACCTGCTCTGTCGGTGCGCAGGTCGTTAGCAATAGCAGGTTAAAGACAGCCGACCTGCTCTGTCGTGCGCAGGTCGTTATAGCAGGTTAAAGACAGCCGACCTGCTCTGTCGGTGCATGCGCAGGTCGTTAGCAATAGCAGGTTAAAGACAGCCGACCTGTCAGCTAGGATCAGAGGTCAAAGCTCTGATAGCTTGAGGGAAAGATCTCTGTGTGTTGGCTTTTGTGGAAGCACCGTGAGCACAGCATGATAAAATAAAAGAAAATATATTTTTCCAAGTCTCAGTCTAAGGAGTTTTACTTCTTTTTCTATACGGTGGGCGAGTCTTTTTCTGTCAAGGTTTCCCTTAGGCTTTTGTGGAAGAGCAGGCCTTCTTTCACCTCCTCCTATCCGATGATTTTTTTATTTAATTTGCTGTAGTGCAGTCAGTGGTTTTCAACCTTTCTCATGTCAATGTCCATTATTTATTCTGTATTTGAGCCATGGGACACCACGCCCCCTCAGACCGAAAACCTTTTGTTATCGTTGGATGAGATTTTGTCCACAGTTCCACATGCTGTATTGATGTTCTAGAGAGATAAGGCAAACGTCAAAATAACAATTGTATATATACTCTAATTGTGCATGTACACTTGTAAATAGAGTAATGCAGATTTTTAACAATAACCAAATTGACCCATACAGGTCCATTTGATTTAATCTTACACACTCCCGTGCGTGCGTGCGTGCGTGCGTGCGTGCGTGCGTGCGTGCGTGCGTGCGTGCGCAACAGTGAGTGGTGAAAACCAGCCAAGTGCTATTTTCGTGCTTGGATGGATGGACCCAGGGACACACATATACGGTAGCTGGGCAATGGAATGGTTGCACCACTCAAAAAAACGCAGCAGAGGCCAGATGCTGAAGGAAGAGAAGAGATCAGCAAAGACAGACTGGATGGATGAGAGAGATTTATTTGGCCAGTCTTCACCATGCTGCACCATGAGTGTTGGAAAGTACAGTATATAAGTACTGTACTTAAGTACACTTTTGAGGTATTTGTACTTAAAATATATTAATTAAGTAATTAATTAATATATACCGAAAAGCATCATTACAGGGTTAAGTATTTCCAATTTCCAATGCTTCTACTCCCTTTAGTTACTATGGTTACATACATCCACGTATGATAACGGCATCCCTAAAGGTTAGCAAGGAATATCACCTCTAATACTAAGCATGTGTTGTATGGAGAATATAGGTTGCTACCTTCAGGAAGGAGATATGGTGTACCAGCATACAATAAGGTCAGACTAAAGAGGTCCTTTGTGTCCACCAGTCGACCTTGAGGCTTAATCAGGAGTTGTAGTAGCCACAGGATAATCTAAGCGGTGGATATTGCTCATGTCTTTATGTCTTTATGTACGGTATGTAAATTGTCTTGTTCTTTGTGTTATGTCAAATGTGTGTGTTCTGCATACTTGGCTGCTGTGTCGCAAGACAATTTTCAGTGTGAACTGACAATAAAGTACTATATCATATCATATATCATATAGTCACTTTGTAGATTTTGATTATTATTACAAAACATACATTAACCACTTCATCCCTAATGTATATAGGCTACATTTTGGTCATTTGAAAATTGCCAATCTACAAGCTCACAATGTGTTGCAATGCGACCCCTTCTGACCTTGTAGATCAGCTATTTTCAAAAGATTTTTGGGGCATTGTAAAAACTTGAGAAATGTGACATTCTTTCTACTTTTTGTACTTTAACCCATTTTGGGTTAAGCTCATAGCGAGCTTGTAGGTCTGCTATTTTTGTAAAATCGTTAAAATATTGCACAAATCATTGAATATATATTTCAGAGTGAACATTTTTAACTAAAATATTTTCTTTCGGGGGGTCCCTGGAACAACATATTTTGAGATGGGGGTCCGTGTGGCCCAATAGAGATAATTCTGGGGCTCCTTCACATTTTCGATAGAATGATAGAATTTGATGGAACATACAAGTATAGGCCTACTTTTTATATCCACCACTGGCATGCTGCACCTGCTGGGCTCCTCAGAGCATGGTAAACATTAAACCATTTTGGGCGGAAACCCCTTTTGGTGTTTAGCATTACGTTATGCTTTAGCTATTGAAAAATAGCAGATCTACAAGATCGTAGCGCGCCACTCGGTGGCGCGCTACGATCTTGTAGGGCTGCTATTTTTGAAAAATCGATGAACGACTGACATAGAAACACAGCTTTTTCAGAAAACTGTCAGGATGTAGACGACATTTTTAGAATCTGATCTCAGGTCAGAATGGGTTAAACTGCCTAGAGGCACTGTGTGTGATGCATACATAACGTTGGAGCTTTGCTCTATATACTACAGTATAAGTCAGAGATACTCCTGGCACATAAATCCTCCTGAGCTCTGCATGCAAGCAAAAAAGGGGAAATCAGCGTAGCGTAGAGCGGCCCGCACGTGACGCCGTTCCCCATCGCTTCCCATGAATGCAAAAATATACGAGTGAAAGAATTTTGGATCGTAAGTGAATGATCACCCGAGTGCTTTCATTGTGAATCCAATATATTTTGTAATAAAACAATTGTATGGAATTTTGCCTATTATGGAATCGGGGGAGAGAGGGGGGACTAAATCATATTGTGAGCCAGTTTAGCATGATGAAAATCCATTTATTACCACCCGCAAAAGATAAATAAACGGGATTCACTCACAGTTTGTGTTTATCTGCGTTAACCTCCCTGAGGCTATAGGAGCGTGCTGCTGAGGCTAAACGCGGCTGTCTGTCATCCTTTTCTGCCGAAGCTTTTGTTCATTAGTTGACCTCTCTATACCTCTCCCTCCCTCCCTCCCCCTCCACCCTCCCTCTCTTTCCAAAGCGATTCCTCTCATATTATGAGTCCACAGGCTGAGTTCTGTCATCATTATTAATGAAAGGTGACATGTCGTACGTGCGGCTGGGGTGTGAATGACATGTCGTCGGCTAGCAACGGAAAAGTGAGTGGAATGGCGGGTAAAGCAGGGAGGGGGCTTCAATGTTTTTCAAATTCTAAACACCTATATGACTGACTTTGATTGTAAAAACTGAACACGTTTATGTGTTTAAAAAGTGTTACAGTGTTTATAATCTAAACACTGTGACACGTTTAAAAAGTGTTACAAATATGTGTTTAAAACAGTTTATAACCTAAACGCTTGTGAGAAAGATGAAACAGGGACCCCCCCCCCCCCACACACACACACACACACACACTACATATTGTATGAAATGGTTTAGACCTTGTCATAGATTTGCTCAGCTGCAGAAGTTTGTTTAACTCCCGTGTGATAGCGGCCGGTCCAATCGAGCGATAATCATAAGAGGCGTTTTGGTAGTGAAAGAAGGCTCCGACGTGACTGACTGACATTGACGGCACACAGTCAAGGATAAATGGAGATGGGCGTGCGAGGTTGGGACCAAATGAAACGATGCCCCGAAGTGTTTGCATTGGCACGCCTCTATGGGTAACAAACATCAAGTGTTCCACTGTCTATTTTAAAGGAGAATTCCATACTAAAAGGCTTTCTTACCTTTCTTTGTAGTTGTTACGTCCCCACCAAAGAGGTCCAGGTGTTATTTTGTGCAAAAGCTCCTTATTGGCTATTTCCCCTATACCATAAGCCCTAAATGAATTGCATTGAATTGAATGGGAATTGAATGGGGCTATGGGGTGTTGTGCTAATTCGCTTATTTCCATCGCTCAAAATGATAATTTCTTTGTATATATATCCTCTCTTCATAATGTAAATAATATCCCAAGCGGCACACTTTACTACTTCTTTCGATGGAAATAAGCGAACTAGCATAACACCCCATAGCCCCATTCAATTCCCATTCAATGCAATGCAATTCATTGAGGGCTTATGGTAGGGGAATAGCCAATATGGAGTTTTTGCACAAAAAAACACCTGGACCTCTTTGGTGGGGACGTAACGACTACAAAGAAAGATAAGAAAGCATTCTAGCATGGAATTCTCCTTTAATGCAAGGGAACCGGACGTAAGCACGTTTTATTATAGCAATGTCTGTCAACAAAATGTCCTTCCCTGTAAACAAATAGCCTAATTAGATCGTACCTGTTACGTGGTGTTAATCCACTTTCGATTTAGAACTCCAGTGACTTCCATTATTCCTGTAATTCCATCTTTTGGACTCTTGACATGATCCATATACGAATCTAATTCCATAACTTCACAGTGGTAAATCCATGCTACTTTAAGTCAGAAAGGCAGGGGGAAATCGAGCACAACATACTTAATTGCGCACTGGTGTTAAGTAAATAAGAGGTATAAGCTAAGCTCACACCGCGTAGGCCTACTGTAGCATTCATGACACGCTGTGAGCTAGCTTGCAGATCTGCTATTTACTTTCACACGTCACCGGGCACACAACAAAGTATAACTGAGGCTAACTGAGGCTGATGCGTAGGCAAACAATTATTACATTTATTTATGCCTGAAGCAGATTGTCAGTGATCAAAACATTGCTTATTTGAATAAATCATTGTTTCTGTGCCATGCAGGTTGGCAGTGTGCGGGCGTATAGTCTTTGTATTGTTAAGACATACATCGGCAGAGATGTTGATCTCTTTATCTGCAATGGCTTTCATTTGAAAAGCTATTTCAGAAGTTGTATTCGTGTAGTTGTTTTTATCAACAACAAGGAACAAGACCTCTCACAGTGTGAGATTACCTCTTAGAAGTGAGAAAAGTGTGGAAGACGTGCAGTCGACAGACGTGATAAACTTTCCTATAGCTTCACAAGAGACAGCAGAGCACACACTGTCAAACTGTCAACATTGTTTTCTCACCCAACAGTAAACAAACCAACATGCAGTATAGTAGAGTATATTGATCCCAAATTACTGGCAAATGGGGTCTATAATTTGCCTACACACTCTGCAGTTTCATGAGGAGGTGGAGACGTCCCTTCCACTTTGGAGAGGGAAACACCTGTGCTGCCTATTATTATATCCCATTCTGACCTGAGATCAGATTCATACGAGGTTTCCACTGGACACACACTGGTCTGATTAACCCATTCTGACCTGAGATCAGATTTTAAAAAATGTCAGTCGCTCTTCGATTTTTCAAAAATAGCAGACCTACAAGCTCGTAGCGCGCCACTCGGTGGCGCGCTATGAGCTTGTAGATCTGCTATTTTTCAATAGCTAAAGCATAACATGATGCCAACACCAAAACGGGTTCCCGGTCAGAATGGGATATAGGCTATTTAGCGGTACTTCATGACGACCACGCACACTCACACGGGTCTTCATGTGAATACAGAAGGAAACGTGACAGTCGGATGTAAACAGATGTACGTACGGTAGACTGGATCTTTGAGAACCTTTTTTCAAACTATTGAAAACAAAGAGTGAACAGTTGTCCATATCATGAAGTTATAGTTGAATAGCCTATACGTTGTCAATCATCAATTGTAAGAAGAGTATGTCTGTCTGAGCATGTAGGCTATGCAGTGAGCTGGGGCTTACTGCATAGGTAGACCCTGTAGCTTCTCAAGCCACAGTCAGGAGTTTTTCTAGAGCCCACATCCGAATCAGGTAAGGATGCCTGGCTTTGCTGTACGTGGCTGGCAGTACTGTTTTGCCTTGAAATCTGTGAATAATTGTAGTGGAGTAAAAGTATAATATTTGCTTCCGAGATGTAGTGGAGTAGAAGTAAAAGTACCTAACAATAGTACAGTACAGTACTTGAGTAAATCCACTTAGTTACTTTACACCACTATGAGACACAAGAAAAGGAGTGCAGTGGTGTGACATTTTGAGGGGGAGGTGCTCGAGTGAAAAAAGGGCACCTTGTGCAGCGCGTGGAACCACCAGCTGCCGAGTGTGACATTTATAGATTTTTGGGCATAAATAATATATTAGACGCTTTTTATCCAGAATTGATCAATGTCACCATGGGCCACATACTAGTGTAGGCTACACAAACAACTGTAGGCCTATACTGTACATACAAACAAAAGAAAACAAACTTGCAAAAGGGCACATTTCTGTCCAGAAGGCATAAGGGCAGGTTGCTTTAGCACCACTTGGTGTCCATCTGTGCACACCCCTGGGACTCTGGGAGAGTGACTAGTCACAGGGTTCTGTCCCTTCTCATTAACCCCGTGTGATCCTGTCTGTTCTAACACGCATCGTTCTGCCCCCGTGCAATAATCTCTCCGGGTCTGAATTAGTGGGATATGAAAGGGACTCCCACGGGAGGCACAGTGTGAGGTGGGATATACACATCACATATTCCCAGGCTCTTTCTAATTGTGCTTTATCTACATCATTATTGCCAGTGCTGTGAAATTAACTCCAAAGGAAATTAGAGGACGTTTTATGATGAGAAATGTATGCGCATGCAGAAGGAGGAGGAGGAGGAGGGGGTCGGAGGCATTATTTTAATTGAAACTAAACTACCAGCATGTGTGCACCCCAGCAATTAAATAATGCAGCTGAGAATATATACCATGTGCTGCTGAAAGATGTGCATTTCAATTATTCAGCGCCTCAAGACCAACTCAATAGATTTGTTTTGGACTTGTACTGGATATGTTTCTCCATGAGAACTATTGTCACGGGGGCGGACAGAACACTGCCTCTGGTTCTGAACTCACTCAACTCAGTGGTGGGTGGGGTGGAGGAGGAGGGGGCTTCAAGAGCCTCATCCACTGCAGAGCTCAGGTAGAGAAAAGGTCAAGTGTGGTGTTTCAACCATGAACATACAAATATTATGCATTTTTAGCTATGTACTGTAGCTATAATTTGCCTCTCTTATAACTCCACTTAAGCTGTATTTTGTTAAAGTGGTGATAATTGTACAAGGACACGTTCAAGTGTCTGACAGTGTAAATGGGGCAGTGTTGTCTGCCTGACAGCAGAGGAATACATTTTTAGTTTTTACCCATGATTTCCCTACATACTGTAGCTACTAGCCCTCATGGTCCAGTGCTTACAGCGAGTCTCTCACTGACGTCCTGTGGAAATGCCTTCCACAGCCCTCTAGCGATTTTCTCACTCCCGTGCGAGGATTTACAATTCCCAGCAAATAAACAAAACGACGTAACTACTCACCGACACAAAGCCTGCTAGACCTTGGTAAAAGCCTGCTCTCGAAGCTGGGAAGCGTCTCAGGTCCCCAGCTACTCTCTAAAATGCACTTTGAGCCATTTTAATACAGCAATGTACCGGACCGCCAAGAATATTTTTTTCTACTACGGCATTTCCGGGCAGATCTGGTTGGATTCATTTTATTTAATGACTAAAATAGTGCATTTTAGAGAGAAGCTGGGGACCTGAGACGCTTCCCAGCTTCGAGAATATACTTTTACCAAGGTCTAGCAGGCTTTGTGTCGGTGAGTACTAGTTACGTCGTTTTGTGTATTTGCTGGGAATTCTAAAGCCTTGCACGGGAGTGAGAAAATCGCTAGAGGGCTGTGGAAGGCATTCCACAGGACGTCAGTGAGAGACTTGACTTGGTCCAGTGCCAGTAGCCCTGGCATTGGACCAGGGCTACGTAGCTACCAGCAGTTTTCAGACACTGGAGTAGAGTGGTGCATGGTGGTGTGTACCTGCAGAAACTCAAACACGTTGCCCTCTCGATCGACTCTTGGTGTTTTCACGGTTTGTTTCATTTTGTAAGCTGCTTAATACTTACAGTAACACACCCAACTGGACATTGAAATCACCTATAAGTCTATAGGGGTCATCATGCTGCAATCGGATCCCATTTACAGTTAGATTTATATACATTATCTTGTGAGCAATGTTGGTTATTTCTGGCCTGGAATGTGCGCAGCAATTGAAGTCTCATGTCAATCGCTTAGATTTTGAGATGTCTTGTGTGATGTGCATGGACATATTGGCGTTTATAAAGGAGGACGGTATAGACTAGAGAAAAGGACATGAGGTCAGCTGAATGATGGAGAGTTGCTAACCAAATGGACCCTTATTAGATATTTAACTCTTGAGAGTGTAAAATGAAACCAAACAGACCCTTATAGATCTTTAACTCTTGAGAGTGTAAAATGTATCCATTCATTTTGGATTTACCAAGGTGCCTGGACCGCTGAGCCATGGCCCAGGCCACATCCATCTACTCTTGATAGCACTGTGAGGATGAGACATGTCACACAATCATTTATAGAGAGTTATTTTTGGTGCTGGGGTGGTGGTGGGAGAAAACATCACATATAACCGGGAACCATGAGCAGAGGAAGGCAGGAAGAAGCATGCAGTCTTGTGAGCTTAAGTAGCCTGCCCAATTGGTCAGCTGACTGCCATGCATCGGTGAATGACGTGTGAGACTTGCACACACTTATACGCCCACATAGTAATGCAGCATGTTAACCCCTTGAGTGCCTTTGAGCATGGCATGAATATGTCTGCCTGAACTGACTCATGGCTGCACAATAAATCTGAATAGAATTGTTATTTATTCGGAACAGCTCTACTACAGTGCACAACGCTATATACAAAATGTTTGTGCATGCACTTGACTTTTTCAGTGCTGCCACCTTGTAACAGTAAACACTGTAGGCGCTAATTAGATGATCTATGGCGAAGGGCACAAACGCCTCCAGCACGAGTTACGTTGGGGGATTTTGCTAATTAGATGGTGCTTAACTGGGAGCTTTTAATGGGCGGCACACATGGCGCTAAGGGGTTGGCACCACTGCGCCTTCATCACAACGGTATTTAACCCATTCTGACCGGGAACCCGTTTTGGTGTTATAGCATCATGTTATGCTTTAGCTATTGAAAAATAGCAGATCTACAAGCTCATAGCGCGCCACCGAGTGGCGCGCTACGAGCTTGTAGGTCTGCTATTTTTGAAAAATCGAAGAACGACTGACATTTTTAGAATCTGATCTCAGGTCAGAATGGGTTAATCAGACCAGTGTGTGTCCAGTGGAAATCTCGTGTGAATCTGATCTCAGGTCAGAATGGGTTAAATGATTGATGTAGTAAGTGTAGGAGACGCAAACTTCTGAGGAATATTGCATTCCACCATAGGAGCTCCACACAAGAGACATCCGTGATACCCATAACTTAATATTCACATGCTGCAGTTGGGTTGTATTTAAACTGCATATTAAAAACTGCGGTCAAAATAACTTCTGCTATCATTCATCGCCACATATTTTTTTATTTTGTATATATGAACGGACATATTTATTTTACTTCCCGTCTTTGGCACTCTGCTGCCTCCTGAGACCTGAGGCCTAAATATCAGTCAGACTTTGTTGCTATTCTCCTTCTGGCAAGAAGCCTAATTCTGATCTATTGAAATAAAAACATCCACACTCCCATTCCCGCTGGATTAGTGCTATGCTGTACTACTTCTTAAAATCCATGTGGTTCCATCTCAAAATGCTATGAAAGCCGGAAGCTTTTTCTATCACGCTTTGACAATCTCACGCTTATTATAAGCCACCACTGGAACCTGAATGAGTCTGTATAAGGCAGTATAGACATACTGTATTGCTGTTGTATTATAACCCCTTGGTGAAAAATACCTGCTTCTTAACACCTCGACCAGTGTTGCTTTTGACGGCAATTTAGTTTTTTTAGTTTTAGTCATATAATTTTTTTATGATATTCCATTTAGTTTTAGCCATTATTTTATGAACAACTGAAATGTTGTAGTTTCAGCGTAGTTTTAGTCAACTAAATACCATAAGAGTTTAGTCGACTAAATCTACAGTTTATTTTAACGACAAAAAGGTATTTGTTTGGTTTGGTATCTGGCGGGCCTCGTAATGGCTGATTTTACTCTTGGTCGTATGCTGAAAATAGCTGCAAGCTTGTAGATAATAATCTTTTAGTTCTAGCCTACTGGATCTCTTCTCATCTCCTATAACATTTTATTGCAGTTTTTATTTGTTGACGAAAATGTCTATATCATTCGTTTTAGTCATCATAGCTTATGGTATTTTATTTCGTTTTTATTGACATTCCGTCGTAGTTTTTGTCGACAAAATTGTATTTGTGGTGTTTTTGTTTGTTGTTTTTACTCTCATTCAATTTATCTTTTGTATTTATTTATTCAACCTGTTTTTTACCCAATCGTTTTCTTGGCTATTTCGAGGCACCTTGTTTATATATTATGTCCGTACCTGTGACGTGCTGTGAGTGTGTAAGCATAAGCCTTGCCGAGCCATAAGGCCCATATAGGGCCTCCTTTAACCCATTCTGACCTGAGATCAGATTCATACGAGGTTTCCACGGGACACACACTGGTCTGATTAACCCATTCTGACCTGAGATCAGATTCTAAAAAATGTCAGTCGTTCTTCGAATTTTTCAAAAATAGCAGACCTACAAGCTCGTATCGCGCCACTCGGTGGCGTGCTATGAGCTTGTAGATCTGCTATTTTTCAATAGCTAAAGCATAACATGATGCCAACACCAAAATGGGTGCCCAGTCAGAATGGGTTAAACGCTGTTTATGTGGCGTGAGGCAGCTTGATGTACAAAGTACACCCCCTGGACATAATGTATACAAGTACACCCCCTGGACATAACACTAGAATGTCACATCCAATCCAACCCTTGATGCTGAGTGCCGAGCAGGGATCAGGCACTCAGTCTTTGGTATGACCCGACCCGACCTTCCAGTCTCAGGTGGACACTCTAATCACAAGGCCACTGAGCTGTGGGAGTGTGTACCAATATAAAAAGGGGGGAAAAAAAGTCAATAAACCTTTGCTTTTATTATATAAAATATCCGAGTCCGAGACGATTAAGATTTTATGGGAGATGCTCGAACACATTGCTATTGTTTGACCACTTCAAATGCTCTCGTCTGAAAATAATTTCAGAAAATCTACAACATTGTAGATCGGAAATTTGTCGCTGCGCAACATACAGTACTTCCGCTGTCTTCCATAGAAGCCTCGCGTAGCCTGCGAGCTACAGTAGTTAATGCAGATACACTTGAGTTTACATGTTTATACGGTTTATACGCATGTGATGTGTAGGTACTGTAAGCAGCTCACCAAATTGGTCAAAATGACATTTCATTGCATGTCATTATGCTTCTCTCCTTTTGTCGTCCCCGGCCGGGTCATACCAAAGACTCAGACCCAGTGCCTCCCTGCTTGACACTCAGCATCAAGGGTTGGATTGGGGGTATAAGTCCCTGCGACATACTAGCGTCATGTCCAGGGGGTGTACTAGTACATCAAGCTGCCTCACGCTACAGAAACAGGAGATAAGCTCCTGCCCTATGGGCCTCATGGCTCAACAAGGCTACTTATACTACTTACGTACTTTTTGTCATTATGCATGTAAAAGGGGTTTAGCACAAATAATAACAGAATCAGAATAATCTTTATTGTCGCATCACAGTTTTACGAGGAAAAAAGTGGGTTCACAGCAGCAAGTAAGGTGCAACATTGTTCAAGGTGCGTGTAGACCGCACGCGGGTGGTTCAAGAAGTGCTAAGGTCTAAGTCAACTAGTCCCTGGTAATAATCCACGTGACAGTAGGTTCAGGAAGATTAAAAAGGAGGCGGTATCGCCTGTCATCAGGCCGCTGAGCAAGACTCAGCGACCTGCTGGCAGAGTGGCAGACTCCATGCCATGCTTCAGCAATCTGACGGCTGTCGGGTATAGGCTATACTTGTGCTTATCATCAATGCATAATTCCCTGCTGATAAATCCAGCATAAACCAGCATAAGACCAGCTAAAACCAGCTAAAACCCACTAACCATCATAAGCTGGTTTCTGCTGGGGGGTTTTTTTCAGCAGGGAATTAACACACAATTAGCCATTTTTCTGCCTCTAAAAAGAAGGGCAGCACATTTAATTAAATTAAATGTTTAGTCCTTGAATGTAATAGTGTGGAGATACAGTATGTGCATCTTATTTGTGGGCATTCACCTGTGAAAGGTGCAACAATGTGAGCTGTGTATATTTATCCAGATGCCAGAGAATGTACACTAGTATACAGACTGCAGCTGCCATGCCAGCCAGGAGCTGAACTGTTGCTGGCCCCGGAACACATTGTAGAACAGCAGGTTCAAGATCATCTTCAATTTATTGCATGATTGCTTTATCTGTAGACTACATTTTCTAGCTGTGTGTGTGTGTGTGTGTGTGTGTGTGTGTGTGTGTGTGTGTGTGTGTGTGTGTGTGTGTGTGTGTGTGTGTGTGTGTGTGTGTGTGTGTGTGTGTGTGTGTGTGTGTGTGTGTGTGTGTGTGTGTGTGTGTGTGTGTGTGTGTGTGTGTGTGTGTGTGTGTTGTGTGTGTGTCTACCCCCCCCCCCCCATGAGACTTACTACAGGCCAACTGGTAGTGGTCCTACCCCCCCCATGAGATTTACAAATCCCAAATGTTTATAAACAAATCCCAAATGTTTGTAAACAAATCCCAAATGTTTATAAACAAATCCCAAAATGTTTATAAACAAATCACAAATGTTTATAAACAAATACCAAAATGTTTATAAACAAATCCCATGAGACTTGGTCCTACCCCCCCGACCATGAGACTTACTACAGGCCAACTGGTAGTGGTCCTACCCCCCCCATGAGACTTACAAATCCCAAATGTTTATAAACAAATCCCAAATGTTTGTAAACAAATCCCAAATGTTTATAAACAAATCCCAAAATGTTTATAAACAAATCACAAATGTTTATAAACAAATCACACATGTTTATAAACAAATACCAAAATGTTTATAAACAAATCCCAAATCCCATGAGACTTGGTCCTACCCCCCCGACCATGAGACTTACTACAGGCCAACTGGTGGTGGTCCTACCCCCCCCATGAGACTTACTACAGGTCAACTGGTAGTGGTCCTACCCCCCCCCCCCCCATGAGACTTACTACAGGTCAACTGGTAGTGGTCCTACCCCCCCCATGAGACTTACTACAGGTCAACTGGTAGTGGTCCTACCCCCCCCCCCCCCATGAGACTTACAAATCCCAAATGTTTATAAACAAATCCCAAATGTTTGTAAACAAATCCCAAATGTTTATAAACAAATCCCAAAATGTTTATAAACAAATCACAAATGTTTATAAACAAATCACAAATGTTTATAAACAAATCACAAATGTTTATAAACAAATACCAAAATGTTTATAAACAAATCACAAATCCCATGAGACTTGGTCCTACCCCCCCGACCATGAGACTTATACTACAGGTCATCTGGTAGTTGTGTGTGTGTGTGTGTGTGTGTGTGTGTGTGTGTGTGTCCGTGCGTGCATCTCTCGTAAACCGCTGGACTGATTGCCTGCCGGTAGCTCAAGGAAGAGAGGAAGACCACAAAATCTTATGATATTTTAATAGCTGACAATAACTTGACTAAAACTAAGACATTTCAGATGGCTAAAATATGACAAAAACTAAATGGAATTTTATTCAAAAGACACTGAGGTAACAATATTACTGTGAATTGTAAATGTGGATGTATAATTTATGTTGCACAATGTAAGCTTTACGATTCACCACTACTAGCAGCAGCAACATAGCACCTCTCGTAATTGGCCGAGAATGTCTATGAAACCAACTCTGTCTGAAAAGTCTGAAAACCTAATCCAATTTCCCAACACGGCTCTCTTAGAGCCTAATATTCTCAACACGCCACTTTGTTCTTGTTCCTTCACCTCACATGGAGCTCATTTCACTGGAAAATTGGTTGTGCTTTAGCGGCCTTTCCGTTTATTTCTGTACTATACGTATACAGTACCTCTTTACTTACGTAAAAGTATACTTTTGCACTTTTGCACTCAAGTGCATTTTTTATTCTGGACTTTTGCTTATTTTCTATATTGCAGTATTGAAACATTTGAGTAACACTGCAAAATAACACTGGTTATTGCAGTGGCTTGATCAAATTTGTGCCAAGACACAATCAGGGATGGTCTCTCTGTCTCTGTCTCTCTCTCTGTCTCTGTCTCTGTCTCTGTCTCTGTCTCTGTCTCTGTCTCTGTCTCTGTCTCTGTCTCTGTCTCTGTCTCTGTCTCTGTCTCTCTCTCTCTCTCTCTCTCTCTCTCTCTCTCTCTCTCCCCCCCCCCCCCCTCTCCATGTGTGCTGGAGCCGACAATCAATGGAGAATTCTAATTGTCCAACAGATGTGCGTTGTTGTGTCATTGTTGTCGGGGAGATAGATGGACAGGTGGAGCAGTCGTGCGACCTGGGGGGGGGGGGTTTAATTGCATTCCACGGCAACACACTCACAGCTGCATACGGTGTTGAGGCTAATCTGTTCAAACATCATGAAGCGCAGATCGATCTCTGCCTGCTCTTAACCCATTTTGGGCGGGAGCCCCTTTTTGGATGTTGTACTTTAGCCATTGAAAAATAGCAGATCTACAAGCTCAAGCTATTTTTGACAAACCTGTGAAAATGTGTTGCGCAAATCTTTGAATATATTATTCTTTCAGAGTGAACGTTGTTAACTCAAATCGTTGCTTCTGGAACAACATAAAATAATATATATTCTAAGATTTGTGCCACATTTTCACGATTTTTCAAAAATAGCAGACCTACAAAGTGGCGCGCTACGAGCTTGTAGATCTGCTATTTTTCAATAGCTAAAGAATAACATAATGCTTATTTAAAACACCAAAAGGGGTTCCCGTACAGAATGGCTTAATTCAACTGGATTGGTAAAGGTTGGAGCCGGGAGGTACGTGTGATTCATCATCATTTGAAAGACCACTTTACGTGATTGTTTTTGAAAGCTCCATCTCCACACATTGGCATATTGCACACAAGTGTGTGTGTGTTCATGTTCACAGCTTCCCCCTTTCAACCACGCAATGAGATACTGTATGTCAACCCCTTTTAAATGGTAAGTTTGACACCCTTTAAATGGCAAGTTTGGCACCCTTTAAATGGTATAGCTTGACGTATGGCTGACATGCTTCTAAGTTTGCAATTGCAGTGATGCATGGCATATAGGCCTTATTGTATAAACACATCATTCACACGTCTGACATAAAAGTAATTTTACTTACTAAATTGACTTAAAGGTTATTTCGGCCTAATTGATTTTGGGGTTTTTGTTCAAATAAGTGTTAACACAAAGCTTGCTAACGATTCCCTCACTCTGATTACCTCTGATGCTATAATTCTGATAGCAAATGATAACAAACTGTACAAACTTTGAAAAGGGAACATTGCTGTCCAGACTAGGGCAAAAGGGCAGGTGCTCTATCACCACCCTAGTGTCTATCTGTGCGCGTCCCTGCTCCTGATCCCTGCCTATACACACATCCGTCCTTGAGTTGAACAGGTGTGCATAATTGATTCATTTACTATGAAAACTTGCCGTTTCCCGTCAGTCAGTCCATCACCCCACGCCTCCATAATTATGTAACTGCTTTTGATACAGTGACATGCAGTCATGGCAGCAAGACTAACTGTTCAGGAGATAAGAGGAGAAAAAGTGATTTCGTTTTTTCTTTTTAAAATCCAAAATGAGTTAATAGCACATGCAGGCATGCAGACTCTTCACATACAGAAGAAATGAAAAATCCGCACACCAATTAATGCTCCGAAAATATCTTTTACTGAATGGTACCATTCAGTAAAAGATATTTTGGGAGCACTAATTGCTGTGCGGATTTTTCATTTCTTGTCTATGACTTTATCTTGATCCAGCACCCAGCCTATAGGTATAGATGTGTCCTTTTTGACTGTTTGTTCAGCCTCCTCTACTAGACTCTTCACATACTACACAAGTTGTCAGAGCTGAAATCGTAAATGTAAATATGAAATAAATGCTTAAACATGGAGCTAGGTGTAATGCTAGAGTCCACATGCAGAAGTGAACCTTTCAAGCCTGTTTTCTCAATTCGCTGTTTTCACTCTATAAGCCTGCATACGGTATCTCCAACACTGGTGGGTCAAACTGAACAACCAATGTCAATTTGAAGCTATGATTCCCTGCTTTCATATGACATGAAAAATAAATCACACCCGTGTGAAGTGAGGGGCGCTCTTAGCATGCTATATGATTAAGTGATGTAATGATGATGTAAAACAAACCGTGTCAAAACATTGAACTTAAAACATTAAACCTGTACATCCTCAAACGAAAAAACAAACAATGACTTAGCCTCGGTCAGAAGCGGTCACATATATGGTCACTAGGCATCTTGACATCACGTCTAGTCACCCACGTCTCCATATATGGTCACACATGGTGACATCGCGTCTCCGGTCACTAGAGATGTCCCGATACTCGGTATCGGCGAATGTCACTCTAACCACCGATCCGACACAGCGTTATTCATAGTCTGGATTTTCAGTGGTGAGGTGACCACCGAACTACAACATGACGTCACGAGCCGCGGTGAAGAGCAAACCACCGCCCCAGCCCTTCTCTCTGTTTTTACTCACCACCGCTCCAGTGGTCACCTCACCACCGGAGCGATGGTCACCTCACCACCGGAGCGGCAGTCACCTCACCACCGGAGCGGTGGTCAGCTCACCACTGGAGCGGTGTTCACCTCACCACCGAAAATCCAGACTATGAATGAGCCTTAAGGGGTTGACACTGCAGGTAAGTAAAATGTTTTCGAGTTGCCCAAACTGCAAGTGCACATTTGAGTGAGAAGTCTGCTATAAACACAAACACGATATATATATATAAAGACAACACGAGATATCTGTCTCTAAACAAACACCTCCACTCTGCACACCTCCACACTTCTCCCTCTTTCCCTTTTAAAATATACTTTATTTCAATTATTCATGGCACAATTTATGCAGTCATATTGTGTGTATCAACACACACACTCAACAAGGCAGGAACTGAAGGCCGGCCCTAACTGCGGTGGCCCGAGGCCCCGTCTGGCCTTACTAATTAGCACACATTTTACGCCCTATACCTGACCTGAAAACATAAAAACCAAAAAAACAATCCATATATATGAAAACGTCAATTAAAAAAAACACAATAATTATGGTTTGACATGCTAGATCTGCATGTGGAGCCGGCCAGCAACTCTATATGCACTGACAACCAGATTAATATAGTTTAACTCCTGCTTCTCAACTGTACCGTATTAAGAAGCTCTGTTGTTTCAGTGCCACTTCTTGCCCCTTGGGCGTCTTACTGGTTATAAGACTCTGCTTTGTCCCATGTTCACCATTTCTGGAATTCAGGCATCCTCAAGGACATTGTTTTGTATAATATTCTCAGGCGAAGGGTAAAACATGCTTTTGTGTTGTGTTGTCATGCCTGGATTTACTGTTTAAAACCCTGTTTGTTTTCTGACTGCAGCTGTTAGTTCGCAATGCACCAAGCAAATACATTCACCCTATAGTGCTGCATGGCCTCTTCTCGTTTGCTGCCTTTTACATTTACAAAAAAACACAATTACATTTATTTTTTAGCCACGTAAGGCCTATTAAAAAAGTATCCAGTGAGGAGCCACCAGCCCCCCAGGATTACATGCAGTGACTATCATCACCCTCCTCCCCGGCTTCCTTCCCCCGAACACGGTTTCACATACAGACAGTTATAGACACCCAACAAAGCCGGAAGGCGGCATAACATGGTGGATTCGAACCCACAACCTCACGCGGTGTGGTGGACAGGGTTCGCACCACCCGAGCACGAACTATATACTCCTTTAAAGCACTATAACGGAACATTCCTGCAGTATAGCCTATTCATATTGACACAATGGAATAAGACTATTCTAAAGTAAAGTGTTGCTGGATGTGGTTTATTTTGTTTGTATAGCGGCTGATGTCAAGGTGAATCTATTGAACTCCTTTCCCTGAGACTCCACGTAAAGAGATGTAGGAACTTAACTCGGCAGATGGTGGAGGACAAAGTGCTCCGACAGGCTATTATTTATTGCATTGTACGGCGAGGACGTGTTCTGCGGATGGCCATGGGCCTGAGGCGGTGGTTGCACGCACGCGCATGCAGTCGCACACGCACACAAACAAACTTTATCTAGTGCCACAGAATACTATAATTAAGATACTCCTGGAACTCCTGTAAGAAAATAAACAAAAAATCAAATGTCTTTCTTTTTCTTTTGGGGGGCAGTTTGGCCTTTTGTTTACTCTCTGGAACTTGGCTGTTCCTTACAGCCGCATGTCTAAGAACAGTGATAGCTCTGGGGTGACACTGCGGTAAAAAATAGCTGCCCTGCACCACCATTGAGGTCGTGGGTTCATTAGTTAAGGTGCTAGCCTATAGAATAAAAAGATGCACATAAAACACAGAAGACAAAGGTCAGTGCATTGTACATGTACTCAGGCTATAGTCAGACGACAGACTATGCTAGTCTGACAGCAGCCGGATGAAAGCTGTCCCTCAGCCTGGTGGGGCTACACTGCTACAGTATACTCTCTACTTTTGAGACTGCGGTAGGTAGGCCTACAGTGCGGTATAGGGGGTTGCCCTTGCCCGGGCGAGGTCGTTGCAGGGGGTTATACAGTTTGTGACTCTGGTGGTGCTTGTCCTTGACAGTGTGCTGCTGCTGGGCGTTGACTGTATATACGCACCGTTTGTTGTACATTTCCCGGAGCTCGGGGAGCGTGCCTCCTATTATGCGCTCTGCCGATCGCACTATACTCGCTGTAGGCTGGTCTTTTCTCGGTTTAGTGCAAGTTCCCATATTAGGCCGTCGCACAGCCTAATAGAACAGTGGTTCCTAAACCTTTTCATGTCAGGGACCCCCCCCCCCCCCCCCCCACATTTACACTAATTTGCCCACGGACCCCCATTTGAGAATATATGCCAGGGACCCCTTGCCAGGGACCCCTTGCATGTCGTAGCAAACATAGCCGATCTACAAGTTTAAAATGCGTCGCAAAACGCTAGAATTATTATATTATTATATTTGAATTGAAATCCTGATTATTTTATTATTTTTTCTACTATTTATTTAACTCACGACCATGATCACATGGTTTGGAGCACAGATTAATAAAAGTATACAATCGAAAGTATACAATACATTACAGATTACACGATATAAGTATCGGAAGGCTTTCCCTATTTGTACAGTGGAAGAACAGCACCCAATTTATAGATTACTTTTTGTTTTTTCAGATTTTAGTAATGCAATTAATTTAAACATAGAAGGGTGGGTAAAAACATAAAGTGTCAGGTATTTTTGCCTGAAATTCATAATGCCAGTATTCTTACATTCCAACAAAACATGATACTCATCTCCAATTCTGGCTTCATTACACATAGGTTACAAATCCTCTGACTTCTTTCCAATCCTTTTATATCTACCGTTGACCTTTGGGATTCTTGTGTTGTTTAGCCTAAGGTTGCAAATAGTCTGTCTATACTTACGGTTTTCACATAGAAGGTATTTTTCTAGTTTGAACTCACATGATGTCATACTATTGAGTTCTGCCTCATTTAGATTCGGAGCTCGGAGGAATGTTGGAGCCAACCAAGAATAAACAAAGAAGCTAAATTCAGTGATGCTGAAATGTATTAATTCAAATAACACTAAAGCATGCTGCATGCATAGCTCCAACTGAGGGAAAGTGAATTTGTTTGACTATTGTTAAAAAAATGAATGCATTATAGGAGACAAACAAAAGCAGATGGCAGTGCAGGGATTTGGTGGATTCAGCATTCACTGTGTGTTTAAGCTTGCAGGGGAGACGCACAGATTAGTGATACCAGGTCTCTCGGAGACACACAGAGAGAATCGGGGAAATAACCAGACAGGGCTGCTGCATGGAGTGCATATATCAGTGTTATTTTTTTTACTAAAAGTAGAAAACTAAAAAAAAACGAAAACAGGGCATATGGTGTTGCTCGAACCAAGATTGATTCCACCTGTTGTGTTGCAAAACCAGGCCCAACCATCTCATTAAAACAAATACGTTATAATATTACTAAAAGGTTTGTGTAACCATCCCAATAAGGAACTCTTAATTTCAAGCCGTTCGGTTGTATTGGTTTGTAATTCACGAGACATGGAGCTTGAGAACCACAGCCCTATATAGACAAATCCACAGAGGGGTATACGTCCCCTGCACTCAGCCATAGCTGAGGTGCCTATATGGCCTACAGGGTATACTGCTCCATGGATTTGTCTAATAGAAGCAACTCCATAGAAGCCCACATGATTTCCACGTTGGGGTTGATTGGATGTTGCATGGGTTCATGATTGTGTTTTGTGTAATCGTCTCCTCACACTATAATACAGTGTGGGATATCAAAATACTGTTGATGGTCATTGTCACATTTTCAGTGCGCAACCCAAGCATTCAGTTACTTGTCTTTTAGAACTACTGGATCTCTTCTCCACTAGTCCCTCAAACATTGTTTAGTTTTCATTTGTTTGACGAAATTGTCAATACATTTAGCCTTATAGTTTTAGTCATCATACAGTATAGCTTAATTTGCATTGCACATTTTTCGTCATAGTTTTAGTCGACGGACACTACTGGCACCCCAATAATTATAACCAGTGCATTTTGTGAGTCAAAGGGTAAGATGTGGAAGTAAAGAGGTAGTAGAGAACAGAAACAGGGGAAGGGCTTAAAAAGCACAACCAATTTTCCAATTAAATGAGCTCCATCTGGGGTGGAAAACAAAGCGGTGTGTTGAGAATAGGCTAAAGAGCCGTGTTGTTATACTGCTGAGTTGGTTTCATGACGGGAGACATTCTCTGCCCATTACGAGAGGTGCATGATGTTGGGGACAGAGTGACATTCCAAGGGAAGGGTATGGACGTGTCATCATCAACATAACCGGACGTTATATGCAGGAATGCCTACTAAAAAACAATACTTTTCTGGCCTTGATAGCCCAGACATCCAAACAGAAAAAGTCACATCTGATTGCATTTAACGACGTTAAACGACATTAAACTCACTTTGCCACTTTATTTCCCATTCACTTTATGCATGCGCATACACCCTCTATTGTCTTGGTACATTGGAGCGCCGGTCCGGAGCCGTCTCTAATTCACTAACCCATTCTGACCTGAGATCAGATTCATACGAGGTTTCCACTGGACACACACTGGTCTGATCAACCCATTCTGACCTGAGATCAGATTCTAAAAATGTCAGTCGTTCTTCGATTTTTCAAAAGTAGCCGACCTACAAGCTCGTAGCGCGCCACTCGGTGGCGCGCTATGAGCTTGTAGATCTGCTATTTTTCAATAGCTAAAGCATAACATGATGCTAAGGGTTCCCGTTCAGAATGGGCTAAATCCCTACAACATGGGGACACAGCCATTGGCCCATTACATTAGCTCTTTTCCCTCCTGCCAAATGTGCAGAACATAAAAAATTACGCCCCTAGTTTGTCTCACTTCCGAGTTGTTTTGCCCCCGCGTCTCTCTCCGTGACTCCCTGGCTTCGCGGGACGACAGGCCGCCGCGCTTAATGGAGGTCGTAAATAAAGAGAAGAGGCTAGGTCAGCGGGAACACTGGTGACTGGAATAAATTAAGAGGCGCGAGAGGCTCCACAAAATCAACGGTGAGGACTATACATGTGTGGCGAAAAGTAACCAAGTAGGCCTACATTTACTGTAAGTACTGTACTTAGATACAATCTGGAGTTTTTACTTTACGGGAGTATATCTATTTTGCAGTACTTTTACTTCTATTCCACTATACATCTCGGAGACAAATGTTGAACTTTTTCTCCACTGCAAACTACCCAGCAAGCCAAATGATGTTATGATGACGTCCTTCAGTGACGTTCAGGACTATAGGCCAGATCACAGCCCATATGGGGATGATCTTTACGTTCAGGACTAGGCCAGATCACAGCCCATATGGGGATGATCTTTACGTTCAGGACTAGGCCAGATCACAGCCCATATGGGGATGATCTTTACGTTCAGGACTAGGCCAGATCACAGCTCAAATGGGGATGATCTTTACGTTCAGGACTAGGCCAGATCACAGCCCATATGGGGATGATCTTTACGTTCAGGACTAGGCCAGATCACAGCCCATATGGGGATGATCTTTACGTTCAGGACTATATGCCAGATCACAGCCCATATGGGGATGATCTTTACGTTCAGGACTAGGCCAGATCCCAGCCCATATGGGGATGATCTTTATACATTCAGGACTAGGCCAGATCACAGCCCAAATGGGGATGATCTTTACGTTCAGGACTAGGCCAGATCACAGCCCAAATGGGGATGATCTTTATGTTCAGGACTAGGCCAGATCACAGCCCATATGGGGATGATCTTTACGTTCAGGACTAGGCCAGATCACAGCCCATATGGGGATGATCTTTACGTTCAGGACTAGGCCAGATCACAGCCCATATGGGGATGATCTTTATGTTCAGGACTAGGCCAGATCACAGCCCATATGGGGATGATCTTTACGTTCAGGACTATAGGCCAGATCACAGCCCATATGGGGATGATCTTTACATTCAGGACTAGGCCAGATCACAGCCCATATGGGGATGATCTTTACGTTCAGGACTAGGCCAGATCACAGCCCAAATGGGGATGATCTTTACGTTCAGGACTAGGCCAGATCACAGCCCAAATGGGCTGTTATCCTTGGACGTCTTCACCAGTTGAAATAATATAGCTTATTCTGGGCCAGATCAGACTAGTCTTGGTTTGACTTGATCTGCAAATGTGGCCTGTAGTAGATCTGCTTTTTTCAAAAACTATTTGTATACATTTGAAAACCAGTGAAACGGGGCCATTATGCACAATGGGTATACTTTTATTTGTGGTACATTTTGATACAATACATTTGTTTACTCAAGTAAATGTTGATTTCCGGACTTGTAACAGAGTATTTCTACAATATTGCTATACTTTACTTTTACTAAAGTAAGGAATAGTGAGTATACTTTTGTCCACCACTGCCAACATGAAATATAAGTGCAGATGAGAGTACAGCAGGTCCAGGCAGTGAGCGGTAAAACCACCACGCATGACCAGAGAGGCCGTCTAGAGCCTCCGCGTGATTTGTGGATATTGTCCATGCCCTCCCGTCCACTTACATCGATATGGGTGTCAGGCTGTAGGACCTAAATTACTCTAAGATGGTCATTACGGCTCTCGTGTGTGTGTGTGTGTGTGTGTGTGTGTGTGTGTGTGTGTGTGTGTGTGTGTGTGTGTGTGTGTGTGTGTGTGTGTGTGTGTGTGTGTGTGTGTGTGTGTGTGTGTGTGTGTGTGTGTGTGTGTGTGTGTGTGTGTGTGTGTGTGTGTGTGTGTGTGTGTGTGTGTGTGAGTGCGAGTGTGCGTGCGAGCGAAACTTGAAATTGGACATTCTGCATAGAGTATTTCTATATTGCAGTATTGATGCTTTTACTTAAGTAATAATTGTGAGTACTTTTCTCCACCGTACGTCACATGGCTGACTCTTATTTCCTGGATGACTGGACACTTCTCTCTGTCAGCTGCCAGGTACAGAACACTTCTCTCTGTCAGCTGCCAGGTACAGAACACTTCTCTCTGTCAGCTGACAGGTACAGAACACTTCTCTCTGTCAGCTGACAGGTACAGAACACTTCTCTCTGTCAGCTGACAGGTACAGAACGATCTGACATTTACTGCAAATGGACTTGCACCACCTCAAAAGTCACCATGTTGAAATTGCCACCTTGGGTTCGTTGCTTTGTTAGAACATGCCTACGGTACAGTAGTTGAAGTTCCCCAGGATAACTGTGACTCCACCACCAGCCACACAGCCTCCAGCATGTGGCGGAGCATAATGTTCCTGATTTCCTATTCCTAAAGTCGATTATGCGCCGTTTTGTCTTTGAGTTTTGTGCCAAGATGTTAAAGGTCATCATAGTGTTACTGCATGCTGCCATGTCCATGGTTTTATTTGTCTGTATTTGTCCTTTTGGGGGCGCTCTCAGTGTGTTCTATGTGTTGTGGCTTTCCAATTATGTGTCTTGGTTGCATCTGTGTTCTGATAATCAAGCTTGTTGGTTACACCTGTTTGTGAGTGAGAGAGGGCAGAAGTCTCATTACATTGAAGGAGAGTGCACTGTGCAGAGCACTGAGAGAGAGAGAGCTCTGTGCAGAAGGAAGAAAGCAAAGTAGACAAGAAGTAAACTAGGAGAAGTAAAGTGAACGAAGTAAAGTGAACTATAACATCTAAAGCAGAAGAAAGTAAAGTTAAGTACAAGAAATGAAGTAAAGTAAAATGGAGAAAAGAA
Organism: Protomyctophum bolini; assembly: GCF_963924005.1. NCBI lineage: Eukaryota > Metazoa > Chordata > Actinopteri > Myctophiformes > Myctophidae > Protomyctophum > Protomyctophum bolini. The sequence continues at coordinate 4,172,452 of NC_137882.1, read as the reverse complement.
GCAAAAACAAAGGTTTTTCAAGAAAGACTAAAGGTACACTGAAAATGTAACTATATGAATGTCCCAAGTTAATGTTTTGTTTGTTATCTCCTCGTTTTGTATGTCAGTTCTACAGTGTTTTAAGAACATGGTGTTGAATAAACAGCAGTAAAAATAATTCTGAGTCTCGTGCGATGGATGGGCGGCACAGGTAGCCTACCCTCACAAAAAACATGCAGTAATTCTGGTCTCTGTGCAGCCGGGGCGCCTGATGGAGGGGAAAGGAACCGGTTGGAATAACGTGTTCCTTCCACGCATTACTTCTACCGGGGAAACTCCCCCCCCCACCCCCCCTGTCAGGTGAAAAGAAGCGGCTTGGACTCCTCATGCACAGAAGGAAGCACGAGGTCAGTCCGTTGCTCTCCCCAGGTGGCAGAGGGAGTGTAGTGTAGCGCCCTGGATCACATTACATTAGATGGCCTAATTGACATTGGGTGAAAAAGAATGTGTTGCAAAATTGTGGGCTAAAAAGTTTGATAAAAAAATCACCCCTCCCAAAAACAAAATCACATTTTCTACTCTGCAAGTCTGCAAATTATGTCTAATAAGAGCAAAGAAGATGAAGAAGACATAGACTAGACAATACTATATCTCCTATATCACACATTTCAACAGGAAAACAGCCAGAACATTGTTTACATACAAGACATGCACACGTGTGTGTGCGTGCACTAGTGTTGGCTACATTTTTTGATTGCTATTTTAGCTTTAGTCATCATAGCTTAGTTGTTATTTTGTCAGTGAAAAATAGGTAGTTTCTTCATAGTTTTAGTCGACGAAAGAAACACTGGCATGCTTATAAAAATGCAGTACGTTTGTTTATGTTTGCAGCGCTCCAACAAATACATTATGTTACCTTGGATACTAATCCTATTTACCGCTAAGACCGGATCCTTTATCCCATTCTGAACGGGAACCCATTTCGGTGTTAGCATCATGTTATGCTTTAGCTGTTGAAAAATAGCAGATCTACAAGCTCATAGCGCGCCACCGAGTGGCGCGCTACGAGCTTGTAGGTCTGCTATTTTTGAAAAATCGAAGAGCGACTGACATTTTTTAGAATCTGATCTCAGGTCAGAATGGGTTCATCAGACCAGTGTGTGTCCACTAGTGGAAACCTCGTATGAATCTGATCTCAGGTCAGAATGGGTTATTCAAATGTTTCGCCTCAGAGCTGAAGCGTTGCTATCGCCCTGTCTCAGAGACAAAGGCACAGGAGACGACTACATTCAACCGTTCTTCACAGCAGTGAAGTGTAATCCGTTTTAGAGAGCAATACAAAACTACATTGAAAAGCCGTGGAAACCTGCACCCATAATACAGAAATGAAATTGTGTATACTTCTAAATCTTGTTATATTTTTCCATGGAAAAGGCATTTAAACCTTTACTAATCTAATTTAACCTTCCTCTTGAATTACTATCGTTTTAATTTCATAAACCTTCCTCTTAAATTACTATCTTCATTTCCTGTCTGTTTTCAGGCGCATTTTCTTTCCGTTTACATGGTAGAGTTTGACGAAATATAGGAATTTATTTTATGCGACTTATCTAAAACAATACAGTCAGTGCACACAGACTTACCATTTGTACACATTTACTTTCAAACTGAACAGATGGCATGGCAAGGTCACTCTAAATGCCAACCAGTTAAACAAATTCAGGGAATGCATATTAAGCCAGGGGTCTTCTAGCCTGGCTTGGCCATACTAATCTCACTAATCTTTTTTTGTCACTGGCAGATTCGCGTCTGTCTGGCCACTGCGACTGCGAGGCTAGGGGTCTTCAACGTTTTTCAGGCCAAGGACCCTTAGATGAGAGAGAGAGATGAAGCAGGGACCCCCACACTACGTATTTTATGAAATGGCGTGTCAGATTAAACCTTTTCATAGATTTCATAGATAGCTCACTATAGACTTGTTTGGCATGCAGCAGCACTGTCACCAGCGTTGTGTTAAGATCATGTTCGTTGGTTTCTTCTTTTCTATTAATATGTTGGATTCATCTTAATGTGTATTTTCATACATTTTAACCACTTGAAACTCTCAATGCTTTTTAAATTGTAAATTGGTCTCTGTACTTGGTCTGCTCTTTTTCCCCTCTACACCAAAACACTTTGCCAGAAATAGTCGATCTACAGACCCTGTAGTATAACTCTGAGGACCCCTTAGGGGTCCCGGACCTCCTGTTGAAGACCCCTGCATGGTATACTATAAGCTATAACTTGGTATTACATATCTGTGTAGCCACAATATCAATCGCTGGGTCCTGTAATGAATTATCACAGGATGGAGACAACCGATCAGATTCAATTCAATGGAAAGGTCACATTTACATAGTTTGTTGTTGGGATTGTTGTTGTTGTTATGAGGGTATATATAATAGCTGCATACAGGCAGAATAAACCCTGAACAAGATTTGCATCATTTTCTGTAAGCAGTCACAATTCTCCTCTCATATGCAGCGTGTTATACAATGGCAGGCAGTCACCGAGTCACGGTGTCTGGCGGATCGCGGCACTCACAGAATGCTCCAGCAATTACCTCTTTACTGTTCCATTCTCTGAGCCGTCGTAGGTTACCTCTTTACTGTTCCATTCTCTGAGCCGGCGTAGGAGCATATATTCCACCTGTGCCAGAGTGTGTCTGGAACAGGCATAAAGAATAATGATGGCATTCAGCCATAATTGTGGATTCGGTTGTGCAGGCCAGACTTGAATGTGCTGTGTCACTGAAGAACCACGGTTAATTTGAACCCATTTTGACTTGAGATCAGATTGTAAAAATGTCTTCTACATCCTGACAGTTTTCTGAAAAAGCTATGTTTCTATGTCAGTGGTTCTTCGATTTAAAAAAAATAGCAGACCTACAAACTCGTAGCGCGCCACTCGGTGGCACGCTATGAGCTTTTTGTCCAATCTGTATGGTATTGTCATTGTGCTAATACAATATAACTTATACGATCTGTATGGTAGAGTATGTTAATTCAATATAACTTTTACAATTGGGGTGGTTGTATTTTGTCTCTCATCTCTTCTAGACATTTAGATGGTGTCAAAGGTCATGTCTTTGTCAGAGAATCTGATACAAATTTTGACCTGAAGGTAAAGATTCAATATTTATCCCCTGAGCAAGCAGGCCGGATCAATGGTATTTTATTTTATTGTGTCAAGACACAAATCGTAGCGCATTTGTTTGTTTTTCTGGTTTATTTATTTTTACCTTGTATTGAGTTGAAAGATTCTGAAAAATAACGAAAGGTGTATATAATAATTTTATACGTTTATTTGGTATTCTTTTGTTGTATTATTATAAAAGAAAATCAAAGTTATCACACCTAACATAATAAACAAGTAGAAGTTAAACATAGTAATCGAACATGAGGCGTGACAAACAACAATCTTATGACAGTCATGTCTCAGATGAGAGGGCGATACACAAGCAATATGGAATAAAGCTGTCAAGTTGTCATATCACCAATTAACAACAATGTACACAACATGTCACATACCCAGGTGAAAGAAACGCCATGAATAAATCACAAATTGTAATTTAGCTAATGAATGTGTAACATGGCTCGCCATTCATCATCGTCGCCTTTATTTATACTCATTGTCAACGTAGCAAAAATACAGTAAAAAACAATACATCAAACAACATTATAAATCAGGATAAATTACAAAGGAACTTTATACAGAACAACCATCAGTAAAATAGAAACTCTGTTACACCTGTAGCCAATCAAAGCATAATGCGAGTGACATTATGTGAGCCGATCTGCATCTTTTAAATTGAATAGCCTTAAAAAATTGAGGTGAGGTTACAGTTGCTTTGTATAGAAACATCCGGTAAAAATACTTTTTACTAAAAGTACTTTTCAGAGCCTGTACTTTTGTACAAGTAACTGTACTTCTACTTAAGTACAGAATGTGAGTAGCCTACTCTTCCCATCTCTGCAACAAATACATCTTGTGCGCAGTTGAATGTGGGTGCGTGAGTCTGTGTGTGAGTGTACCATTGGTTGAGAACCCCTGGGTCAAAACAAAAAGGACCTGTGCTTAGCCGATGTAAATTAGCCAACACTAAAAAGCCCCCCAACCCCCCATTTACTCCCCCCCCCCCCCCCCCTCCCCCTTTTCTGTTCATATCCCAGGAGGGTTGACTGGCGACTGACTGAAGAATGACCGGTAAGCTCACCAGCAACGTGACCAACAAGAATGACCCGCGCTCCCTCAACGCCAGAGTCTTCATCGGCAACCTCAACACGGGCCTCGTCAAGAAGAGCGACATCGAGGTGATCTTCGCCAAGTACGGCAAGATCGTGGGCTGCTCCGTGCACAAGGGCTTCGCCTTCGTGCAGTACGTGAGCGAGAGGAACGCGCGGGCCGCCGTGGCGTCGGAGAACACGCGGGTCATCGCGGGGCAGCCTCTCGGTGAGTCGTTGATTTGTTTTGTTTAATTGTTTCGTATGTCGGAGAGTTCTGTCTTTGTGTCGTACTTCTTTCATTCGCTCTTTCGTTCTTTCTTTTTCTTTCTTTCTTTCTTTCTGTCTTAGTCTGGGACGCGTGAAGCGTTGTCCTGGATGTTTTAGGGAAGCTTCTGACAGCTTCCGTGTGTTGAGCTGATCTGAGAGAGCGGGAGGGCCTTGTAGGTTTGGATCAGGCCTTTGAAGCATGCATTGTTCAATCAATGCCTTTGGTTTGCTTTGTAGGCCAACATCTGTGTTTTGTACCGAGGGAGTCGAGGGAGGCAGTGGGGGGTGGATGATGCATGAGAACACAATATAACAAGAAGGCAGTTAAAGCTCTCACTTTGCATAAACTACGCTGTCAGTATCACCATGTAGTCCAAGGAAATAAAAAAAAGACGCTGAAGGTTGGACATTCGACTATAATTGGACGACTCTGTGGGTTCAACTGCAAGACTGTGTGTCTATTCTCACAGCAACACTCGAAGAGATAAAATATGACAACTATGCAGGAGGGCGCAGAAGGCAACAGTTAAATGAACTTGAAGCAGCCCTGCATGGATAACCACTGTTCCTTGTTGTTCAATTGGTATACAGCATCAGCATATCTCTGTGCTGGTTTTCTCTGCAATGAACATTAATACATCTCAACAGGTGACACAAATACTGTACACATGTAGTGTACAGTATCAGACACTGGTGTTGACAAGCAATAAAGCCAGGAGATGTCAGGTGTGAGAGTGTAACCATAATACCGCATCCGCACTGGCAGCGATGTGAGCAGCAAGCGAAACGATGAAATCTCATTAGAATACATGTTTTTCAATGAGACCGTCTCGCTGTCTACCACGAGAGACATGTAGCTGTGCAGCAACAACAACTCATGGCAACAAACACAATATTTTGGACCAAACAAATAATTACAAAGAAGAAAAACAACAAAAAAGCAATTATTTGTTCGGCCCAAAGAATTGTGTTTGTTGTCATGTTTTGTCACGACAAGAGCTGGCTTTGTACGAGGCTTATAAAGTCTTTAAATAAATATACTTTTTGAAATGTCTATGGGGAAAATGAACGGAGAATCATTTCCTGGGCCCTGGTAGGGGGGCGGGACTGCGACGCTCTATAAGGCTTGCCTTAAAACATGCTCAACCTCATTGTTTTTCGTCGACTGCGTGCCGACTGCTCGGTGGGGTGTTTTCTTGTGTTCTTGTATTTGTTTTTACTGAGGATAATGTTATTAATAAGTTTAGCGTTAGGCATAGTTTTACTTAGGTTAAGTTTAGGAACAGGCCAAGGTTAGGAATAATGCTATGTTTAACCATTTAGGCATAGTTTTACTTAGGTATAAGTTTAGGAACAGGCCAAGGTTAGGAATAATGCTATAGTTTAACCATTTAGGCATAGTTTTACTTAGGTTAAGTTTAGGAACAGGCCAAGGTTAGGAATAATGCTATAGTTTAACCATTTAGGCATAGTTTTACTTAGGTTAAGTTTAGGAACAGGCCAAGGTTAGGAATAATGCTATAGTTTAACCATTTAGGCATAGTTTTACTTAGGTTAAGTTTAGGAATACCAGCCCATGCTTAATTTGCATAGGGTTGGTGGGTAATGTCAACCCACAGGCCACCCACTAGGGGGTCCCGTCAATGTGCGTAAAACATAACAACCAAATGCCCCCAGCCTGGACATAAGCTGTTATACACGTTGGGGCAAAACGTCATGTTTACCCTGCTCTGACTGTAACCAACAAAAGTGTGTTCTTCCTCCATTTCAGTAGGCTATATACTCGTGAGTAATTGCTGATATGAACGTTTTCATTCACATTCTGCACTGAGTTTGTGGATTCATATTTGGCCAAAGAAACGTGTAGAACCGTGCCAAATGGTCCCGACACAAATAACAGAGTTTCGCTCTTGAGTCTCGCCTCGCTCGCGTGCGTGTATGAGCGAGGGCCCCCTTTCATCAGAAAACCCATGGCTGATCTGAAGCCTATTTTCACCACTGAATCCCAGGTGAAAATTGGTATTCTGTCGGATTAACACTGTGTTAATGTGTTAACGGTGACTGTGTTTTGAGGCGAGCGTTCTGGTGTTCGTGAGAGTGACACTGTTTAATACATTGTGACATGTAGAAGAAAAATGTATGATTATGTTGCCCAATTATATCGACTGTCGAATTTCCTTTCTTGTATGGAACACAAATTTGTACATTACAGTATGCCTGCTAATGTTCCACCTCAAATTGCTCATCAATAGTAACCGTGGGGCTCCCAAAAGCCATCGCATCGTTTTATTATGTGATCATAATAGTGATGGCTGTATGCTGATGCATTAATGCGCTTCAGCTTTTCTCACTTAACCCATTCTGAACGGGAACCCATTTTGGTGTTAGCATCATGTTATGCTTTAGCTATTGAAAAATAGCAGATCTACAAGCTCATAGCGCGCCACCGAGTGGCGCACTATGAGCTTGTAGGTCTGCTATTTTTGAAAAATCGACTGACTGACATTTTTAGAATCTGATCTCAGGTCAGAATGGGTTCATCAGACCAGTGTGTGTCCAGTGGAAACCTCGTATGAATCTGATCTCAGGTCAGAATGGGTTATATTGTTGTTTTCAGGCAGAAACCTCTTATCTAGGGACAATATCTCGACCGGTCGAGATATTATTATCTCGAGCTTATCTCGAGCTTGTCAATCTGCTATACTTTTGAATCCTGAAAATGTTTTGACAGTTTTGGACATACAGTATCCTATGAGGTTTACACCCGGCCGGCAGCGACGTTATATATAGCCCAATCTCCTAAGAACCTTATATGACTTCTGCAAACCTGAGACATGTTTTATGTTTATGGATGCCTGATATAATATGTAGTTATAGGCCATAGCCAAAAATATGTCTCTTATGCTCTTAACCCATTCTGAACGGGAACCCCTTTTGGTGTTTTAACTAAGCATTATGTTGTACTTTAGCTATTGAAAAATAGCAGATCTACAAGCTCATAGCGCGCCACCGAGTGGCGCGCTACGAGCTTGTAGGTCTGCTGTTTTCGAAAAATCGAAGAACGACTGACGTAGAAGACATTTTTAGAATCTGATCTCAGGTCAGAATGGAAAACTGTCAGGATGTAGAAGACATTTTTAGAATCTGATCTCAGGTCAGAATGGGTTAACAGTATGCCAAAATTCCATGCTTGTATCGTAAAGTCCACAATTCCATAAAGATATTGCGCTTATAGCCGCCGGACCATTTTGGCCTGGATCCAGTATATACTTCATACTGTATATACAGTAAATGTACGATCAAGATGATATCCTAGCTGCATGTGTTGCTGCCTGCAGGAGGCTCCATCCGTGACCGGAGAGCTCTACAGGGGATAATTATGCACTATACAACACATCTCTGGAGGAAAGCTTAAGAGTATAAAGAAGATGGCCTTCTACAGTGTTGCTACCAGCTGTCTTGTGCGAGAGACAGAAATAGTACTGCAAACCTCAAATGAATTACTCACTTATGCACTACTACTAGTTGAGCATTATTCCTGAGCGCTATCTGCTTCATCTCTCTCTCTGCTATGGGGTCCCTGCTTCATCTCTCTCTCAGCTATGGGGTCCCTGCTTCATCTCTCTCTCAGCTATGGGGTCCCTGCTTCATCTCTCTCTCAGCTATGGGGTCCCTGCTTCATCTCTCTCTCAGCTATGGGGGGGTCCCTGCTTCATCTCTCTCTCAGCTATGGGGGGGTCCCTGCTTCATCTCTCTCTCTCAGCTATGGGGTCCCTGCTTCATCTCTCTCTCAGCTATGGGGGGTCCCTGCTTCATCTCTCTCTCAGCTATGGGGGGGTCCCTGCTTCATCTCTCTCTCAGCTATGGGGTCCCTGCTTCATCTCTCTCTCAGCTATGGGGTCCCTGCTTCATCTCTCTCTCAGCTATGGGGTCCCTGCTTCATCTCTCTCTCAGCTATGGGGTCCCTGCTTCATCTCTCTCTCAGATATGGGGTCCCTGCTTCATCTCTCTCTCAGCTATGGGGTCCCTGCTTCATCTCTCTCTCAGCTATGGGGTCCCTGCTTCATCTCTCTCTCAGCTATGGGGTCCCTGCTTCATCTCTCTCTCGGCTATGGGGTCCTTGCCCTGGGAAAATTTTTTTTGAAACCCTATATACATTTTGGCCATTTAAAAATAGCCGATCTACAAGCTGTAGATGCGATATGGCTGCGACACATTGTGAGCTTGTAGATCAGCTACTTTCAAATTCGACAACTTGTGAAATGGGACAGTCACATTCTGTAATCTGCACAATGGGTACTTTCTACTTTTGGCAATTTAAGTACATTTTTATGCTAATACATTTGTACTTTTATATCAAAATGTTCAATTCCGGACATTTACTTGTAACAGAGTATATATTTCTGCATTGCAGTATTGATACTTTTTACTTAAGTGTAAAACAATGAGTACTTTTTCCACCACTGGGCATCAAGACATTTGTACACACATTAATACCGGAAACATGTGATGTTGTCAGACTCTTCTCTAGAGAGACCAGTCGTCCCATAGCCTGGCTAGTCGTCCCATAGCCTGGCTAGTCGTCCCATAGCCTGGCTAGTCGTCCCATAGCCTGGCTAGTCGTCCCATAGCCTGGCTAGTCGTCCCATGCATTCTCACAGGGATACATAAATGCCTCAGGCATCTTTTAGACTTTTTATAGTTTGCTGCTTCCTATTGATGTTAAGCTGCTAACTTGTAAGCTTGTTGGCATGCAGTTTGGGGATAGGGGGAATCCCCTGCTGAATCCATTACATTTAACACTTTTATTTATTTATTTTTAAACCAGACTAAGAACTTGCTAAAGTATGTCAAAGCTGGTGCAATTCGGGAGCCCATTCGGTAAAAAAAACCCCAAAACAAAACATTCAATATTAACTTAAACTAAAAAGGAAAAATCCCAAACTAGTATAACCTTGCGGGTAGGGTGACCAGATGTCCCACTTGTCCCACACAAGCGATACGTCTGTCCCTCAAATGAACAGTTTGGATCTGGTAAGGAAAAAGGAAAGGTACTATGTTTACCCAGGGTAACTGGACTAAGCTCAATAACTTGTTTACAGCCAGGCCCTGCTCATAGAACATTTCATGGTAGAGGTTCAATGCCTTGTCCATCAAGGGCACTTCAGCGGTGGTAATTTTAACGTGCCGGTCCGGGGATACGAACTATAGCGACCTTCCGATATCAAGACCGCTCCGCAAACCGTTCGGCCACCGTCGCCCTACTTGCGGGAGAGACTGGGCTTCCGTTCCTTTCTTGGCGCGTCTGGCCTCTCCATGGCAGGGCTGAGGCACTCCAACACAATGAGGCACTCCAACACAATTGCCATTGTTTGTGGGGGAAGCCGGTGTGTCCCCGATGATGCCATGTTGGTCGGGGGCTGTTGGGAGCAGCGCTGGGAGAGAAAACATGAAGCTTAGTTCTATACATGCCGTCCCCAGTGAAAGTCCTTACTACAGTATAGTAGAATGGTTAAACGCATTAAAGGAGCATTCAGTGATTTGGAAAACCCCTCGGTCTGCCCCGGTAACAAGATGTGCACATGCGCGCACACAATACAGTGGGGGGGGGGGGGGGGGGGGGGACACACGCAACAGGCAAACAGCATGCACACCAAGGCCTGCCCCTGTTCGATCATGATTGGCGGAAGGCCCCTCTATATCCTGATTGGATGAAGGCTGGGCCACCTAGCCAAAAACGAAACCTACAGTGTTTTTACCCGCAGGGGTTAACTGGGGACAGGGAGGAACTCCTCATATGGTCAACACACTCTATAGTAGGGAGGATTATCACAACAAAACAAAAAATACGTGATATTTGAATGAAGTCCACTGAATATACCTTTAATATAACTTAGTGTTCTTGTGTGGGCATAATAATCCCCCCTTAGGGTCATGTGATCAGTGACATCACAAAGGTGTACTTGTTTGGCCTGCAGTCAGAGTACACCTTCAATCCTTCATGATGTCACTGTTCCCCAAGTTCTAGACTTTCCGGTCTACAGGCTAAACAGAACTGTATATATTAATAATGGCACATAGTTCAATGTTGTGAAATGAGTGTTATTCCCCTGTGTAAACCCCATAAATATGCTGTTATAACTTCAAGTCATGATACAAAGGTCCCCCTTTGTGTGGAAGTGCCTATAACCCTAAAGTGTAGTATATTTCTATTCATCATGGATGGTGTTTCTTTTGAGTGGGTGATGATATCTTTTACCCTATATCTACTGCTGCCTTTGCTGACAGAATTTCCCTGGCGGGATCAACACATGTACTGTACTGTAGGCCTGATCTTTATACTGTACGTATCTCTACAACAAATTAGACTGGCTCCGCGAGCGGGAAACACATTGTGGTTTCATCTCAGGGTGTTGCTTGGCAAAGAAATATACCCATTACTGCACAATGTGGTGTATTGTTGGTATTTTGCTCAAGGACCAAAAACAGCATTGTGGTCTTCACTCACAATGAACAATGAACAGGCCATACAGTAGCTCATGGTGCTCTGTGGCCAGAGTGAATGTGGAGAAGGTTTCAACAACAACATTTAAGAGGATTCCTTTTAACCCATTCTGAACGGGAACCCATTTTGGTGTCTGCATCATGTTATGCTTTAGCTATTGAAAAATAGCAGATCTACAAGCTCATAGCGCACCACCGAGTGGCGCGCTACGAGCTTGTAGGTCTGCTATTTTTTGAAAAATCGAAGAACGACTGACATTTTTTAGAATCTGATCTCAGGTCAGAATGGGTTCATCAGACCAGTGTGTGTCCAGTGGAAACCTCGTATGAATCTGATCTCAGGTCAGAATGGGTTAAGTAGGGATGCACGATTATGACATTATGACCGGTATCCGATCTCCGGTTATTTGCAGGGTCATATCTGCCGATATACCGATTCTGACCAATTCCGATATTATACAGAGGACTGCAATGGAAACAAGCCTATATAGGCCCTATAGGGGCTTGGCCCAAAGCCTCTTAATAGGGGTGAGGGTGTGTAGAGCCCAGGGTCACGGTAGATGATTGGCACAGGGGTGAAAAATGGGTTACAAAATGGTGGGATAAAAAATATATATAAAAAAAAAAAAGAGCCTCTTAATAAAGTATTCAATCAATCAATAAATATACTCTTTTCCAAGTGTCTGTTTTCACAACTGAATGAGAATGAGTACACAAATTAAACGTAGAAAAATGTAAAGGTTATTTGTACTTAAGATTTTTACATCATATTTGATTTGGCTTTGTTCTAGACTAGAGGTACTAGACACTTTTGATTTATGCATTGATTATTTTACATTTTTCATTTAAAAAACAATTTGCTGGTGAAAACCGATTACATAATCTGTATTATTTTGAGACCGATCCGATATCGATTATGCTACCGATTTTAATCGTGCATCTCCTACTTTTAAGGCATCTCTGCTTCACTGGACTGTCCAGTTACAGTTTACCATTCCTTCTGGGTGCCTCTGGCAGGGCAGTGGCACTGGCACTCCAACACAATAGAGCGCCGCAGTCCCCGCCCCCTTTCAGAAAAGCGAGTGGCCCAGGAAGTGGAAGCCCCATGCATTCTCCCATCGGCACTTTTAATATAATTTATTTAAAGACGGTTACGCCGCGGACGAAGCCAATTCGGATCGTGACGAATCATGACAATGAACACAATATTTTGGGACGATCAAATCATTAGAAAGAAGAAAAGAAAGTCAGGAGACAACACTATTTGTTTTATTTTTCGTCTTATAAATTATTCGTCACGATCCGAATTGGCTTTGTCCGCGGCGTAACCGTCTTTAAATAAATTATATTAAAAGTGCCGATGGGAGAATGCATGGGGCTTCCACTTCCTGGGCCACTCGTTTTTCTGAAAGGGGGCGGGGACTGCGGCGCTCTATTGCGTGTGTGTGATATGTACTGTACAAGGCAGGCTGCAGCACAATCTTCTTGCCCTCTGTCGGCAGAACGCAGTAGCGCTGTCCATGGTGCTGAAACACACTACCCTCTGTCGGCAGAACGCAGTAGCGCTGTCCATGGTGCTGAAACACACTACCCTCTGTCGGCAGAACGCAGTAGCGCTGTCCATGGTGCTGAAACACACCCTCTGTCGGCAGAACGCAGTAGCGCTGTCCATGGTGCTGAAACACACCCTCTGTCGGAAGAACGCAGTAGCGCTGTCCATGGTGCTGAAACACACCCTCTGTCGGCAGAACGCAGTAGCGCTGTCCATGGTGCTGAAACACACTGCTTTCAAATGCACGAGTGGAAGTCAATGAGCATCAGAACCTCGGACAGTGACACAGAGATAGGCGACTAATACAAGCCGTATTTGCTTCAAGAAATATTGGCGCGACGGGCACCGCGGACCTGTTTGTAGTTTGGCATGGGGGGGGGGGGTGGGTCCTGATGATGCCGCAATTTAATTTGGCTACTGCTACTGGGATGGATCCGTATAGAAGACTGGGCAAAATGTCACTGGGATGGGTACTTAAGATGGTCAAAGAGCTTCATTCCTTGAGGCTGTCCGTGCGCCGTGGCGTTCTGAGATGGGCCCCAAAGCGAGCAGCAGTCTTGCTCTGTACTAAGGAAGGTCTTAGACAGGTGTCACTTTTTTGCGGGATATCGATATATTGGCACACCCCTAAACCCCTGATCCCTGCAGGAAATGTGCCTGTCTTTAACTGTACCTACCTGCATGCACACGCGCACAGGCACACAGGCACACACACACAGACACACACACACACAGACACACACACACACACACACACACACACACACACACACACACACACACACACACACACACTGAGCCTTCAGCATGCCACCAGAAACACTGGTTTGATGTTAATGATGATACATCCAGTGTACAGAACGTAGTGGAGATAACCTGCAGCACTGATCAGGGAGCGGGAGGCCGACTAATCTTTACGGCCGCAGGCTGCAGATGTGCTGGAGCGCTCGTCAAAGTCCACACCGCGCCACGTTTTATCGGATAGTCTGGCAACTATACTAGGCTTCTGTTTTGTTTCAGGCCCGGGTATCATTTTGTTCAGTATTGGTGCAAGATAAATATATATATATATATATATATATATATATATATGAGATGGTAATAACACTATCTGCTTTCATCAACTAATCTTCATGTGTTGTTTTTGACAGCAAACTTTGGTTTAGTTTTAGCCATATAGTATTTTGACTAAAACTAGACTGAAAAGAAAACAATTCAGATTAAATTCTAGAAACAAATTAGATTTTGTCGTCAAAAGCGTATTTTGGTGGGCCTTGATGGCGTCGTCATAATGCCTGCTTTTACACTTGGCCGCATGCTGAAAATAGCCGATTTACGCTGCAACGCCACGTAACAGTTGCTTGCAGATCGGCTATTTTTGCTACTTCAGTGTGACATAGAATGACGAGGTAGGGCATTCGTTTACAGAAGATATATAAAATACGGAGATGAGAGGTTTCTGCTGGACTGTATATGAAATGTGGCCCTCTGGAGTGAGTTTGGAAATATAGTGCAGGCTCTCTGGAGTGAGTTTGGAAATATAGTGGCTCTCTGGAGTGAGTTTGGAAATATAGTGGCTCTCTCCATCATCAAATTTTCACCTGAGCACAACCAAACATAAAATGACTTGTCTTAGTTCTAATGGATCTCTCTCTCCACTAGTCCCTCATATTGATGCATAAACATGCTTTTGCCTTCGTCAAGAGTCTTTTTAATTATGTTTGGGAGACAAGAAACACTTTCCTGGGGGTTTTTATGTGGGTAATGTGTTTTTATTTTTTTGATATTTTAGTATTTCAAAGTGTCTCAGTAAGACAGCCCCTCTCCCTCTGCACAAGAGAGTGCACCAAGCATTATGGTAATTGTAGTCATTAAAATAAGATATGGTTGCAAAGGGGGTGAAGTGTCCCTTTTTAATAACGTTTTCAATCAATGAATCAATCTCTGTGGCAAGCCTTTATAGTGCACAGGCTTTGATTTTGAGAAAATTGGTATAATATAAGTATGCATTTCCCTGTGTACGGGTCCCTGGCATGACAGCGTCTTTGTGAGTAGTTGGGGCAGGCTGACATGCATGGTGACGTGTCTCCATGCTTGTATGAATGAAAGGTTTATTATATTTGAGTATCTGGCTGATAAAGGGCACAGGCTCAATGTTGAGACGCGTTTTCATGAACCACTATTGAGTGACTAGATGAGACGGAGAATTCTTTCTTTGGACAAAATCCACTCAAAACCCCGAAATAGATACAAAACTAAAGGACATGTAATGGACGAACTGCACTCAGGACTCCTCTTGTCGTCTTTTATGTTGATTTGCGACTGAAAATGTAGCAAAGCAGTTTTGGTTTCAGGTAAAATGGTAAATCTTCAATATATATAATATATATATTTTTTTTTTCTTGCGGAAGCAGAGCCTGCAAGTATTGTGGCCGTGCTTGATTGATTGATTGAAATATTTATTAACAGTTCGCATAATTACAGTACATTTCAAGCACAAACTCAATACAAAGACTGTTAACTGTGAGTGGACGACCCCAATTAAGCCTTACACTTGTTTACAACAGGGTCCACATTGTTCAATTCATCAAAACATTTAGAGACAAACAAATAGACACTTCTATGTAGTTAAAGAACAGAACAGGATTTTTTTATGCGTATGCTCGGAGGTATATAATTATACTATTTTAATGGTGACGTCATCAATATTCAATATTGGTTGGGTAAGAGGTAACGTATGTATGTATGTATACATATTTAGTAATTAATTTCAATGTTTTACAGAGAGGCTGAGATTTGAACGTTTGTAGCGGTCGACAGTACTGTTCTAGTTATTTGTATGATCACTTCATTTCATTTGTCACTATCCCACGCAGCTGCATCTGAATATGCGTGGGATGTGCGAATATTTTCTTTGCAAAGTATTTTCACCACTTTTGCAAGGTCTTATTTGAATGATGTTTGGGAGACAAGAAACACTTTCCTGGGGGTTTTTTTATGTGGGTAATATCATGTGTTTTTAGATATTTTACTATTTCAAAGTGTCCATGATGTCATGGACATAGACACATAAACGTAGACACCCTTTGAGGCACGTGTCGCGCTACGAGCTTGTTACTACAGCTGCAGACTGTAACTGCAGCTACAGTCTGCTATTTTTGAAAAATCTTGAAAATGTGGCTCAAATCTTTGAATATATGTTCTTTCAACGTTTTTAACTCAAATCTTTGCTTCTGGGGGGTCCCTGGAACAACATATTTTCAGATGGGGGTCAGTGGCCAATTACATACATTTTGTGGTCCTTGACATGGAATATTGAGCACCACTGATACAGAAACATGAGGTTTTTCCGAAAATTGTCATCATTTAGATTTTTCTAAATGATTTCTTAAATGGGTTAATAATTATCTATGATCATGGACACTGGGCTCACTTACTTCCTGGACTACATGTTGTCTCAGTAAGACAGCCCTCTCCCAATCCACAAGGAGGAAGTACCAGGAAGGAGGTGAGCCCAGTGTCCATGATGATCATGATACTAAAATATATAAAAACACATATTACCCTCATCACTCCCAAACATCATTCAAATAAGATCTGGTTGCAAAAGGTGAAGTGTCCCTTTAACATCGTGGGGAAACACCATTCACAAAAAGCTGTCATTCGTTGCGCCATCGTTTTCTGGAATAAAAAAAAACACATCGTCCTTTTACATTGCGTTGGTTTCAGTTATTAGTTTTCATGTAGGCCTATATTATCTTATCACTAGATACTTTCCATGCACCACCAAGGTCATCTACACAGAAGATTCCGTCTTAACCGATTCTGACCTGAGATCAGATTCATACGAGGTTTCCACTGGACACACACTGGTCTGATTGACCCATTCTGACCTGAGATCAGATTCTAAAAATGTCAGTCGTTCTTCGATTTTTCAAAAATAGCAGACCTACAAGCTCATAGCGCGCCACTCGGTGGCGCGCTATGAGCTTATAGATCTGCTATTTTTCAATAGCTAAAGCATAACATGATGCTAACACCATAATGGGTTCCCGTTCAGAATGGGTTAAAGTATCCCTTTGGAGTAATAACTTGCATCCCAATATTTTATATCCGTATATCAACTTCCGAGACACAGAGATCGCTACTCAATTCAGCCCTTTCACTCACTTCCCTATTATTTATAAGCCCTGAAGGTCAGAACAAACAGAACTCGGAAGGCTGATTTTAATCAGTGTATGCTGAGTTGACTCTGTATTATGCACACATGCCTGTTGCTTCACAAATTTGCGAAACAAATACCTTTAAAAATGAACCTGGCTGCAGAAGACGTATCATTGGGTTAGATAATACAACTACCAAGTTATTATAGGCAGAGACCTTGAGAGAATGGGTTCATGCTCTGCCTTGTAACTGCAAAAGGGGATATTATATATTATACTCACAAAAAAATATGTCCTATTATGTGCTCTGTTACTTGAAAGCGTGCTATTACAGGTCAGCCCGCGCATCACTATAGTTTGTTCCTTATATTAATAAAAATCACACCTGTGTGAACTGAGTGGTGCAACTCTGTGTGGGGGGCCCCGGTGGGTCACTGGAACTTCCGTGCTCCAGGGTGCCAGCCCGGTTCCGGCGAGCCGCCCTGTGTCCGAAACGGTCGAGAAATGACAGAGTTACTGTGTGGGGGAATTAGCATTTACTGTAGCAGATCTCTCTCTCTCTCTCTCTCTCTCTCATTAGCAGGCAACAGTCCAACACTATCTCTCTCTCTGTTTCTAGCACAACAGCGCCACTTTTGCCCCTACTGGTACTCTAAACATCGGGACATAGTCACATACTGTAGAGACATTGCTGTTCCATGGAGTGTTTGCACCACACAAACACACTGCACCACATTGTGTTTGTGTGTTTGCACACACAAACACAATGTTGCACGCATGTGCACAGCGCGGGCCCTTTTGATCTGAAGTGCGGTAGCGGTATCCATGAGCACATGCACTCTGCTCCACAACAACAGCTAATGCGTGTTGGCACACATTTATTTAGGCCCAGTTCCACACGACGGGCCGGCCTTCTGCCATGCATTTCACACATTTAGTCATTATCCAAAATTGCCACTTTCTGATAAAACAAACAAACCATGGCTAAGCAGCGACACTATCATCACCACCAGCTCGCTTCTACCGTCCAAAAAACACTGATTTATCTATCCCACTCTGTTGTGTAATTGCGCATGTGTGTGTGTGTGTGTGTGTGTGTGTGTGTGTGTGTGTGTGTGTGTGTGTGTGTGTGTGTGTGTGTGTGTGTGTGTGTGTGTGCGTCCGTGCGTGCGTGCGTGCGAGATTGGGAAACGGAACAGTATCATCATCACCATGGAGTTAATTTTGAACCAGCCTTTTTGCCAAGAGGCAGCTGTCTCTGTATTATTGGTGGGGAACATGATTGTGATCAGGAATGTTACGTGATGCGTGCAATAGTTTGCGTCGGAGTCATTTGGCCCTTTAACAGAATAACTGCCCGCACCTTTTGTAAACAATCGTTAAACCGTCATTATCCACGAGTTGTTGTTGTTGTTGTTTATGCCTCGAGCCAATAGATGAATATGACACACACGTAGGTTTGTGTGTCACTGATGAGTTGCATGCAAACACATACTGTACGTTTTGTTGCCCATCGTGACCCTGCAATCGTCTCTGTTGGGTGGAAACACTTAGTGATGCTTGAGGAACTTGGCTTCGCCTCGTTCCTATAACCGCATCACTGTCGTGCCAATATACTGTGGCTCAGGAGGTAGAGCAGGTCGTCCAATGATCCCTGGGTTGGCGGTTCGAATCCCGGCTCTTCCTGTTCCACATGTCGAAGTGTCCTTGGGCAAGACACTGAACCCTACATTGCCTCCAATGAGTCGGTCGGTGTGAGCTCGCCACCATTGGTGTGTGAATGTGGGAAGTGAGGACGCTGGTGTCGACTGTTCGCCGCTTCACCTCCCAATGTATGAATGAATGAACCATTGTAAAGCGCTTTGAGCACTTGGAAAAGCGCTATAAAAATGCAATTCAATATAATCACGGTAAAGCACAGCCCCTCGTGTAATATTGCTTATAATTTAACTCTTGAGAGCGTGACGATTCATGTCACCGTCTCAAGAGTTAAAGATCTATGAGGGTCCATTTGGTTACCGACCCTCCGTCATTTAGCTGCATGGACCACCTGGAATCCCTTCCAAGGACCACTGGTGGTCCCCCCCAGATGATCACTGTTGGGCTGAACGTTATACATTTTGTCCTGGTTTTTATTGTTTTGCTTGTTCATAATGACAGGGGAGCAGAAAGGAGCTTAGTTGTAGCAGTGTTTGAGCAGTGGAATAATCAGCTGCTGAGAGGAGCGTGAGAGTAATCTGTGCACTCAGTCACACACACAAAGTGTCAAGTGTGTGTGTGTGTGTGTGTGTGTGTGTGTGTGTGTGTGTGTGTGTGTGTGTGTGTGTGTGTAGAATCTGCTGATGAGTAAACGCACAGCTGGTCTTGGTCACCCTTGTGTCACCGATTTTTTTATTTTTTTATTGATTGATCGAATACTTTATTGGTTAGAAATGTGAACAGCACGAGGTACAGTCAGACATTAAAGCTAAAAGGACAACACACACACACACACACACACACACACACACACACACAAAAGTCCCAGGGACTTGTTTCCATTGTAGTCCTATGTATTCAATTCATCAACACAGCATAAAGAATAACCCTGATATATTTAATCAACAAATGCAAACACCGTTATGTACAAAGACTACAGTAGGAGAACATAATACTGTATACCATAACATATATACTGTATACTGTGTATATGTTCTCAACTGTCAGTAGAGGGCGCCAGTCCACGGGTTCATGTACTTTTTATTTGCAACGTAATCCCCATAGGGGGATTTTAGATCTTTTCTTATCAGAACTGTGTTTGAAAAATAAACCGATCACCCCGGCCTTTTCACTCATATGGATATGAAGCATATACTGAAGGTGGAAATATACAAATATACCCAAAGAGTAACAAAATAAGCGTTAGAAATGAGTCAACCCAGAGACTATACATTTCCGGGTAGGCGGGGTCATGGCTGCATCTACCCGTCGCACAACATAAACTGAAAACATAAATTTCTTTTTTTATTATTATTTTTTATTTAATGTTTCGTGGTTAGTATGAGTCGAGTCACCGCCAGCTGATCGAGCTTACGTCAAAACACAGTTCTTATATGAAGCGACCTAAAATCACCCCCTGGGGATTTCAATGGAAAAAAGAAGTGTGTGTGTGTGTGTGTGTGTGTGTGTGTGTGTGTGTGTGCACGCGTGCGTGCAATACCATTATCCTTCATCATCATCATCATCATCATCATCCATGTGATTTATGTACAATTCCTCTTCAATCAGCTCCAACCAGATAACAACAGAGCATCTACTGTTGATACCAGTTTAATATCCAGCAATGCATTGATTGCAATGATCAATCATGACGGCCGGAACAGAGCAGGGGAAGCCAAGATGCTTATTTCAGTGAAAGAACTCTAGGGCGTGAGCGCATTATTACTTCACGAATGCATTTATTAATTAAACACAACGTCATATGCAGTGACTTATCACATACATCCATTATGCTGCTTTAGACATTAGGACGAGGTGCTGTTTGTGTTTGTGTGCGTCACTGTGTTGGTGTTTCAAACATTAAACTACATCTATTGGTGTATTAGAATTTAGAAACGGTTATTATTCCGGAGTACCCATTGAGAACTAATAATGCTCCATGGATGACAACAAATCAAAATCAGAGACACCAGGCTCACTGCTACATTCTAAAATATCTAAAACCACATATTATATACATAAAGACCCCCATGAAAGTGTTCTAAAGCTTCTAAACGTCATTAACATATATATTTTTGCAAAAAGGGTGAAGTGTCCCTTTAAGCCCCGTTTCAAATAGTGACAATAGCAGATGTACTTCTACAGCATAATTGTATTGCAGATTAAACCTTTTCATAGATTTCATAAATGGCTTCATTATAGAATAGTTTGACAGCACTGTCACCAGTGTTGTGTACATTTTTATTTTTTTTCAATATTTTTGTTTATGCATCTTTATTTTCAGGCGTTTAACCACTTAAACAATCAGCACTTGAAACCTGTAATTATTCTGGAAAAGAGCATCGAGATTCACCCTCATTTGCAATGCTGCCGATCACAAACACACAATCAATTAAGACTATACAGATATAAACACAAAAACAAATCTACAAGTAATTGATTATAACACATAAATGGTGAAATAAAGCAACTGAAAGTGAATACTGTACGTTGAAAACAATTCCTACGTATTGAGGTAGGGAGATTTAAAAGCAGGTTATTAAATTGTCCATATAGGATATTGGGGTATTTATTTTGAGTGTTATGTTGTAGTGTTCCATGAAGTAGGGGCATCGAAGCAGAAAGCAGATTTTCCCGGTTCAGACTGTACAGATGGGACCTTGAACGGGTCTGGCGAGTGCTTCTTTTCCAGTCTATTGTTTATTGTTTATTACGGATCCCCATTGGAGCCCAAACGGCAAACACTCATACAATCAAATTAAAACATAATAGTGTAATTTTGCCATTACATACAGTAGTACAAAACAAAACAAAAACAATTGAAGCTTTCAGTCTTCATGCATTCTAGAAAATATATTAAATTTACAAACTATAAACATTGTATATCCTATTATTAATAATTGAAATCAAACACTAAACGTGATTTCTTTCATAATCGGCAGCCTTCAATTTATTTTTAAAGCTTGATTTATTCTCTATGTTTATAATATGTGGCTCATTCCTCAATGTGCTCCTGCTCTATACATTACTGTTCTCTTAAGTGCTTTTGTTCTATAGGTATCTAGCAGGCAGCAACGTGATGTACAGTAGGGTGTTTAGTGGTTAGTGGTAGCCTCCCATCAATAGCCTTAAAACTAAACGGGTGCCAGTGCCTATAGATCTCCTCTCAGAGAGGGAAGACCAACCTATAGACTATATGGGAACAGAAAGCAGAGACATTTTTATTTTTTATAAATCCTATAAATACTATAGGCTACTGAAATATAGAAATATATATAGAAATATCAGAAATATTAGTTAGTTGATTACTTGATTTACAAACAGTGTGTCGCATCGTGACGTGTTGTGACCTTCTGAAATGTTCAAATAAATCTTAAAAATGTTTTGGAAACACAGCTGTTGCCTGTGGCATAACATATTTATTATAGGATCAAAAGTATACCAGTTACTACTTTTTATTTTATTTGAATCCTGAAAAGTAGTGTATTAGGCTACTGGACCCGGGCCCGGTCTCCTGTCTGGTCTCATAATACTGGACCTGGGCCCGGTCTCCTGTCTGGTCTCATACTACTGGACCCGGGCCCGGTCTCCTGTCTGGTCTCATAATACTGGACCCGGGCCCGGTCTCCTGTCTGGTCTCATACTACTGGACCCGGGCCCGGTCTCCTGTCTGGTCTCATAATACTGGACCCGGGCCCGGTCTCCTGTCTGGTCTCATACTACTGGACCCGGGCCCGGTCTCCTGTCTGGTCTCATAATACTGGACCCGGGCTCCGTCTCCTGTCTGGTCTCATAATACTGGACCCGGGCCCGGTCTCCTGTCTGGTCTCATAATACTGGACCCGGGCCCGGTCTCCTGTCTGGTCTCATAATACTGGACCCGGGCTCCGTCTCCTGTCTGGTCTCAGACTACTGACAAAAAACACTCTCGCTCTCGACTCGGGACTCGACCCCTCCCACACTCGGTCTTGAGGTCGACTCGCTTTGGGTGGACTCGACTACGACACTACCGTTTTGTCTTTTAATAATAATAATAATAATGGATTTTATATTCGTGAGAATCTCAAAGTGCTACAGCAAATGAATAAAGGCAAAAGAAACAACACACCATTAAAAACCTCTAAAAGAACAGGAACATTTAAAACACAAGGGCAAGGCTATAAAAATGCTTTGGTAAGTTTTGAGTCCTCTCTTAAAAGTGTCGACCGACTGTGGGGCTCTCAGGTGGGCGGGGAGAGAGCGTTCCACAGTTCGGGAGCGACCGAGCAGAAGGCCCGGTCACCCATGGTGCGTAGGACATGTGAGGTTAATTCCACCCGACAAATACATCAACAAATACAATGTTACATCTGGAGGTCGTTATAATTTGTCCATGGCCATCGAATGACGTCTATATGTAGAGGCTACTTGATACGAGATGCAGCTTGTTATGGTACTAATTACAGCATGTTGTTAATTACTGATACAAGAGGCATCTGTTAGACGCCGACAGTAAGGTCATCCTTATCGTCATCCTGTCGTCTCATATCCACTGGTGGAGAGGAACTCTCCACCAGTACATTTACTCAAGTACAATTCTGAGGTATTTGTACTTTACTCGAGTATTTCCAATTCCTAATACTTTAAATTCTACCCCACTACATCTCAGAGGCGAATATTATTGTACTTTTACTCCACTACAGGTATTTGAAAACTTTAGTTACTAGTTACTTTGTAGATTTTGATTATTATTACAAAGCATATACATTAACCACTTCAGCCCTATTTAAATAGCCGATCTACAAGCTCACAATGAGTCGTGATGCGAAGCATTGTGGGCTTGTAGATATGCTATTTTCAAAAAGATTATTATACATTTAAACACTTTAAATGGGACTTTCTGCGCAATTAGTATACTTTTACTTTCGGTACTTTAGGTACATTTTGAAGCCAATACTTTTGTACTTTACTTTTACTCAAGTAAATGTTTGAATTCTGAACGTTGATATGAATACTGATACGTCTAATTAATATGCATAATCTTAGCATTATGCATTCCCTCTGTATACAACAAGCGGCATCTCATATCAAGTACACATAGACATCATAAGGAGGGCCATGCGGACAAATCATAATAATTGTCATGAAATAGTTTTAGAACCACCGCTGTAACTATAATGTCATGTGGATATTGTGCGTGCCATTTCGTAAGTCACAGACAGTTATGCGTGTGGACTCTCGCACTGCTGCGCTGAGGCCAACTGTGTATTCCCAGCATCCAATGCTCCGACACTCTGAGTGAGATTAATGAGAGAGAGGACGACCAGCATGCATTCTAATCACCCACAAGGACAAAGAGTGATAGAGAGAGCTAGGGATGGAGAGAGGAGAGAGAGAGGGGGATGGGAGGAGGAACATCTGAGAAACTAAGTCATAATGTGTAACCTTTTCAATCAAAGGAGCAGTTCACCGGTCAAGACATGACATTTAATGGAGATATATTTTTGTTTTCCTGAGCCAATATTTAGATGACCGGCTGCAGCTGGCTGGTCAGCAGGAGACTCAATTAAGTCTCCTATATAGCAGAGACTGCGCTTGCTCATCAAATTATTGGCTCAGGAATGCTCAGAAAAACTAAAACATCTCCATGAATTCAAGGCTTTATGGTGCGTGTAATTGATAGAAAATAACACATTTTTACTAAAACTAAAACATATTATTTACTGGCACTCAGGCACTGACTGTATATATATATATTCCACTATAGAGGGCATGATGCACATGCATAAAGTGAGTGGCAAATCGAGTGGCGAACGTGAGTTTAACGTCGTTTAATGCAATCAGATATAGGACTTTTCTGTTTGGATACTGTTGTATACTGTATGCCGGCATACAGTATACATCCAGTGTATGGTCCGTCAAGGCCAGAAAGTAGTTTATTTTGCCACACAGTAGTAGTCGTTCCCGCATAACGTCGTATGATGATGATGTCACGCACATATACCCATATCTATTCCACAGGTGTTTTCTGACAACATCTCTAAGCATCCGAAGGGGACTTGATCGAGACACAAGAGGCACCACCGAGAGCGAGCGCAAAGTGAGCGAGTCGCCGTGCCGAACGTTGCAAAGTCTGCCTATAGCCTAGCCACGAGTTTGCTGCACTCTGGGAAAACAGAGCAGCTGAATTATTTGTTTTGGTTAGGTGTGGACTAGAGTAGTGCTCGTTTGAACCACGGCTTACACAAATGTATTCAAAAACATGCTTGAGTGCAATGGTGTAAATGACATTGTGTGTTTGTTGTCATGTTGGATACAGCATAAAATTAAAGCAGCAAATTTATCCTGCTGAGATATATAATATAACAGCATAATCGTATATTCTCATTACACACAATCATGTTGTGATTATCTGTGGGGTAGGCATTGTGCCTGACCCCACAGTACAGGGCTGTGTAAAATGGAATGGACTTCCTGGAATGTGCTACATTTTCCTCTTTTAAATAAAATCTGAAAAAATGGTTGCTTGAAAACCAAAGCTGCCAACCATCATGATTATTTTAGGTGTATTTCTTTTGTATGCATGTGTTAGAGAGATTATTAGAGTAAACCTACCCTAATAATAGTTTAATCTTTTCTTATTTTTTTATTCTTATTAGTCTTATTACGTTTGAAATGTACTAGGTATTTGTATGCTACTGTATGTCAGTCCTGTTTGTATTGTTTGATGTCTGGGGACTGCAGATGGAAATTAGCAAGCTTTGCTAAATCTGGTATATTTACACTGCATTTTTAATGTAATGTTCATCAATATACACTGTCCCGACTAATTAAAGGAATAAAGTAAAGTGTCATGTGTATAGGCTACTGCATTATATTCATTATTCATTCCTAACGTATAGTATGAAAATTATAGGGTTGTCAAAATATTAACCGAGTTAATGAATTGGTTAATTAAATTCATTCGATTTAAATGTTTAACGCAATCAATGCATGCTTAGATGACCCGCCCCATACGTCCCATAATCCCATCCACTCTGTACTTGTCATGGCTCTGGTATCTGATGGCTGACATGACATCTATAAAACGAGATGGAAACAGAAGCCCTATATACAGTAGCCACAAGAGTTGGCTACATTGGGGCAGCGGTGGTCGAACAGTTTGTTCGAACAGATTTGAAGAAGTGCACACGCTGCAGGGACGTGAACGAGATGATGGGAGAGCTGGTTAATATTCTAAGAGTGGAAGCTATAGGAGGCTTTGACTGCATGGGGAGATTACGGTTATATGACCATGGCTATACGCTTAAGTACTCTCTCTCTCTGCTTCTGTCTATCTCTCTCTCTCCCTCTCCTTCCATCTCTCTCTCTCCCTCTCTGTCCCTTTGCTTTCTCCATGGTGGTATATCGTGTTGTTTTCGCCGTCCCGTGTCGCTTGCCATGCATCACGTGTGCTCATGGCCACCAAATAAAATGACGATTGATTACAGGCAGCGCAGCACAGTATGCCTTTCGTAATCCGCTTATAGGATGGATTTTTGCATCTAAATCACGTTGTTATTTATGCGCCCCCAAAACACCACCCTCTGCCAATGCCATTTGGAGGCAGCGTGATTGGTGATCCATCACACATGTATCCCTCCATGGTGGTCATTAATATTGTAATGCGGTGGACCTACTCCGTGAAACTTCCAGGTGGGGGGGGGGGGTGTTCAAAGACTCATGACTCTCTCTGGGGATGTTGTTAGTGTACTAGCCTGAGCCTCCACCTCAGATTCTTTGCCGGACTGTTTCCACTTTCCCAGAGTTTCACACTATTTCTCTGTTTAACCCATTCGATCCAGGAGAGCATCTCATTTTAGATTTGTATTTGTGACCGAAGGTCGCAGTTAACTATGGAATTGTGCCTTTCCCATCAGTGTGTCAGGCACGTACCAGTGTGTCGGGCACGTACCAGTGTGTCGGGCACCATATATGGTGCCCAGGTCTCATCATGTGACATCATCAGGGATGGAGATGTGGAGACCCTGATGTCATAGTAAATGCGACCTGCTGTCGCAGTTAAGCCCATATAGGGAGATCCCTGATGTCATCAATATTGGCCAGCAACTCTACATCTGACCTCAAACCCTTAGATCTCCATATATGGATATACTGTATGTCAGAACCTGTTGACATTCCATAATATGTTGTCCTTCCCCATCCATCCTTCCTCTACAATGTATCCCTTTTGACTGATACCTGTCCATTCAAACTAGACATGCGAGACATGCTCCTTATGGCCAGTACAGAATTCATTCCATGTTGATTTTACCCCCCATGCCAACATGCGTGTGTGTGTGTAATCTATAGAAAGGCTGCCCTTACCACTCTTTTACCCCTATCACTAGTGAAAGCTACAGTATACAGCACTCACCACTGTACCCTCTAGCGTTTTTGGTGAAAGCAAGCTATATTCAACTGCCAGTGCCAATAACTACTTTGTTTCATCCCGATGAAAGTAGAGACTCTCTTTCACAATATTATGTGGGTCTTAAAAAAGATTAAAACGCTCAAAAACACTGGACAGTGGCTATAAGACTCTTCTATAGAAACCCTAGCATGAGTTAACATAGACCAAATTCCCTTTAATGGCGCCTTTATGGATTTTTTTAAATGGTACTTATAGAGAGATGACTTCCGCACACCCGCTAGGTAATTTGGAGCAGGTGCGATGATGACGAGGCATACACAATGTGGAAAGGAGAGACACCCGCACACCGCCACTTGCCTGGTTCAGAGCATTTATTGAAGCGACCTTCCTCAGGCAGCCTGAGGAAGGTCGCTTCAATAAAATGCTCAGGCAGCTTGAGGAAGGCCTTTGAGCCAAAAGAGGAAGGTCAGCCTATACCAAAACGTTGCTTCAATAAACGCTCTGAACCCAGCAAGTGGCAGTGTGCGGGTGTCTCTCCTTTCCATATTTAAATGAACCTGCATGGATTAATTGAGTCTGTGTTGGATAGAAGGTCTTCAAAAGGCCGCCCTCTCCAGACGGAGGGTCAAGTCGTTAACGGTCGAGGTATCGCATGCTCACGATCAGCTATTATCCCATTCTGACCGGGCACCCATTTTGGTGTTGGCATCATGTTATGCTTTAGCTATTGAAAAATAGCAGATCTACAAGCTCATATCGCGCCACCGAGTGGCGCGATACGAGCTTGTAGGTCTGCTATTTTTGAAAAATTCGAAGAACGACTGACATTTTTAGAATCTGATCTCAGGTCAGAATGGGTTAATCAGACCAGTGTGTGTCCCGTGGAAACCTCGTATGAATCTGATCTCAGGTCAGAATGGGTTATAGGATGCCGCTTATTTATTTTGGAGGAGCTGGCCTTGTTTTCCTTTTATATCCATCATTTATGACCGCTGTGTCTGACAAGTATGTCAACTGTCTTGTATAAATGATAACAATGTTCTGCCGTGTTTGCTGTTGTCTGACTGCATTGGGAGTGTTTATGTCATTTGTACAAGGTGTTATTTGTCTCTGCCTCTCTCTCTCTCTCTCTCTCTGGCACGTCATGCTCACGACACTCCCCAAAGCCAGTGTTGCCTAGATATGTCTGCTTATACAGTAAGCAACTGTTTGTTAGGGGGGGCTTGTTGTGTAGCTTATTTGAGCTTGTTTCCTAAATTGTTGTTTAAACCAGTGGTTCTCAAACATTTTCATGTCAACGACTCAAAAATGTATTGCCCATGGACCCTCATCTGAAAATACTGTGTATACCCCTGTACCAGATTTGCATTGTTAAAGATGGAATGCCGTGATTTTTGCACTTTTCCTGTTTTTAAGTCGTGCAATTAAACCACTTCCTTAAGTGACTACAGTATGTGTGTCAGTGGGTCCATGCCTGGCTGCAGGCTGCCTGGCTGCAGGCTGCCTGGCTGCAGGCTGCCTGCCTGGCTGCCTGGCTGCCTGGCTGGCTGCAGGCTGCCTGGCTGCAGGCTGCCTGGCTGCAGGCTGCCTGGCTGGCTGCCTGGCTGCCTGGCTGCCTGGCTGCAGGCTGCCTGGCTGCCTGGCTGCCTGGCTGCAGGCTGCCTGGCTGCAGGCTGCCTGGCTGCAGGCTGCCTGCCTGGCTGCCTGGCTGGCTGCAGGCTGCCTGGCTGCAGGCTGCCTGGCTGCAGGCTGCCTGGCTGGCTGCCTGGCTGCCTGGCTGCAGGCTGCCTGGCTGCCTGGCTGCCTGGCTGCAGGCTGCCTGGCTGCTGGCTGCCTGGCTGCCTGGCTGCAGGCTGGCTGCCTGGCTGGCTGCCTGTCTGCCTGGCTGGCTGCAGGCTGCCTGGCTGGCTGGGTCTCTGGGTATGTGTGAGCACGAAAACAGCATGGTTGTAACTCTGTCATTTCTCAACCGTTTCGGACGCGGGGCGGCTCGCCGGAATCGGGCCAGCACCCTGGGTGCGTTCCTGTGGGTGTGATTACATGTTTTATGTGTCTATGGAGTTAACATTACTGATTGCTCTATAATAGACACAATAGAGGTGTGGTTAGAATGTTGAAATATGTCTTCCCTGTGTATTTTCAGTTTCTTCCTGAAAGCTGAAAGCCTGGGATGCACACGCCGATTCGACACACCAACGGACCGAAATGCGGAAACAACGGTCGGACATGTGCTGCTCCCGTGCTTGCGGTTAGAGTTATAGTTTAGGGTTTGAGGTAGGTTAGGGTTAGGTTATGGTTTGAGGTATAGGGTTAGGTTAGGGTTTGAGGTAGGTGGTCGGTCTAATGACAGTAGGACCAATAGTATGTCTAAACTAAAGGCTGTACCCGAAAGCCTTTGAGCCAAAGGACCATCATGCATGTTGTAAACGTGAAAATAGCATTGTTGTGAGCTTGTATATCGCCTATTTTCATGCATGTGCATGTGGCCTATAGTAGTTTCTTTTGGGGCTATATGGACCATATGCTTGTTCACAAAATCTCCCCAAAGCCGCCATGCAGCGGGGCAGCTAGTGAGATGGATTACAATGTGGATGTTGGCAGCGTGCAAAGCGTGAAAGGCTGCAGCTAATTTCTGTGATTAGGAACCTGCAGCTTCAGGAAGCAGTGCAACACGGAGTCCATGCCTAGCCTACTTACTGCTCTGCCAGTCTGTGGCAGCTCTGCTAAGCTCTGAGTGTGCATGGCGTGTGTGTACGTGCATGCGTGTACGTGCATGTGTACTGTTACTGTACGTGGACCACATGACTGTCCACACAAGGGCAGAAAAGATACTGAAATTGAGGGATTTTGTCGCCAGTATCTGAGTTAGGACTTATATACTGTAGGACATATAGCGCTGATAAGGCTTTTCATTGATGATGATTACTTTATTAGCAGTTTGCAGGAAGAAAATAAGCACAGGGATATACAGTTCAGTACAAGTGTATCCTCGGGACCGAGGACCTATATTCCTGAGGCACGTACGTTACCATGCAGTCAGCTAAAGAGCCATCGCCCAATGGGTGAGTAGCAACGCAGCACCCGTATTACAGACCCCCCCTCACCTGGAAGCGCATCCATGTGCGCCAGCCATGCAGGAGCTATAGGCTCGACGGACTGGGGGGACCTCCACCACCCCAGGCAGTTAACATGACTAGGGTACAAGGTTTAGGTCTGTAACGCCGAGGAACCAGGGGTACCTATTCACACCGGCGCTGCCACCAACGTAGCCTCGGCCCGGGAGGCCAACCTGGGACCTATAATATTCCTAAGGCAAGTGTACGTTAACCAGTCGGCTAAAGAGCCGAGTATAGCAATGCAGCACCCGTACATAAGGTCTGCTTAAACCCAAGAAACCCCAGAAAGCTTTCCCAATGGAAACAAGCTTGTTTCCATTGGGGTCCTTGTGTAGTACTCAATTCATCGAAACAATGACAGACAAAACACAATAGGCCTACTACTAGTTCAACATGGTCAACATAAATCGGCCGAAGGTTCTCCCAAGTATACAAGTGTGTGTGTGTGTGTGTGTGTGTGTGTGTGTGTGTGTGTGCGTGTGTGCGTGTGCGTGTGCGCGTGCGCGTGTGCGTAGGCCTACAGCACATTTGTGGCTCTCGGTCAGTAGTAGTACCACTTATCTTTCATCATCGTCCATGTGATTTATGTACAATTCCTCTTCAATCGGCTCCAACCAGATAACAACAGAGCATCTACTGTTGATACCAGTTTAATATCCAGCAATGCATTGATTGTAATGATCAATCATGAGGGCGGAACAGAGCAGAAGACTTGTTGCCATGATGCTTTTTTTGTAATAGTCCCCCCCCCCCCCCCCCATTCTGTGTTTCCTAGAACTGTAAGTATTAAAAGTCATTATCATGGTGAAACGCATCTTAATGACATCATCAAGATGTGTTTCACCATGTTAATTATTTTTTTCAGACATTAATTATGCTGCTAGACATTAGGATGTGGTGCTGTATGTTGAAGGTAAACAAACCGCTACTGTTTCTGAATTCGTTTTTAAAGATGTGTTTATGAGGTGACAGTATAGCCTACTTCATTAGAGCCTTTAGAGGTGTGGTTGTTATGTGGCAAAAAGAAAAATGGCTTCCTGTGAGGTTAGGTTGAGGGTTGTGTTTTGGGTAGTGTGCGTGTCGGACTAATGCCTGTCATAGACTGTCAGACCAAACACATGCACCAGTGTACGGTATGTCGTGTACAGTATGTCATGTACTGCAAGAGATAGAATGAGCATTAACTGTTGGGTTGACGCTATTAGGGATCATGCTGTGAGGTCTGTTATCGTTTGTACTCAAAGAGGGAACTTCCATCTGCATGTAATGTGTGGGATTGTGCAGGTTTCTATGCTTCAGTAAACGTGTGTAAATGAGAAAAACAGAGAGTGAGTGCGTGCGTGTGTACAGTGGTGGAAAAAGTACTTGAGGGAAATTATCAATACTGCAATGTAGAAAATATGGAATTTAAAATGTACTTTAAAGTACTAAAGTAAAAGTGATAAAGTATTGGTATCACAATATACTTGAAGTACCAAAATTAGAAAGTATTCATTTTATGTCTCCTTTCACAAGGTTACAAATGTTAACTGGTTCAACACTGGTAGTGGGAATGACGTCAGGACTTTGGTATTCAATTTACAATTTAGGCATTTAGCAGACGCTCTTAATCCAGAGTGATTTACAGCAAGCAAAGACAACACAAGGTAATAATACATCAAACGCATAGAAATAGTAATCTAGGATCATAGATTAAGAACCTTGAATATGTCTACAGTAGAATACTGTATCTGTACAATGAAACTACAATAAGTATGTATACACTATAGAATGCTATTTCTTCATAATATGCTATCTAAATTACATATTTTAGCCTTTGCATACGCCTGCAAGGTCGTCAAGGCTAGTGCAAGTCATATATGGCAAGTGCTAGTACGGGCTAAGATGGAGTCTGAAGAGATGAGTCTTCAGACCACTTATTGGGAGTGAGTCTGCAGTTCAAATTGCAACGGGTAGTTCATTCCATAGCTTTGGAGCCAGAAGAGAGAAGAGTCTGGGGTGTGTGGAGCGTTGTCGTGTACCCTGTTGTATCCCTGTTTCCCTCACTTGCATCTTTTTTCTTGCACCTCAGCCTCTCTCACTGAGCGATGCATGAAGGTAACGATGCAAGGAGGGAGGAAGCCAAGCAGTATATTGAACAAGACGAGGTCAAACAGAACCCGTTCTATCGGCACCGGCAGGCAAACAACTGGACAAGTGTGTGGATGAACACAATCTTTAATTGAAATATGGTGATCTTTGTCAAATAATTGGTTCAGGAGGGAAATTTAAATCTGACTGGGCTGTCAGTGTGTCTCTGCGTGACAGCCATGTCAACAGCCGATAGTCTCGCACTGATCTCGAAAACATATTGTTTTCAAATATTGAAAGAGTGCAGGCAGGCAGTTGGGTGGCAGGCACAGTGCCTGCCCACCACCGGAGATCAAGGGTTCAAATCCACGGTAGTGCCAGCACCCACCGGCTTTGTTCAGTCTTTTTCACATCAAGGTCCATATTATTTGGCATTCGAGCCACGGACCACCATTTCATGAGATTTAGCCTCTCAGACGCAATATTTGTTATCGTTGGATGATATTTTGTCCACAATTCCAAGCTGTATTGATGTGGTACTATAGGAAAGGGGTTCTCAATGATTTTGTCTGGGGACCCCCGTAAATGCTTTGGCCATTATGTTACATGTTACAACAGTAAAAACATAACCTTGCCTAGAGCAATCTCCTGTTTTTTTCTTCCTACCTCTTGCTTTGACTTGGTTGCTCCCTCGTCCTCCAACCCTTTCTCTTAGCTGACTCTTTCGCCCTCTCACTTGTGTGCACTGTTCTGTATCTGTACGCACCCACCCACCCGTTCTTCTCGAAGCAAAATTAAACCTTTATACTCATACAGTATATAGCCCATTCGGCAAAACACACAATTATCTGCAATGCTTGTAAGAGAGGTGGGTAGCTGCAGTTGCTTAGCCTGTTGAGGCCTCTGGCCCTGTTGTGTCCAGTGAAGGTCGTTTATGAATGTGACAACAACAGCACCTATGCAGGGAATTGTACACTACAGATTTAATTGAGGTGGTCCATGTTTTACGTTGTTATTATAGAGCAAGTAAAAGATGAGTGTTATTTCTATATCATTTGCTGCTTTCTTTCGTTTTAGCGATTTTAATTATTTTTGACAGGGTCAAATTATTTTTCCACAGTCCCACTACACCTGAGTCACGACGTCACTTTTATTGGAATCACTGTAGCTAAATCTTATCATAATAAGAATTGTGTTCCAAAAATAAACAAACCAGCAATTTTTTCAGGTATGTTACTCTGTGTCGTCTATGTGATATTGAGATATTTGAACACCAACTTTGTTGAGGCTGTATTACTTTGTTTTCAAAATATATGGTTTTCTTCATTTCCTGAAACATTTATATTTTTCATTTCCTGGAACATGGTTTCTTCCCGACAACAGAGATATCCATATTGAGTCAAATTTCCAGACTGATTAGTTAATTTTTGGAATATAGTTCTTAAGATTCCACTATGGGAATTCCAATAGAACAAAATAATGCCATGACCCAGGGAGATAATGCCATCTAGTGGCAGAGATGTCGGACTTGATGCTCTATCTATAGCTATCATTGCAGTTGCAGTTTAGACATTTTGGCAGACACACTTCCAGAGCGAGAGTTTGTCACAGGGATGATTCATGTTTAGCCAGTGTATACTTCAACTTCAAGAGATCCCAGTGTAGGAGGGAGCCGTATTTAAACGAACCGCCTTGTTGAGGGAGTGAAGTGTGATTGGTGTCTGTGTTTGGAATGGAAAAGCATGGCCGATTGGAAGCAATCAGCAGGCTGACAGCTGATTACAGCCGAGGCGTGCCTTGCATGAATGAACTAACAAAATAGGCCATAGAGCCCCCCAAAGTCCTGACGTCACTCGCTCACCCCCTGGTTTCTGCCTGCTTCGCGGAAGTAATTTCTCTATGGAGAATAACCTCCTTAGAATTGGGGTCATCTTAAAATCGTTTAACCCATTCTGACCGGGAACCCGTTTTGGTGTCGGCATCATGTTATGCTTTAGCTATTGAAAAATAGCAGATCTACAAGCTCATAGCGCGCCACCGAGTGGCGCACTATGAGCTTGTAGGTCTGCTATTTTTGAAAAATCGAAGAGTGACTGACATTTTTAGAATCTGATCTCAGGTCCGAATGGGTTCATCAGACCTGTGTGTGTCCAGTGGAAAACCTCGTATGAATCTGATCTCAGGTCAGAATGGGTTAATGTAAGCATTATTGTGGGCCAAAAATAAACAAGCCGATATTGACGTCAGACTTCGGTGCTCTATTGCAGACGATGCGTTGTGTGGACTTGACCGTGTGAGTTGTAAAGTGTGTCACTATGTCTCTGCTGCATGCACGGGCCTATAGCTACACAATTATGAATGCACTGCATGCCTGTTATGCACCCCTTCTGACAGGAAGTAATTTAAATGAGCCATCTTTATTACTGCGAGTCGGAGATCGCTCCATCAAATGCAATTTGAATCCTCTCAAGATCGGCACTTGTTATGACAAGTACATCAAACGTTAATTTGTCTTGAAATGATGGGTTACGACAGTGTCAGTCAGTCAGGTCACCTCGCATTAAGTAGAGCAAATGGAGATGATGAAATGAGAAATGGGTGAGAAGAAGGATTCTCTTGTTTTCCTGTGTAGTTGTAGAGCTCCCCTCTGTGGTGCACAGTGGATATTACAAAGATTGTGTGAGTAAACTGCACAGTGTATGGTGGACCATGCCACTATAGCCATTACCTTGCCACTGACTAGACTAGTATCTTTTTGCAACCGACCAGAGAGACTATAGTCTCTTTTTTACATCACATGAAATCCTTTCTGAGGTGAATTGCATTCACCCACATTCACACATTGTCACAGACTGTGGAGGAAACCATGCATGCAAGGCAACAACCTGCTTGCTGAAGGACACCTCGACACTAACTCAGGGGGAGCCCGGGATCCAACTGGTTCACAAGCAGCTGCTCTAACTTATGTAGATTTCTCAAAGAGATGTGTCTGACATGAGCTGGCTTCTTTCTGTCTTCTGTGTGTGTGTGTGTGTGTGTGTGTGTGTGTGTGTGTGTGTGTGTGTGTGTGTGTGTGTGTGTGTGTGCGCGCGTTGAATTTAATTGAATTTCAATTAGTTTCTTTGGCTATTTACTGATCCACAAGTGAGCACACAAACAAAACCACGTTCTTGGCTCGCACTATGTTGCATTCTCACCTTTATTTATACTCGGAATACAGTTGAGGGCAAGCCCTCATTTTCAACGTAGCCGAGGTTACAATACATACAGTCACAATACAGACAATACATCAAACAACATTATAAATCAGGGTAAATTACAAAGGAACTTTATACAGAACAACCATCAGTAAAATAAATCAATTGAAGCAGGATAGCAATCACGGTGAAACTATATTCTGGAGCATTCCTTTGAACTGACCCAAGGATAGCAGGGAGCTCAGTTTTAAGGAGTTTTGGAGTTCATTCCATGAAGTTGGTAACCTGACGCTGCCAGATGAGGGCGGTATTGCGGAAACATATTCCCCAACACAACACTCATCTGGGATCTCTGACGGAGTTGAGCCCTGAGTCAGATCTGCTTCGTACCGAACCAATCAGGGTGAGCTAAAGGCGGGATGCGGATGTGACGGTATATAGACACGTCGATATGATTGGTTGTGTTTGCACGCCCACACGGTGATAGACAGACGCTCCCATCCAATCATCTACCATGTATCTTGAAAAAAAGGAACAGCCCCGTCATCGAATTTGCTTCCGCGATCCCAGATCCAAATAAGCTGTGAAACATCTGGATCTGGCAGCGTCAGGTTATGAAGTTGGGCCATTGACAGAAAAAGCTGTCTTTCCCAACTCCGTCTGGGCCTCAGGAACCGTGAGCCTTAAGAAATCACTAGAGCGGGTCTGATAGGTTCTATTGTTCAGTTCCATCATGGAACAAATATAGTCAGGGAGCATCCCAGCAATGCTTTATGTACAGTATAAATAGGTGCCAAGCTTATCTGGCCTCTCAGTCAGAGAGGATAAACCTGAGTTCTCATAAAGTGCATGCCCTTTCTCCCTCTCCTGTCCATGCATAAGCCCTCCAGAGCCCTTGGTGCTAAAGTTTAGCAGTATTATAGTATTAGTTGGTATTGATTTAGCAGCTAAACCAATACCATCTAATACTAATAATGCCAAGTTATTAATAATAATAATAATGTCCAAACAAACAGTGAAATACAGAGTAGTATATAACCCCATATGATCCACACACTTCCACTTGGAATAATATTATAGCTGGGATGTGGGATGGCATATGATTATATCATATCCCATCTGTCATCCTATAGAGTGCATTAATCACTGGTTGGCAGCATGGCAGCACTTTGATAAAACCTCTCCTCAGAATGTCATTCAGAAACTGCAGTGATTTCACTCACAAACGCAAAGTGGATGAAATAATGGAGGGGGGCTGTTTCACACCTGAAAAACCACATTTAGTGAAGTAGTGAAGTGAATGGTATCTCGTGTTTTTGTTTTCTAGTCTGACAGAAAGTTAGGTTAGGCCTGGGCCGGCCGAGCGGTCCAGCCTGACAGCGTGTCGCGGGTTTGAGTCCCGATGCTGACGACCCTTGCCGTGTGTCTCCCCCCCCCCCCCCATCTCTCTCCTCCCTTTCATGTCAAATTACTGTTAATCTATCAATAAAGGCAAACTATTCTAGGTACTACCTGTCAGTGGGGAGTGTTGGCTGATGAATGAATATCAACATCCTAATACATCCTAATACTGGGGGGTCTAATTATGACAGGCAATTCAAAATATGACCCCCCCCGCAGTCAAAAAACAATTTGTTTGAAATAGACACTCGTGCTTTCCAAGGTGTGATTTGGGGTCCTAAGGATGAATACAAAATGAATATCAACATCTTAAAACCAAAATGTTGAATTGTGGGTTTGAGCTCCCCACTGACAGGTTGTGAATTGAATTACTAATAATGTCTTATATTTTAGTTCCGTTGAATTGAAATGTAACATGTTTCTAAGAGGCAGATGTTTGATTTGGCGGTTTCCCATGCTGCGGATGGCCAGGTTTTGAATCCAGCTGGTATAATATTGGGGGCTTGTCCGGAACAGGTGGTTATACAAT
Organism: Protomyctophum bolini; assembly: GCF_963924005.1. Taxonomy (NCBI): domain Eukaryota; kingdom Metazoa; phylum Chordata; class Actinopteri; order Myctophiformes; family Myctophidae; genus Protomyctophum; species Protomyctophum bolini. The sequence goes on along the minus strand of NC_137882.1, from coordinate 4,135,319 downwards.
CGCATGGGTTTTTACTAACATTTCAATTAGTGCTGATTTTGACAGCAAATTTAGATTCATTAGTCTTTTGAATACATTCCATTTAGTTTGAATCATAATAGATGGATGGATAGATAGATAGATAGATAACTTTATTGTCATTCAGCAGATACGTAAAATGCATAAGAGAACAAAATGACGTTTCACTGGCTCATTAAAATCCACTTTTAAAAATAAATGAATTCAATAGTTCATAAATAAATGAAAAAGCACCCTTAGTTCATAGAGAGACATATATTGCACAAAGGAGTCCTTATAGCAGCATAGGGGGGGGGGGGGGGAAGGTTAGGGGTTATTGCACTTGTTCAAAAGTCTAATGGCTTGGGGGGGAAAAGCTCTTGGAAAATCTTGCAGTTTTTCTTCCAATGCTTCGATACCTTCTACCAGAAGGCCACAGAGTGAACAACAGTCCCTGGTGTGGGTGGGGTCATTCCTCATGTTGTTGGCCCTAGACAGACAGCGGTTGTGCGCAGTGTCCTTGATGGAAGGCAGTGATGTCCCGATGATGAGTTCCCCTGTAGAAAGTAGTGAGGATGGCGGAGCGGGGAGTTGGGCTCTTCTCATCCGGTGCAGAAATAACAGCCGTTTCTGGGGTTCTCTTCACAAGAGAGGACGTGTTTGAGGACCATGACAGACTGTCTGTGATCTGTACCCCCAGAGGAGGGGGGTCACAGATGGAGGGGGGTACAGAGGAACGCGTCGCATTGTGAGCTTGTAGATCTGCTATTTTCAGCAAGTGTAAAATCATTTTGACGGCATCAAGGCCCGCTAAAAAATACATTTTAGTCGACTAAATCAACTGTAGATTTACTGGTATAGTCAACTAAAACTAGACTAACACTAACACATGTGACATTCCAATGTGACTAAAAGTAAAATCAAAATTTGCTGTCAAAAACAAACATTGCTGTGTTGTGTGGTTTGGTCTCCTCTGGCCAAATGACACAGAATGACTGTGAGAGACTGATCATGTCTGTTGGTGCCTCTCTGCATAGCAATGGCCAGCATTTGTGGATTCTTTGTACTCTACTGACCCTGACAGACGGAGGGAGGCATGTATGCATCTGTCTGCTTGTGTGCACGCCAGATGTGTTCGTGACAGTGGATCTCAACCTGTGGGGGTCGGGACCCCTGATGTTGGGTGGTGGGGGGAGGTGGGGGAGCCAGGTGGCTGTGATGTGACAATTGAAGGACTTTTAATACATTCGTATAATACCGATATTTGTTTTAAACAAATATAAGATTGACGTAAAAAATTGCCGAACTACAAGCTCTACTATTTTCAAAATATGTATCTGTGGAACCAACTAGTCACACAACTTGAATGCCTCAACTCCTACATTCCAAGTGCTCAGCCTGGTATTCCTAAAGTAACCTAAAGTAAATTATGCTAAACGGTTAAACCTAACCTTATTCCTAACCTTAACTATTCAAAAATGTTTTGCAAAATAGTAAAAATAAAAGGCATAGGCCTTACATGTGAAATACACAGTTATACAAATGGAAACCAATACAGATTTAAAACAATCAAAGTAAGTTCACTTGCTGCTTTTCATTGTGAGATGGAGTAGTCATTATTTTGTTTCTTGTGCCCCTTTCAGCACGATTTGTTCCGAATTCATGCAAATAATTGGGTGAAGGAAGGTGATATAAAGACGTGAAATGAAGCAGAAACCTCCATAATAAACACAGTGTGGTAATAATAATGGCCCTGTCTCTACCCAGAGGAGCAATGGTTTTTGGCAGTGTTGTCCAAATTAGACACCATGAAATTAATGCATTTATATCAACCTAATGTGTGTAAACAGAGAAGACACTTCGGAGCCCAAGGCTGGTTCTTCCTCCTACTTCTGTGAAAAAATGTCTGAGGCTCTTTTTTATGTCCTGGCACCTTGCAGGTCACGACAATATGTTGGCTGGATTTCATCAAATCATCATTAGCATAATAGCCTCATAGCATACCTTAATTCTACCTTAATCTATACTCTCATCATAACACTGCTGCTTCATTGTGCCTTGCCTACACTACAACATGGCAGGCCGTCTTTTTTTGTTTGAATTTATTTGAAAAGTATTAGAAATCACATGGTTATAAGAAACCTGCTGTACTCTATAAGATATGGGAGAGGTTCTTGGAGCGAGGTGATTAACTACTCCAATTAACCAGTAGTCAGCTAAACCACTATACATCCAACATTTCGACCTCAGGATGTCTTCATCAGGGTGTGCTGGGTGCCTGGATGGTCTGTTGTTTAGTGGATGAGTTGGGGACCGGGGGGGGGGGGGGTAGCGTACAGTACATGCACATTCTTTTGGAATCATTACTCATTCAATAAAAAGGATCTCAGTATAAATTTAAGTGACCATACTATTCTGCAACATTTTCTAAAAAGCCAAGGAGATGACTCTTCAAAAGGAGATGACAATAAACCAATGAGCCGTTCTTCTAATGGCGGGTCATCCATTTTAATCAGTCCAGCCCTGTGATGATCGGGGATCATTATATCATTATAGTGTATATTTGGGAGGATATATATGAATATTTATCAGAAGTTCTCATATTGTTCTCAACTACACAGTACTAGGGTGGGGGGAGTGGTGCCTGTGTGTGTTTTCCCTAATCATCCGCAGGTGGACTGATTCATAATTGACACCTATGAGGCTGGCCCGTCTGTCAGGGAGTGATCGGCCCTGACTGGCTGCCGGTCTAGAGTGGGAGTGCTCCTGATCATGGTTCTCCCTACTCACCTACACTATATGAGTCAGTCTGTTCCAAGAAGACAACGGAGAGACAGGCCGGAACCCTCTCTCTCCCAGCCGCCACACAGTTGTGGACTTTTGATTATAGTTATTCCTTAATTTATTCCCTTCGGAAAGGAATTCGTTTTGCTTTAGTTGTAGTATTATTTTGTGTCTGTTTGTTAGGTTTTCTTTTGAGTTTAATCTGTATTCTGTAAAACATTCGTCTTTTCCCTATTTATTCATCCATATATAAAATAAATGTTCGCATTTTGAAGCTGGTGTCCTGTCGGTCCATTCAATGTTACACTTAATTACCCCTAGACTAATTGTGTCGTAACATATTGGGGGCTCGTCCGAACAAAAACAGTGTTAAGTCAGTTCGATTGTTTTTTGTTGTTTTGTTTGTAACTGGTGGTGCGGGGGAGAGTTCATTAAGTAAATCGCGTTGCTTGCATCACTTGAGTAAGAGCTTGGTGGCGGTATAGTATGGACTCTGACTTTCAGAGTGCTGCGGTCGTGGATGTCTTGACTTTTGAACAACTTGAACGGTGTACATACTGGGAGTTGTGGGCAGTGGCTAAACAGTACAACGTTCCTTTGCCTGAAGGTACCAGGAAAAAAGAAGCAATTTTCTTGGCTGTGTCACAGCAGCTGTTATCACACGGCATTATCACTATGGCATCAGGAGCAGGTCAAGTCGGTGTGACCGACGCCTTAGTAGCTGAGGCGGACGAAGGGGAGCCTGGTCCATCCTCAGCGGCGGGCCTCGGGGGTTCTGGGGAGGCACGGCCCCAGAGCTCGCACCTCGACTCGCAAGTAGAGGGGGGGAGTCCTCAGGACGTAAGGGGGGCCATACGCCTTCGCGAAATGGAACTTCAAATCAAATTGGCCGAGCTGCGTACAGAGGAATGCAAATTGGCCCAAACGGAACGGGAGATCGAGAGAATTCGCTTAGGCCGGGCCTACCCTGACCTGTCGTCGTCGGCATCGGCGGCGGCTGCCCCCCCACAACTTGGTGACATGGTACCAAGAGGTTCGTCTGGTGGTTCCAGAGGAGAGTCGGCATTCGACGTAAGCAAGCAGATCGCTCTGGTGCCTAGTTTCAAAGAAGGTGAGATTGATGCGTTTTTCTGTGCTTTTGAGCGGATGGCTATAACGGTTAAGTGGCCAAAAGAAATGTGGGCCCTGTTGGTCCAAAGTAAATTGGTTGGAAAAGCCCAAGACATCTGCGCCAACCTCTCTGGGCAAGAGAGCTTGGATTATGATATTGTTAAAGCAGCTATACTTAGCGGATTTGAACTCATTCCTGAAGCATACAGGCAAAATTTTAGATCCGCTGATAAAGCTCTTACTCAATCATATGTAGAATGTGCACGTGAGAAAGCGACACTCTTCAAAAAATGGTGCAAAGCAAGCAATGTGACTACTTTCGAGCAGTTGGGTGAAATGATTTTACTGGAGGAATTCAAGTGTTGCCTACCAGAGAGCATTGTCATTTATCTAAACGAACGTAAAGTGACCTCGATTGCAGAGGCTTCCGTTTGCGCAGATGAGTTTGAGTTGGCACACCGTTCAGTTGTCTCTCCGGGCCGTGATTTTGGCCCTGGTGCGGGGAGAGCGGCTAAGGCTAAACAGTGTGACAAGCAAGTATCGGCAAAAAGTGTTTCGCATTCTGGTAATGACAAGGGATCTGGCGGGGCACGGGAATGTTATTATTGCCATGAAAAAGGGCATATGATTGCTTCTTGCCCTGCGCTCGTACGTAAAAATAATCAGAGCTCTGGGGAGCTTGCTTAAAGCTCATTTTGATTTGGCGGTGTAGCTACTCCTTTTGTTTTGACATGGCTCGTTTGCTAGCGACGTGCCTTGTGCGGCTACATGGGAGGCTACACTGATGTGCATTTGCTTATTTATTTATTTTTTCCCGTTAGTAATGTTTTGTAAGTTCTTGTGAAATTTCAGGATCTATATATATTTTTTTTCGTTTCGATAGGCCTATAACTTTTTTTTTTGGTTACCTCCTGTCAACTGTGCCGTTGGAGGGGCGACGCACTTGACAGGGGAGAGATTGCATTTGTTTGTTTGTTTCTCCCCTTTTTTTTCAGTGGTTGTGTTCAACCAACTCGTTAAAGCATCCTTTCTTTTGCGCTCCGAAAGGATTGGGCTATAAAGTAGTGTTTCAGAGTATCTGTAGTTTATTCATTGTGTGGAATGCTGGCCTGTTAGTATTTTGAAACTGTATAGTTCTAACGTGAGACAGGTTATTTATTTGATAACCTTACGGACCGATATGAACAAGTTTCGTTCGTTGTAAAATGTATTCTAACGTGAGACAGGTTATTTATTTGAGAACCTTACATACCGATCTGAAAACATTTTATTGGTGGTGAAATTAATTCTAAAATGAGAAGGGTTATGTGTTAGCCTGACGTACTAAAGTGGGTCGGTTTTATATGTCGACTTTGTCCTTAAGTTGGCCAAACATACGTGTCCACACATGAATGAATGAGGTAAAATGGGTTCCATATTGTCTCCATTTAATGGATTTTAACGTGCTTAGTTTTTTTCTAAATGTGTTTTGTTGCATTTTTCAAGCGCTATCTATTGGTCATTTCATTTCGTATTCTTCTTAGGTGTAATGTTGCAAGATTCCTCTGCAGGTTTCTTTTAAATTATATTTGCAGCTGGGGTTGCGTGCCTATAACTATAGTAGCCTTTTCGGAAAGATGTTTGCTCAAAAATGTGTTTTTGTGGTTTGAAAATTAATCATATGGTCATAAATGAGAAGGAAGTTCTGGCTAGTCCTTATATTTCTGACGTACTAAGCGGGCCGCTGATGTTTGTTCTACTTTTGCCACTCTGTTTTGTTTTTCACTTGCCTTAGGGCTGTGTGTGTGTTTTGTTTTTTTTGAAAATTCTGAGCATGTTAAATGAGATGGTGTTAGGAAAGTTCTGAATGTCCCATAACCTTCCTCTGGGTTGGGGGGTGTGATGATCGGGGATCATTATATCATTATAGTGTATATTTGGGAGGATATATATGAATATTTATCAGAAGTTCTCATATTGTTCTCAACTACACAGTACTAGGGTGGGGGGAGTGGTGCCTGTGTGTGTTTTCCCTAATCATCCGCAGGTGGACTGATTCATAATTGACACCTATGAGGCTGGCCCGTCTGTCAGGGAGTGATCGGCCCTGACTGGCTGCCGGTCTAGAGTGGGAGTGCTCCTGATCATGGTTCTCCCTACTCACCTACACTATATGAGTCAGTCTGTTCCAAGAAGACAACGGAGAGACAGGCCGGAACCCTCTCTCTCCCAGCCGCCACACAGTTGTGGACTTTTGATTATAGTTATTCCTTAATTTATTCCCTTCGGAAAGGAATTCGTTTTGCTTTAGTTGTAGTATTATTTTGTGTCTGTTTGTTAGGTTTTCTTTTGAGTTTAATCTGTATTCTGTAAAACATTCGTCTTTTCCCTATTTATTCATCCATATATAAAATAAATGTTCGCATTTTGAAGCTGGTGTCCTGTCGGTCCATTCAATGTTACACTTAATTACCCCTAGACTAATTGTGTCGTAACAAGCCCACCTTTTTACTTGGCTATAATATAACGCCCCAGCCTGTACCGCACTTCCAACCGCCGCATATCAAGAATCCCCCATAACCATCAATTTCCCTGCCAATAAACATTAACCCACCGACCTCAAACTAGAGGCCTTAACGCACGGTTCACTGCTCTGTTTAGACACGTACCGACTGAAGGCAATATCCTGAATACGTCCAACGCAGTCGGTTCCACCTAAAGCACTTCTGGGATGTGCTTTTCTCTGCTGGCATGAAACTTGGAATACACAGTGCTGCCCGCATGGCTGCTGACAAATGACCCTCATTAGAGGCTGAGATGGAGAGACACAGTAAACGCCCGTGGGCTAGATTCTCTACATGATGGATGTAAATCTGTTAAAGCCGTCAAATCCCATTGGCCTCTGACACAGCTAGCGTCTCTCAGCTCATTAGACGTGCACCGCTCGTGGCAAACACATCTACACTTTAGGGCACGACGACACCCACACGCCTAAGTAGATCATGGCAGTGGTGATGGGAGTATACTAAAAGTATATATAAAATGTGAGTATATACTTCATACTCACATTTGTTTACTTACTTACTTTTTTACTTTTTTTAGTGCCAATACCACAATATGGAAATACTCTGTTGCAAGTACACAGTATACAGTATTGACACCATTGATACATTTAACTACAGTATTGTTACACTATTTTTTATAGTATTGTTATTGTAGCCTACACTCGACCGTTTCGGATGCTTTTTGTAGATGTTTGCCCACTCAATTACTGTTTTCAGTATGTGTGTTTACGCACGCACACACACACATTTTAGTTCTTTATTTTATTCCACAAATTACAATTAATCTTACAAGGAAACAAATATAACAGGGTTGACAGTTCATGTTCACTTGAAGGATACACATGGCACCTCCTCCTCCACACAGACAAACTGCCTATAACAGCCGAAACTGAACAGTATTTGGCAAGTTGTTTGGCTTTGGTCTTTGTCATGCCAGCTATTCTTAGGCCACTCATGGTCAGTTTATGCACATGGCCCAGGCTTCCGAATATCGGTATGGCAAATCTACAGCGATACCCCAGGTTTGTTATACTTCCAAGTAATGGTTGGTACTTATCTTGGAATGCCTGGTCCATGTACAAATCAAAGACACAGCCCACCTACAGAATCAGGACCTCCTTGTGACTGGTGACTGAATGTTAGCAAAGACATCGCATGCACAGCTAAACCAATCTGGTAACACTCTTGAATGTTTATACATTGCTTCACTAGATGGCACATATTTTCGAACTGCATCAGACACTAGGTCAACAATACGGTCGTGGCGAGCAATATACACATTTGTGTATGCACTACATCCATTTGTTATGTGTGTGATGGATTCTAGGTGTCATGAATCATGATGGTTTGGTTTATACAGGGTGGAGTGGGTGTCGGGATACCAGATTGACAGATTGTCAATAAATCTCAATGGAATTTTATTCAAAAGACTGACTAAAGCTAAATCAAAAGGTCAAGTGTGCACTGATGGATAGTCAATCTAATAGTCCAGTAGCTGGACCAACCATAGATCAACTGTAATACAATAACATCTGCGCAATGATGACTTAGACAAATGATTTAGATTAGAACAACAAAATTACTCAAATGTGATCATGTTTTGCAGATGCATACGTAGACTATAACAATATTGATGCATGGTAATCAATGCACATTTGATTTGAACAGAACCGTTGTACATATCATGCATACGGAAAAATATTAAATGATGAGCAAAAGCAATCTCTCCTCCTCTCCGAAATAGCCTATATATCTATTCAATAGGCTACCCATTCATTATTAATATATACAGCCTTGTGGGATGCAATACCTCCTTCTGAACAGTAGATGTCACCAATGTATACATAATACTCAATGCTCTCCAAACTGAATATTATTTCATTCTAAACATCATATAGCATTTTATGGTACAAATGAAAAATGGTCATTCTAAACAAGTATGGCTTTAACCCTGTAAGACCCGGATTAATTTCTACTTGCAAAAAAAGAGATTTCAACCTTACTACTATTTTGTACTACTAGGAATTAGGTTAAAAAAATATATACAGTACATATACAGTACACCTTTGTACATTAAGTCTCATAGTGCTAAATGGCTTGCTTTAGCCTATCACATCTTGCACACTGGAAATAGGAGATCTACAAGCTCACAACAACAAAAAACTGCCTGTAGATCTGAGCAGTGAGCACAGAGCTTGTAGGTCGGCTATATAGACGATTGATTCTTGCTATGCTGTGGGTTTTTATTTGAGTCATATAGGTCCACCCTGCTGTGATTCATATACTGTACGTATATGTTGTTAACAGATGCACATGTTGCAGAATTAATAGGGATCAGATCCACCCACTTCGCATGCCATCAATCTATATTCATAGCTATTCAATGGAGTCAGTAGACCGGCCCTGATTGAACGTGATTTCATCCCTTTGAATAGATTCATAGCTTTTGATCAACAATCCTGTCTCCTTAGCAACCCCATGTCCTCTGTAAGAGGATGTTACATCCAGGCTAATCTGTCACCTCACAGTGAAGAATGGTTAGGTTGTTAGGCCATGTATGCAATGTATGTCACCTTCAATTGCCTGAAGTTAGTCTTCAATAAATTCAACAGTATAGGGCTATAGGCTACATTATATTTTCTTTCTCCTGTGTAAGTTTGGATGCACAATAGTGGCCAATTTAATTGTAATTAAATAGGCCACTCTGGGTCGCGACCCCAGAGGGGTTGAGAACCCCTGCATAGCCTATACGTTTAAATCACATTTTAGATTTTGTTTTAATTTGATTTGTTATATTATTGTAACCGAAGCTGAATAAACATGGGATTTTAGCACATACCTTTACTCAAATCAAAGGGATTATTTTAGATTTATTTCACTCTTTCACTAAACACTATAGGCTACCCACATGCAGGCCTAGAAGTGAAAGTAGGCGGCTTATTGCAAATTGGAAATATCCCACTTCAAAATTATACAGTTGCCTACTTTGAGTGAATAGTAATTTTCTTATAGGCTACTTTACGCCACTGCATGGAGATGGACTGTGCGTCAGTGCGTGCACGCTGCTATGACTGTTTGGTTGGACACCCCTGCCTTTCTGCTGTGCATGGTATGATCCGGCATGGTGCGCTTCCAGTTGTCCCTGTCTGTGTGTGAAGTGAACTACCGGTAGTCATTTATTTCCAGTCCTAAAGTAGGCTAGATAGCAGCCAGCAGCAAGGCTCAAGAACACAACAAACACAAGCCCAGCTGAGCTCACACACACTGCCGTGCGTTAATTCTTCCAACTAAAGTCATTGTTTATCTGAAAGAAAAGAGTCGCAAAGCTGATGGATCATTACAGGGCGATGAGCATGTACAAGGGAGGGAAGCGTCGCAACCATCGATGTAAGTTTAATTCACAGCATTGTTTATTATGAGGCTTCTGTTCTGTGGACCGTTTCAGATGATCGAGACACTGTATACCGAGATTTCGCGCAGCAACACGTATATAAAGGGAAGTTGTGCGCGTGTTCGCCCGTATGGATCCAATTAATTACCTTGTATCGGCCAGCCATGCAGATCGAGCGAATTGAATATGCTTTGCTCCCATGACGTTCCGGATATAATTATTATGCCATGTTATACCGCTAAAGTTATCACTATTGGTAATTGGTTGATATGATTAGTCTTGGATCAAGACTATCAAGATGTATTTGATCGATTCTGACATTTGCATTGCATCTACGAAAATAAAAGTAAAACTCACTTTATCAAGTCACTCACCTTTTATCTATTAGTCACTGTAGCCGTTACATTTGATCTTCTTCATGATCCAAGGTTAATGGTCAGTAGGCTATAGTACAGGGGTGGGCAACTTTGACGATGGAGAGGGCCACTATATTTCCACACTCACTCCCTAGGCTAGGGCCATATATTATTGTCATAGCAAAAATAGCTGATCTACAAGCTATTTTTTGGAATTGGAATCCTGAAAATTAACATTTTTATGTAATTTCAAATGCCTTTAATTATACTTGTGTTGAAGCAATGAGCTACTAATTTAGACTGAAGTAATAAAAGCGGGTTATGTTTGCATGGTGTGGAATAGTAACAGCTGAAACCAATATTATATCAGTATTCTGACATTAACCTGAGGGCCACATTAAGTGAAGGTGGGGGCCGCATGTGGCCCCCGGGCCGCCCCTGCTATAGTAGAAGGTAGATCCCCAGCATAGTAGAAACTGCTGGATGCTAACTTGAATATAGGTTGAGCAATTTTCATATTTGGCATAATATGTGACCATACCATTAACAACTTATAAGGAAAATAAATATATATAAATGTCATCATGCTTTAAGTAGCATATAACGCCCAATGAGTGTTTTTTTTTAAATGTATTTTTAAACTAATGCATGCAAATGGATTCAGCATCATATTGTTATTGTTTTTGTTATTGTTATTGGTAGTAGTAGAACACAGTTTGCGGCCACTGCTACAGAGCTGATAATGAGGTTATATCTTCCCTTCTTCTCTGGAGTCCTGCCTCAAAGCAGACCAGAGGTAGAAAACTGTCGTTCCCTGATGTCATCGCTAGGGACACAGGCATCAGTAAGCACTGAGCAGGTGATCTCAAGACAAACACTGTCTCCACAATCTGTCTTAATTAATTCAATAGAAAGTAATTAGTTAACACTATTAGTCCCCTAATGGTATAGCTGCACATCACACTGCTAGTGAATGTAGATATTAAGACACCTAATTGCAATGATTATCACCCTGAATTAGCTGTAATGTGCAAAAACAATTGCTAGTACAAATTATTACATTTTTGTAATATTGTTCTTGCTGTCCTTAAGTCCCATAAATTCTGCCAACCAGGTGACGAAATCACAGACTGATGCTTTAACCTTTGCTTTTATATGAAACATCCGAGACCGTTAGTGTTTTATAGAAGATGCTTCGAAACATAATGCTAGAAGAAGAAAGAAACGTATTTACAAGGTCAATGTGCGCGCGCGCACACACACACACACACACACACACACACACACACACACACACACACACACACACACACACACACACACACACACACACACACACACACACACACAACCATGATGAATTGCATCCTCCATGTCCTTTTATCATGTGAGATTAGAACGTCAAATAAAGCTCTGCCTGTAGTAATGATCATACTTGGCGTGATGCATTGTCCATGTGGCTTTCTACCGGTTAGGGTGAATGGATTTGGTGTGATGGAGTTTAGCTAAAAGCAAAAATGAGACATATTGATTATGGATAGGACTCGTTTGGCCGCCAGTTGAATAACCCTGCCATAGTGTATACTATACTATAACTGTACTTATAGTTTCATTGTACATATACTCTACTCCTAGTCTCCTATACCGTTAGATGGTTGTTAGGATCTTATTCTTAACTTACTTATTTTCCTTGATGACTATTTCTATGCATCTGATGTATTACCATGTGTTGTTCTTGCTTACCGTAAATCGTTCTGGATTAAGAGCGTCTGCTAAATGCCTAAATTGTAATTGCTGTAGTTTGGTGTGCTCATTTTTGGCAACAAGAACACCACAGCTTTATATTAAGGCATAGTCGTGGCGGCCATTTTGTGGTGCCACCGAGAGAAAACCCATTCATTCATATATACTATATGAATTCCCTTCGTTTTTTTTGTTTCATATTCTTTTGCTTTTCTCATTTGTTTGTCCTGGTTCACTATAGGAGCCAGTACTGCTATGCGCTATTTGCTCAGAGCCAAGGACCTACGGAGGTGAAATAGTGGACAACATTTTGTGGCGGGGCTTCAGTAGCTTTCATCAGGTGTTTTATTGATTTCTCCGTATAGGGTAGAGAGAGCAGCAATGGGGGACAGTAGAGTCCATGCTGCAAGATCTTTGGAGTCTTTCTCTCTCTCTCTCTCTCTCTCTCTCTCTCTCTCTCTCTCTCTCTCTCTCTCTGTCGCTGGCTTTGACTAGTCAAAAGGCCTGGAGCAGATTTTCATAAAGCTCGTCTCTACTACTGAAATGTGCAGATCACGCAAACCTCAGCAAAAAGAAAAGAACAATATCGGTGGCCTCCAACTGTATAGGCTACATTATAAACAGTACTTTTTCATTTTTTTTCTAAGATATTTTTTTGCGGCTTACGCCTTTTATTGGTTTTTTGAAGGGACAGACAGTAGGCTGACAGGAAACGGGAGAGAGATGAGGGAAGACATGCAGGGAGTCGAACCCGTGGCACACTGGACGGTTAGGCCACCGCCTGGGCCTAAACAGTACTTTTGATGCTTTTATGTAACTCTGTAGTATGCTCACGTATAGGGCGTTCATTTATGAATAAAACCACAACAAGTTAAAATATGGAGATAAAATCTTTCTGCCCGACATCAAAGATATGCTTCCTAGGTTCCTACAAGATACCTTGTATTATTAACCACATGTTTCCTAGTTTCCCTCCAAATTCTGGAGCATTGCGTTGTAACGTGGAAAAAGGAGTGGGCCAAGGATAGGGCCCAGAGGGAATAGGAATTAGTCATCAAGATTCATGCGTGAGCTCAGAACATCTGTCTAACAGTGGAATATCTATATAATGAAACTATGCATATAGTATACACTATATATAGAGTGCTACATAAAATGCAAAGTTGAGCCTTTGCATACGCTTGTAAAGTCGGCGAGGCTAGGGCAAGTGCTACGGGCTAAGATGGAGTCTGAAGAGGTGGGTTTTCAGGCTACGGAGGGAGATTATGAGTGAGTCTGCACTCTGCAGTTCTGGTTACAATGGGAAGTGCATTCCATAGTTTTGGAGCCAGAAGGGAGAAGAGTTTGGGGCGCGTGTGGAGCTATACTAGCTATACTAATCCTGAAAAAGTAACAGTTTTGGACATATGAGGTTTCCACCCGACAGAGACGATAATATAGTTTGGTGCATTCAAGTCCCTAATGCCCCCTCACTGGAGGTGGACAGGTTTCTGCCCACAGCCCTCTATGAGACACAGAGTATGATTTTTTATTTTATCATCAACATTAGTGAGGACCAATTATATGAAGATATAATTGAAGTGGTCCTTTAAGGAAAGTCTCCTGTTCCCCTGCTGCGCAGCTTGTGTGAATTTGACTTGGTAATGATACACCGTAAATATTGATGGCTTTCCAGCTCCGAAATCTGGTTCCAGCCTTGTGCCCAGGGGGTGTGTACCGTCTAATGCCTAATTTATGTTCCACATCGTGCAACAAACAAGAGCATAACATGAGGCTTAAAGAGCACTATAGTTTGCTTCGAAATTTCAGATTTCTTTCATCTTTTTAAGGGATGAGATGATATGCACCATCTCATTATTGACGGGCTCCCGTAAAAACATGAACAAGATACATGGAAACCTACAGTACACATTACACACATGATACAATACAGATGCATACAGGTTCAGGTTCAGGTTTATTTGTCATTTGTATAAATACAGAGTATACATACAATGAAATTTGTTTTGCTCAGAGCACTCTCAATCTTACATACACAGGACATAAAAACAAAAAGACGAAAACAGGAAAAGTGCAAGTGAAGTGAAGTGCAATACAGTTCGAGGTCAGCTGTTCAGCAGCCTGACTGCCTGGGGGTAAAAACTGTTACTGAGACGGGTGGTACGAGATTTGATGCTCTGGTAGCGTTTTTTGGAAGGGAGTGGTTTGAACAGGGTATCTGCGGGGTGGCTGGTGTCTTCCATGATGTTATGGCCTTTTTTCATACAGCGCGTGGTGTAGATGTTATGGAGACTGGGTAATTCTGTAGTGCCGATGATTTTAGCTGCTGTTTTAATGGTCCTCTGCAGCCTATTGCAATCCTGAGCGGTCGTGTTACCGTACCACACTGTGATACAGCCAGTTAAGACACTTTCAATTATACAGCGATAAAAATTCACTAGACCTTTAGTACTTAAGGTCTAGTGAATATAACAAGCTATACAGCTATACCTCACCCTCTCTCCCAATGCTCCCATCCTCCCTTTCACCCCTCGCACATCATCAAGAAGGGCACGGTGAAAATACGTCAGAATATGTCCTTACTCCTTAAAGGTGCTGTCAGTTTAGAGCAGGGGTTTTCAACAGATTTTGACCCAGGATCCACCATCCTGACTAAAGAGCAACCTGGGGACCACCACTATTGTGCGTGGCTGGTCCATCATAGACCCACCCCACACAATAGTGGTGGGGGGGTTCATTCATGCACCACATGGGAGCTGGAGAAAATAGCTATAATATCAATATAATATCTAATAAAATACAGTGATTTTGTTTGAATATGATGGAATATGATTAAGGATACTGTGATTATGGTAAGCTCACATTTCATATCACACACACACACCATACAGTAAGAACTCCTGTAAGTTATTAAAAAATATATATATATTTTAAATGCATGGCCAGGGACCACCTGCAATACCCCACCGGTTGAAAACCCATGGTTTAGACTTTAGAGCATAAACATGTTGAATCAAAATGTGAATGTATAGCATGGGAAGTTCTGATGTAGGGAAGTTCACGTATCCTTCGGTTTCTTTAATTCTCCCTCTATTCTTACAATGCAGACCTGAGTTACTTACCAATATTTGGACCGCCTTTCCCCCCCTCTATACCAAGTAGGGAGGGGACGGCATTAAAATGACATTGTGGCCCCGATACATGATGATGCAGAATATGGATGTGAAGGTGGATGTGGAATACATGATGGATGTGGATGTGGAATACATGATGATGCACAATATGGATGTGGAGGTGGATGTGGAATACATGATGGATGTGGATGTGGAATACATGATGATGCAGAATATGGATGTGGAGGTGGATGTGGAATACATGATGGATGTGGATGTGGAATACATGATGATGCAGAATATGGATGTGGAGAACATCCACATGGAACTTCAACCACAGCCTCCACATCTATGAATATTGGAGGCTGCGGTTGAAGTTGTCTGTCTCTCTGAGTCTGCCCTACATGATGTGCGCACAGCATCTGTGTGCATGCAGGGCTGCCATGTCTGCTTGTTATAAGCGACATTGGGCTTGTTCTGTATGAAGTTGCTTGTAAATGAAATGCTTTTCTTTCTTCTTTTTTTTGCCTCAAACCCTTTGAAGAAGCCCTCTAAATTTAATCAGGCAACGTATCCGACCATGACTTCTACTCCTGTGCTGTGTTCTGCCGCGGACGGTACTCTAGCTCAGTGGTTTCTCAAGTATCTCAACATTTTCCCGGCTGTGACCCCCTGCCAAAATAATCATAATTGAAATTGGGACCCCCAAAATAATCATATTTGAACCGTGGAGAGCCCCCACCCTGACAAGTACTTGAAATTGTAGGCAGTTCATTTTTACACAGTCCCACACAAATTATTTGAATATAGCAGATCTGTAAAATTGCCTCTTTCTTTGACAATTTGGCCAATGCTTCGCCAAGTCTTGTACTAAGTATAGCCTATAGTTTGTTGATTATACTTTTGACGCAGCAATGCTCTTTTTCTTTCTTTCTTTTATTTCCTTCTAGTTTTTGGAGGTCTTAAATTGTCAATTCACTGTCGTCTGTTTGTATACCCCTCCAAAATCATGTGGCGACCCACATGTTGAGAACCACTGCTCTACGTAGCTGTCTGGTGCTCCTACGAAGTGGCCGCGATTCCTGTCATGATTTAGGAGTCTGTAGTGCATGACGAATGAGTGGCTGCGCGCGCTCTCTCTCTCTCTCTCTGTCTCTCTGTCTCTCTCTCTCTGTCTCTGTCTCTGTCTCTGTCTCTCTGTCTCTCTCTCTCTGTCTCTCTCTCTCTCTCTCTCTCTGTCTCTCTCTCTCTCTCTCTCTCTCTCTCTCTCTCTCTCTCTCTCTCTCTCTCTCTCTCTCTCAGCACTGCAGATGCTATCATATGTCACTGTGCATGCTGCTGATGATGCCTGTCAGGGGGGCTAGGAGAGAAGGAGACATCCAAGAGAGAGTTGTTGGCACGTGTGTGTGTGTGTGTGTGTGTGTTCTCGGATGTTTCATATAAAGCAAAGGTTAAGGTTCTGTGATTTCTTCACCTGGTTGGCAGTACACAGCAGGTTGTGTTAATCGCAATACTTCATGGCACAATAATCGTGACATGTACAGTAACTTTCATGCCGTCCCTTCCCTAGATACAGTATATACTCCCTATAGTTTCCCTGGTGGTGGACAGCAACTTTACACCTGCGCCACGCCAAGTGACCCATATCACATTTCCAAGAAATGATCACACAAAGGCTTCAAATCATTACCAGTAATAATAATAATAAACTTTATTTGTATAGCACTTTTCATACATAAATGCAGCTCAAAGTGCTTCACAGGGCAGAACAAAATTGAATATAAGTACATAAAATAAATAAAAACTAATAAAAACAAATAAAAACACCACATGCAGCAAATCAGTCAGGACAGGGTAGGAACTTGCATATTAAAACTCAATTAAAAGCTGATGTTGTAGAAGTGGGTCTTGAGCTGAGCTTTAAAAATGTCTACAGAGGCTGCCTGACGAAGGTACAGTGTTGCCACGTCTGCATACCGTAAGTGACTTGGGCTTGTTTTCTTTCTGTAAAGTTGCTTGTAAATATTGGTAGTTGCGAGCTTGTAGATCTGCTATTTTCCGACTTACAGTATATAGGTTTAAAGTGCTCATGTTGTCTATTATTTATAGTCGCTTCTTCTCTGGTTGTCTTTGTAGACTTGGTTGCTTATACTTCTCTCGCCAAATCTGGCAACACTGTCTGAACGCAACAGCCAGTGGTACAGCCTGTCACGTTACAGACCTCTAATGAGGTCTGTAACCGGGTTTGACACCACATGTCAAATTGTCCAAACTCCCACAGGAAATCAGCAGGGTGTGTGTGGAGGAGCGAGGGGTTCTAGTGAGTATAGTTCTGGTCCATATCTCTAGTCTAATGCCATCATTAGAGCTACAGTATGTTACTCTTCTCTTCCTGCGCTCGCATGAAATGCAGACCAGCCTCTCGTCTGTAGCGAGAACATAAAGAACGTTTTTCGCTATACTCGCCAATACAAATGCGTCTTGTGTTATTAGAAAGCCTACTTTCCTTAGTGGACGGACGCGCACTGAGCCCCCCCCCCACCACACGTATAAAATGCACTTTTTGTACAGAAATATACTTTTATAGTTACTCCACTGCATCCTCTACCGATATTGCCTATAAATGGTAAATGGTGCATTTATATAGTGCCTTTATCCAAGGCGCTTTACATAGATTGTGCATTACATTCACCCATTCACACACCGATGGCAGCGGAAACCATGCAAGGCACCAACTAGCACATCGGGAGCAATTAGGGGTTCAGTGTCTTGCTCAAGGACACTTCGACAGTAACCTCTGGGGGAGCCCGGGTTCGAACTGGCAACCTTGCGGTTCCCATCCAGGCACTCTACCCCTGAGCCACCGCCGCCCGGCTATAGAGAAAACTTCATAGACAAGATTTTTCCTTCCAGTGGAGAAAAAAAAATCCCTTTCTGGCCAAAAAAGTGCATTTTATACATGTGGTGAGGGGCTCAGTATAGTACAGTATGTGATGTAATGTTACTGGCACACAATAAATGTCTGAAGAGAAACGGTTTTGAAAATAAATTACTGTCTGTAAATGAATGGCCTCGTGCCTGTGAGACACTGAACCCATTCTGACCTGAGATCAGATTCATACGAGGTTTCCACTGGACACACACACTGGGTCTGATGAACCCATTCTGACCTGAGATCAGATTCTAAAAAATGTCAGTCGCTCTTCGATTTTTCAAAAATAGCAGACCTACAAGCTCGTAGCGCGCCACTCGGTGGCGCGCTATGAGCTTGTAGATCTGCTATTTTTCAATAGATAAAGCATAACAAGATGCTAACACCAAAATGGGTTCCCGGTCAGAATAGGTTAAATTATGAGAAGTTCGGTGTTGATTTTGTCGACTATAAGAAGACCATGACAAAGAATGTTTGTCGAGTTTAAAAAGCAGGTGGCTTGCGCTGCACATCCAGTTCCTCATGGCTGGTGCTGGACAATGTTTATTGTGCTAAAACACCATTATAAATTAAGACAGTGTCTTAATTTATAATGGTGTTTTAAAACACAATAAACATTGTTGGAGCAAAGCCTGTATGTATGTATTGTATGCGCACCACTTCTTCACTGTAAAGAATGTTTGTCCACCACCTTTTTCCACTCACAAAAAACGAAATAATAAAAGCTACAGCCTTGCCTTTCTGTTGACGAGAAGTAGTAACGGCAAAACCAAGGCCTGCTTTTTACTGCAGGTGTTGAAAAGGAAATGGCCTTAAATTGGCCTCGGATGTGTGCGGATACATGGTGAATAAATTGTTGAAGATGAAAAGGCATACCTGTGGCTTTTAAAATGCTCTCAGCAGCTGGAGTTCTTGTTGATCGTGATTCTTGCTGGTTGGTTGGTGACTAAACGCCATTGCATTTGTTAACCCATTCTGACCTGAGATCAGATTCTAAAAAGTAAAAATGTCTGTTTGAAAATGACAGTTTTCTGAAAAAGCTATGTTTCTATGTCCGTCGTTCTTCGATTTTTCAAAAATAGCAGATCTATACAAGCTCGTAGCACGCCCGTGCTACGCCACCGAGCACCGGGCACCCTAATTTCACCGGGCACCGGTGAAATTAGGGTGCCTACTGTATGTCTCCATAGGGCATAAGAGATATTGTTTAGGTACAGCCTATGATGTTATATGGTTCAGCTGTCTCCTAATGGTACCATCGATACAGCATGGAATTGTGGACAAAATCAAACAAAATATTACAGTTTTGTGTCTGAGAGGCTGAGGCAAGTGGTGGTCCGTGGCTCAAATGCTGAATAAATGATGGGCCTTGATACGAAAAGGGTTGAAAACCCCTGACCTAAGCAGCATAACCATTAACCCATTCTGACCTGAGATCAGATTCATACCAGGTTTCCTCTGGACACACACACTGGTCTGATTATTACCACCTAGAATATATTGTCTCGACACCCATTTGCCTCAACGATTGCTGACTGATCCAGACTTCCACGAATCTCCAGCGAGTTTCACTGATCCTCGTTCAGATCTCTATTTCCTTTTCACCCACGCGTCTGTCTGGTGATACTCCCACTGACAGTCAATTTGCATAATTAGTTCAATTATAATTACGATGTCTGGGATGATGGGCGACATCCGCTCGCATATTTTAATTGTCACTTCGTCCCTAGTTGAGTTCTGTTTCCGACAGTATGGGCTAAATGCTCTGAGCGAGACGGCTCCATAATTACTGAAAGGTCAACAATAGTGTGTCAATCAGTGGCTGTGTGTTCCGTCTGTGTGTGTCTGGTCAGTTTAGTCTACTGAGAAGACTGATTACAACTGTAATTAACGGTAACATAATTATTAACGTATATGTGTGTGGCTCCATTTCCTGCAGTGGAGAGGCAGTGTTATGAGTCTAGACAAAGTAGACATTCTTCTTTCATCACTGACGCACGCGCGCGTGCACACACACACACACACACACACACACACACACACACACACACACACACACACACACACGGCTGATCTTGTGATTGTCTCTGCTGCAGCCTCTGGCTATAAGCTGCATGCTCTCCTCCTGCTGTTAGTTTAGAGAGAGAGAGAGAGAGAGACTGGGTGTTTTGCTTCAGTAGTTTCAGTTTGAGGAGGAAGACCTTTGGCAGCAATACACAAGAGTCTCTCACCTGTGCGCCAGTGGTTCTCCAATACATTATGTATTTGTCTGTGGACCACCGTGTGAAAATAGTTTGTGCCAGCCAGGGCCATTTGTTGTTGTTACAATGTTTCAAGGGGTAGTTAGTTCACCCCCAAATTGCCTTTTTCCCCCTAATTGTTATTTTAGTTTCTGTTGCGTTCCTAAGCCAATCAGTTGATGACCAGCAGTGGTTCCCTATGGAGACACAAAGGAGACTCTTTATTTTTTCTCCAAGATAGTTTTTGATTCTGATACTGCAGCATTACGACTAATTCTTCATTCCACTCAAGGACCCATAGGGAGGCCCCATGTTGAGAAGCACAACAACATCACCATTGACATTGAGTGATCCTGGGCTCTACACACCCCATATATGAGGGACATGGTGAGAGCAACGGACTTGAACTCATGCTTCCTTCATGCCCGAGTGTCCAAGTTGCTCCTTTTACACCTGACAGGGGGGGAGTTTCCCTGTTTGGACGTAGCACGTGGAAGGAACACGTTATTCCAACCAGTTCCTTTCCCCTCCATCAGGCGCCCCGGCTGGCCAGGGGGAGGCAGTTTAGAGACCAGGATTACGGCATGTTTCTTGTGAGGGTAGGGTACCTACCCTAGGGGACGCGGGGAGAACATGCAAACTCTACACAGTGATTCCCCTTTCTAAACCAGGGCCTACATTATATAATGAGAAAATGGGATCCAGCAGGAAAGCATCTGCAAAAATACGTACAGGTGAGAGGAGATGAAGTTTTGAGCTCCAAACTTTTATTTTATGAAGAGAGAGAACGTTTCATCCCCTTCGGGGTCTTCGACAGGAATGACTGACAAGGCCCAAAGGCGTCTTCATAAAATATAAGTTTGGAGCTCAAGACCGGTGTGCATGCTAACGTCATCTCTCCTCAGCTTTTTATTATTTATTCACAAGTCCGATAATAAATACATCTGACGGATGTTCCCGGCCAGACACTTCTGCCGATACACTCTCTCTGCCTTGTGGTCGTGACAAGGCCTTTCTCTTCGCAGAGGAGCAAGGCCTGGACGGACCAAGGCTATAGGCTGGCCCTCAATCTATGCTTGAAGTTATTGAGTTGTTATTCATCAGACACTAATGAAAGGATGTAGGCGTTTCACCGCTGTTACATCATGTCAAGTAGAATGCTCCCACAGGTGATGCTCGTCAGTGAAACGCCTCCTAATGAGCTTCCTCTCTGTGGGAAGAGAGAGATGGGGGGGGGGGGGGGGGTAAGCGTGCATGGCATTAGAGAGAGAGATTAGATACGTCGAGGTCTGATATAGTGTGTGCGTGCACGTGCGCCGTGTGCGTGCATGAAATGGTACATTGACAGAGCGAATGCAAGCAAGGGGCAATGAAGATAGTGGAAGCGTGGCAGAGCGCCACAGGGTTAACCCATTAAGACCTGACTTTTTGTTATAATTAATTATATGTAGTTAAAAATGTCTTATCTATACTAAAATATATGGCTGCTATTTTTGAAGGGCCAACAACCAATGTGCTATAGCTAAAATCTAAGAAGTTGCTTTCCCGGTCTTGATGGGTTAACCCATGCTGGGCGGGAACCCCTTTTGGTGTTTTAAGCATTATTTTATAATTTATAGCTATTGAAAAATAGCAGATCTACAAGCTCATAGCGCGGCACCGAGTGCCGTGCTACGAAAAATCGAAGAACGACTGACATTTTTCGAATCTGATCTCAGGTCAGAATGGGTTCATCAGACCAGTGTGTGTCCAGTGGAAACCTCGTATGAATCTGATCTCAGGTCAGAATGGGTTAAAGCCACCTGAGCGAGATGAGGATTCTGTGGGAACAAATGAGTCCAATAAAAGGCCGGTCCGGGCTTCTCTTCTCCTCCAGGGAGCCGTGGGTCTCATCTCACTGTTTGGCCGGTCAGTCTGCTCTCCTCTCTGGCTGTAAATGATGACTCGCGCTCCCCAGGGAGTGCATGGTGGGGGAAAAAAAGTATACTCACATTTGTTATACTTCGGTAAAAGTATAGGCGATACTGCAAAGTAAGAAATAATCTGTTAAAGTATAAGTAAAAGTCAGGAGGAAAGAATATAGAGTCCGCAACGCTGGTATATTAACGTTACTCGGCTGAGTCGGCTCCACTGGATTCTTAAGAGTGTTCAGTTTTGATCTTTGATCTTCAGGAAGAAAAAGTCAGGAATTCAAAATGGACAAAATTTTACCAAAATTATTGGCATAAAAATTTACTTGAGGTACTGAAAGTAGAGCGTGCTCATTGTGCATTATGCACATTGGGTAATGTATGTTCTATAATATTATAAAAAATCTACAAAGTAACTCCTAACTAAAGATGATTGTAGCGGAGTGAAAGTACAGTATTTGCCTTTGATATGTAGTATCTCTCCGTTTCCCCCCCCACCGTCCTGTTCCCCCTGCACCCCCCCCCTCCACCCCCCCCCATCCCCGCCATCATCATTTATTCAACCTCTACTGTCAAGAACTCCCGCTCTTCGTTATTTGTCTACGGTTTAGTTTTCATTATTTCCACCAGCTTTCAGTATTCTGGCGCGATGCGAGGACGAACAATCAGAGAGCTATAGTGAGTGTGTCGTCTTTTAGTTTTAACCCATTCAGACCGGGAACCCATTATGGTGTTCAGCATCATGTTATGCTTTAGCTATTGAAAAACAGCAGATCTACAAGCTCATAGCGCGCCACCGAGTGGCGCGCTACGAGCTTGTAGGTCTGCTATTTTTGAAAAATCGAAGAACGACAGACATTTTTATAGAATCTGATCTCAGGTCAGAATGGGTTCATCAGACCAGTGCCCAGAAGTGTGTATCCAGTGGAAACCTCGTATGAATCTGATCTCAGGTCAGAATGGGTTAAGAGTAGCCAATTATTTTTCACCCCCTTTTTCTCCCCAATGTAGTTGTTATACCACTGCATTCCTCCCACAATGTTCATTTAGTTGACTAAGATTGGGATATTTAGTCGACTTCTTGACTTCGTGACTAAAATAGGACTAAAACTATAGCACTCATTTGGGATGCAGTCGGTGATCCAGGCAGAGAGAGAGAGCCCCTTTGAATGGAAAGCTTTCAGCTCGGAGTCGACTTGCCACCCCGCCCCCTTACCAAGAATCACAAATGGACCTAAAGCTAAAACAACAAACACGAGATCACTCTTTTATGATACCAACAACAGGGAACATATGTATAGGCTTTGGTCTGCTTGATTGCCTCTATCTATTTGATTGCCTCCATGCTCAAAGAACATACTGTCAAAACCGTTTCACCCACATGGTGCCTCTTTTCTCTGCCACGGCTGGCTGCATCACAGCAAGGACACAAAATATCAAGCAAGACTATAACCGACTTGTGTCATGCATAAATTCATGTTGCACCATACATATATTATCTTCTTTTGTACGACCAGTATAGCCTTCTCGTCTTTATCATTACTGGCAACCAGCAGCAGCACCACAGCAGCCTGCAGCAGTGATTTAAGCCATTCTGACCTGAGATCAGATTCATACGAGGTTTCCACTGGACACACACTGGTCTGATGAACCCATTCTGACCTGAGATCAGATTCTAAAAATGTCAGTCCTTCTTCGATTTTTCAAAAATAGCAGACCTACAAGCTCGTAGCGCGCCACTCGGTGGCGCGCTACGAGCTTGTAGATCTGCTATTTTTCAATAGCTAAAGCATAACATAGTGCTAACACGAAAATGGGTTCCCGTTCAGAATGGGTTAAGCACCACGGAGAGCTCCCACTCCACTCTGCACTCATCATGACAGATCACTGCGCACGGCACAGTCAGACAGGAATGACAAACAGCCGAGACATTGACAACCACACATACGTACACGCCACTGGTGTACTTTTATCTGTACACCAGTACAAATATTGTATACTTTTACTTTTACTCCGCTACAATTATTTGAAAAGTTAAGTTACTATAGTTACCTTGGAGATTTATATTGGTATATTAAGCGATTGGATGGTTTGTCCCGATACCTTGTATCTGTAAGGCTCGTAGGGTAATCGTGTCGCATTCGGGTTCTTGGAAACGCCCCCCTGAGGTTAGGTTTAGGTATAGTTTTACTGAGGTTAGGGTTAGGTTAGGTTTAGGTATAGTTTTACTGAGGTTAGGGTTAGGTTTAGGTATAGTTTTACTGAGGTTAGGGTTAGGTTTAGGTATAGTTTTACTGAGGTTAGGGTTAGGGTTAGGTTTAGGTATAGTTTTACTGAGGTTAGGGTTAGGTTTAGGTATAGTTTTACTGAGGTTAGGGTTAGGTTTAGGGTTAGGTTTAGGTATAGTTTTACTGAGGTTAAGGTTAAGGTTAGGGTTAGGTGTAGGCTGTCAATCACAGCGACTGGCCAGTCACAGCGCACCATTTCTTCAAACGCGACACGGAACCCTGACCAGCATAGGGTGTTTTTCACCACGTATACTGTAGATGTTGTCAAGCTGCAGTCAGTCAAGCAAAGCTACAAAACCACATTGTCAAGATTGTGACGTGCTTTGATGTGTCTGGAGTTGTCCTCCATCACATCAAAGGAAGATGGTGATCCCCTTCCATTCTGTTCTTGTATTCTGAGAAGACATGGTTTTGAAATGAGAATCCTTCAGCCGTCAGAATATCCTGATGTGCTCAAGGGTACTTTATTTCTTGAGGTGTCAAGATTTTCTTTGTTTCCAGAGGATCTGTATACTTTACTTTATTCACCGGGGACATTTACTGCAATCTTTTTTTCTTTTCTTTTTCTTTCCACACCTTTTGTCACGCAATTTTACAACCCATTTTCCACCCATGCAGTGCAGCCAACTGCCTAAGCTGTAATCCTGGGCGCTACTCTCCCTCTGCATGGGGAGAGCCCCGAACTGAGCTCATGCTTCCTTCAATGCATGTGGAGTCAGTGATCAGGCTGCTTCTTATCACCGGACACTCAGGGGGGAGTTTCCCCAGTAGGACGTAGCGCAAGAAAACCTTTTATCCCACGATTTTGTAACCCATTTTTTACCACTGTGTCAATTATCTAATGTGATCCTGGGCTCTACACACCCTCCAAGTTGTGTCCAAGTTGCTCCTTTACACCTGACAGGGGGGGAGTTTCCCTGGTTGGACGTAGCGTGTGAAAGGAACACGGTATTCCAACCAGTTCCTTTCCCCTCCACCAGGCACCCCGGCTGGCCAGGGGGAGGCAGTTTAGAGACCAGGATTACTGCATGTTTTTGTGAGGGAACCTACCCTATAGGGGACACGGGGAGAACATGCAAACTCCACACAGAAAGGCCCTATCGCCAACCCCCTGCCTCGGGTATGAGCACTGATGACGCGGAGGAGGAAACACGCCACCGGCACCCACAGCGTGCAATACATTTTAAATAAGAAAATTATACTTTTACTCTGCTGCAGTTGGATATCTCGTTATACTTGCATAAATATGAATTTAATTAAGTCTCTGATCATCATCATCCTATTGAATTAGAATGTGAGAACAACTCATCAAGAGAAGTTGCCTGCGACCCTGCAAAATAATCATAATTTCACTATTTGAACTGTGGACAGACACCCTACCCTAAATAATCATATTTGAACTATAGGGACCCCCAACCGTGACAAGCACTTACAATTTATTGTAGGCATTACATTTTGTTTAATTTGTTTCCACATACAAAATGTTGTCAAAATATTATGACCATTACGGTGACTTATTAGTGCCTAATACTTCATTCATGCATTTTGATGTTATAGATTAGTCTCTCACGTTGCCATACTGTTGCCTCTCGTAATTTCCAAATGCTTCCATCATACAGTCTGGAGCCAGACGCGTAACTTAGATGTCAGTGGGCCCCGACGCAGGCTGATCAGCGAGTGCCTCCGACGACAGCAACCTGTTGGGGAGGTGAGGCACATGTGTGCCTATGCATAATATGGTATGGTGGCTGTGTGTGCTAGCAGTAGCCACCACCAGGAGGCTCCGCCCAAACTTTGTTCAACTCAACTGTCATTGCATCTCTGTATGTGTTTATAATTTTATTTTACAGACAGCACGGGCCCCCCTTGCCTCGGGGCCCCCGCGCAGTCGCGTTGTCTGCGTCCCGGTAGTTAATACGCCCCTGTCTGGAGCAACGGAAGTTCTATCATGAGTAAAATATATATATATATATATATATATAGCGGAAGTGAAGCCTCCTCCTCACTTCCGTTTCGTCTTTACAGTCGCGCACATTTATCCCAATTTACCAGTAAATAGAAAATCATCTAAGCTGCGTGTTGCTTAGCAGAAAAGGAAATAAATAAATAAGCTCTAAACATAATATTCTCGTGAACTGAAATGCCAGCTTCTTTGCTCGGTTTTCTGGAGGTGTAGTTACCAGACGCTATTTGTGGAATAGTTGTCTGACCCCAGTGGTAACAATTACTCTACTATAACTGAACTGACTACACAATCAAATGAAAGACTTGTTAATTAAGGCTTGTTAAACCTAGAGAGAGAGTGAGAGTGGGAGGGTGATTTTGACTTTACTGCACCACCTGGCAGAGAGCTGAGCTCCACTGAGCTCCCCTTAATAGTTAAAGCAAGTGCAGGCAGAATGCGGGTGTGTCTTAAATCATTACAGGTCTACTCCATCAAGCGTACCTGTCTGTCAAAAAGATTTTCATTCAGGTAGTCTGGGTTTTTATTCAGGCGAGACTTTTGATTATCTGAAATCGTCTGAATAAAAATCCAATCTTGTGCCATCTGGGTTTCTTCATTTCACGGTTTTGATTTATATCGTTGCTGTCGGGCCAAACCAATTATTTCTGTATTTTAACGTTTTTTTTTTGTGGGGTTTTTTTCTGTCCATAAATTAACGCCCTGCTTGATCATACCTACAGCATAAAAAGGTAAATGGTGCATTTATATAGAAGCCTTTTATCCACGGTGCTTTACAGAGATTATGCATTACATTCCCCCATTCACACACACACATTCATTCATCCACTGATGGCAGCGGAAACCATGCAAGCAGCCCATCAGGAGCAATTAGGGGTTCAGTGTCTTTCTCAAGGAGTGGTAATGCCTGATTTTACACTTGTTTCGTTTGCATCCTGACATTAGCCAGTCTACAAGCAGCACAACGTGTTGTGAGCTTGAAGATCCGGGCGACGCGTGCCGTGCACACACATTTGCATGCATGTCGACATTATCCGGCCATGATGCATTGAAGTAGCATTCCAGAGCATATGTCGGTAGTATAACACTGTAGAACTAGAACAGCTTAGGGCTTAGAGGCTATATGCTTAGTTACGGGGATGAATCTGCCAGAATTTCAGGTTTCACACCTATGGGTTTGGCTGTTGCTTCATGTCGAGGAACCAAGTGTGACCACATCAATTATTGAAGCGAACTCATCTGCTTAGACGTCGTGACACTCTGAGGGACACCGACTCATGAGCAAACAGCCCCGTCAGGGAAATTCACCGGAAAAAGTACACTTGATGTTTTGCTCGTGACCTTTAATCAAGAGTGGCTTGCAGCAACGGAGGGTTGTGTTTATCTTGGAGACTTTGACACGTATACAATATGACCTTTGACACTGGCAGTACATTAAGTGGTTTATAGTTGGCTATTGCACAACGGCCTGAAAGGAGATATGACAATAGAATACTACCAAAAACCTTGTTCCTGTAAAGCACCGGATCAGCCGTTCCAGGCTTGAAGCGCGTTGGTAGCCTCCCTTTGTACCTTGAAATTGTGCCTTTCCTTCCTCTTTGCTTTTTTCTATATTCTATCCTCTTTTTCTCTCCTGTTTTGTCTCTGTGTATGTTATTATGCTCTGTAATGTGAAGCACTTTGGTTCGACCTTATAAATATGCTATACAAATATATAGTTTGATTTGATTTGATGGACTAATCATGGATTAGTTTAATGTCAAGGATTTGGAAAGCGCTGTCGCCCTCAGACACCTTCTTTCTCCTCTCCCAACAATGCCTGCTCTGTTCCATGAATGGAAGAAAAACGAGTTCTTGCAATTAAGTTACCATCTGCTGTCTGTTCCTATGACTTGATCTCTGACTTGACTTGAGCTCTGACACACACACACACACACACACACACACACACACACACGCTCAGGTCTCCTCTTTCACAGTGAGAGAACGGTTTGTTACTCGGATCGTTTCTGAAATGCTTAAAAATTATACCGGGTTTGTAATGGACCCGATTTTCGGGGCTCCATCCCTATAGCAAGAGTCCATTTGGAACCCCCTACACTCAGGAATCGTTAAAGGAACCGATAAGGAATCGGACCATTAGGAAAATGATTATGAATCCTAAAGGTGTGTGTGTGTGTGTGTGTGTGTGTGTGTGTGTTTTCCAGACATAAACATGGCGGGCGAGCCCAAGCCATACAGGCCCAAGCCGGGGAACAAACGACCCCTCTCAGCTGTGTACAGGTACAGTAGGAGCTCGTCCTGTTTTACCTTAATAGAGAAGTTTGGCTTTATATTAATCTCATAATCACTTAAAGATGGAGTGCCGCGATTTTTTCCCCACCCTAAAACATGTTCATCAGGTCTTATTGTTGTATAAGGACTAAGGAGGTATATGTTTTTCAAAAAAAGTGTACAGTATTTGTTAAAATGTTGTTTTTATGTGGACACGCCCACCAGTTCATTAAGTATGCCTAGTTTTGCCTGGTGGGCGGTGATCCACCTGAACTGAAGCCGCATGCCCACAGCTGTGGTTGTATGATAAAGGGGGAGGGGTTAGGGGAGGGGCTGATAGTGTGATGTCACTATATTACTGTTTATTTCATTGGCCCGTTTGACTGTCAAGCCGGGTTCAGCCTCCAGGAAGAAACCCTAAATACAAAGTTAATACACACCATTTCACATAAAAGAATACTGTCACCTCATAAACACATGAAAAACTGCGGCACTCCATCTTTAAGTACTGACACGTTCATTTATCTTCGGTTCATGTATAGCACAATTTGATGGCTTGACTTGTTTAACCTGCACAGAAAAGAATAGCCCTGCATAAAATATCCCCTCTTTTCAGCACACGACAGCAAACATGTCTGGGGGTCATATTAATGCTCAGGGGACACATTGTTGTGTAGTAAGCTTCATTAAGTGTGACCCTGTAGTTTTCTGCCTCGTACTCATTTCAAAGTTAAGTTTGTTTTCCCCTGGTCTAATGTGACAGAAGGCCCGGGACAGATTTTACATAATCCTTACTCGCTGGAACCGATCGTTTGTTTTGCCTTGGTCTAACGTAGCAGAAGGCCTTGCATATTTCCCCTTACCCTGTAGGAGCACATTTGCATGCACAGTAACTGCACTCCACTCTCTGCACACTTTAGATTCCATGCGCGTCATGGAAGAAGAGTTTTGCGTAATAAAGAGTTTTTAGACGGCTGATTGCCGCGTCCGCTAAGATTCCCGGAAAAGCTTGCCCCAGCGGCATTCCATGCACCAGCTGTCTTAAAAACTCGGAAATTACGCAAAACACACCTTTCTTTGGCCGTGCATGGAAGTTCAAGTGTGCCCAGGCTGACTGTCTGTCTACTGCAGTGCTTCCCAAACCGGGGGTATTTCGGGGGGTCCCTGCCTGGGGGGGTCCCCAGGTTAATAGCTTAATGTGCAACATTGTTTTCTCACTCGTCTCTCTCTGTCATTCTTCTTCTTTATAGCGGCTACGAATTTGATTACGAGTATTACAGAGACGACTTCTACAGCCGGTATGTATCGCTCATATTTTACTGTTTAAATGTCGACTTTCACTAGAGAGAGAGAATGCAAAAAGATTAAAGCCTCACTCTGTGATTTCGTCACCTGGTTGGTAGTATGTAGAACAGCTGGTTACTAAAATGTCAATATTTTACATATTGTGTTCATTGTTTGTGTGTGTGTGTGTGTGTGTGTGTGTGTGTGTGTGTGCGTGTGCGTGGCGAGGGAGAGGCTCTTTTTATTTTGCTTTTAATCCACGAGACAGACAGACAGATCTCCGCGGTTGTCAGAATCATTCTTTGAATTGTCAAAACAATTAAGGTTTGATATGCATTCCACTGCTCGTGTGATACTCAGCCACCATTCCAATCCCCCGATTTGATTTGGTCACCTCGAAACAGACTTCAAATGGATGCAAATGGAACTGAAGAGGCAGGCAGAGGCGATGGAGCGTGCGCTCTGCGCTCTCTCTCTCAGACTCTGACATGATGAAAGGCGCTCGTGTTTCCCCTCATTTATTTAGGCAGTCAGTGATCAACGCATTTATCAGGCGAGACATTTTTCGAAATGTCAAACTCTCTCGGAGCGTGATTGAAGTATTTTGACATTTAACACGTCTCCCGTTGCCACTCCACGCCTCTTTCTGTGAACAATGCCTCGGAGGGATGGTTTGTTTATACTGGTTGTCAACCTTTTCGTGACCCCCCCCCCCCCCCCCCTAAAAAAAAAACAATCATAATTTGAACTGGGGACCCGCCCAGCATTACATTTATTTTTTACTCACAGATAAATGTTGTGAAAATAGCAGATCTACAAGTGGCTATTTTCATAATGCTATTACATTTGATGCCGCAATGGTCTTTTTCTTTTCTTTGTTTCCTGTTCTTTAGGACTGTATTAAAAACGTAAAAATGCTGATAATACAAAAAATGTGTGCAGTTTAAAAAATGTGTGCAGTTTAATGGGTTAAAATATATGGATACAGACATCTGAGATCAAAGATCTATTCTACAGGAACATTAATAAGCCTTATATTTTATAAGGAGCATTGTGGTATAAGTCTGCATTATTGTTAGGACCTTATACAATTCTCCATGGAGAAAATGAATAGGACATTTACCCGTGGAAACTATACAGATGGAATGATGGAACCCATGATGTATTGGATGTATTGTGTATAATAATAATGCTTCAGTTATAGTGTTTGTGGAGAGAAATGCAGTACAGTACCAATACAATACTCATAGTGGCACTGGCTCTGCGGCTTGTGTGTGAGTTTTGCTTCAGTAGTTTCAGTTTGAGGAGGAAGGCCTTGGGCAGCAATACTCAAGAGTCTCTCTCCTGTGCGCCAGTGGTTCTCCATAAATTATGTATTTGTCTGTGGACCACCGTGTGAAAATAGTTTTGTGTTACAATATTTTAAGGGGTAGTTCACCCTTAAATTGCCTTTTCTTCTATCAAATACTCCAATACCCCATGGAGACTTGAATTCATGATTATTATTATTATTGTAGTTTTTGTCGCTTTCTGAAGCCAATCAGTTGATGACCAGCAGTGGTTCCCTATGAAAGGAGATTCCTTTTTTCCAATACGTTTTTGAAGATAGCTGATCTCCAAGCAATGTAATGCTGAATGTATTTAATAATACATTCAGCATTGGAACACAGTGTGGGGGCTCACAAATTCACAAAGTTCACAAATTGCATATACAGACATGGCCAGACACCAATTTCTGTTGCATTAATTCAGTGGTTTTCAACCCTTTTCATATCAAGGCCCATTCTTTATTTATTCAACATTTGAGCCAAGGACCACCACTTGATGAGATTGAGCCTCTCAGACCCAAAACAAGCTTGACACCGAAGCACTTACGTTGTGCTGCCTGCTCTGCAGCGTCCCATGCCAATACATTAACACATTTTGTACATAATACGTCCTGAAACGTCATAAGGATTGGAACCGAGAGGTGCCTTAGACGTCTGTGGACGTCCTAGCGACGTCCAAACAACGCGGGGCGAGATGATAATATTCAGAATTATTCTTTTTTTTTTTTTTTGGCATTTCGCTTTTCGCTTGCCGTATGCTAACGCTCTGTGCAAATATTAGCTTGTCATTGACTCCCATGTTAGCGCGGCGGAAAGAATGACTCGTATCTCCTCATCCAGGGCGCTCTCCGTGGTGATGAATGGATCGATATGCTGGCGCTGCGTTTCTGCTCCTCATCCGTCTCTCCCGCAAAATATGAACTCTTTTTGGAGCGTATATAAATATATTAAGATGATCGGAGATTTTGAGGTCACTTTGTCAGTCAACTTTTTTAAGAACGTATTTCCGGTTCATGGCTTTCAAAATAGAAGCGATCACTACTCTGGCGCAAGCAGCGCCTTTATTTTGATGCAGTTCCGGTACTAAATGTGTTAAAAGCAGCACTCACGGAACATCCCTATAAGGCACTTTTAGAGATTTCCTTTGTGCTGCTAAATTGAATATCAAATATATAAATTGCTGAATCAAGCAACTTAAAAACTGCCTGGGGTGTTTGTTCACAGAAGCCTGAGTAGACGATAAAATGAGCCAAAACATGTTTGAAAGTGAAATATGATATCCCTTTAAGGCTATTCACCGTTCAACATTGTTCTGCAGGTTGTTTGACTACCACGGCAGGGTTGCTCCGCCTCCCAGGGCGGTGGTCCCTCTGAAGCGCTCCAGGGTCCTAGCTCCCTCCTTACGCCGCGGGAAGACGTCCTTCCCGCTGAAGACATCCTCTTCCTCCTCCTCGTCATCCTCCAGACCCCCGAACTGCTCTTCCTCTTCTGGCCCCAAACGTACGTCTGCTTTCTTTTCTTTTCTTTTTATTATAGTGTTCATTTTGTCAATGGAAACTATGACATTTGTCGACGTTTTTCACAGAGGAAAACTAAATGAGAACTAAGCTATGATGACGAAGACTAAGACAATTTCGTCAACACATAAAAACTAGACTAAAATGTTAGTATGAGTGTTGCGCTCTGAAAATGCATAGCAGATCTACAAGCTCACAACGTATCACACAACGCATACCCTTTATTTACCCAGGGTAGTAGCTGAGCTACTAAAGTGCTCATTTTCAGCAACGCCCTCCACATAGAAACACACAGACAGACACACACATTAAAACCAGGGAGCTGACCAGTACAACCACAGTCTTATACTGGTGGCCACTAAGCAGCTCCACTGGAGCAGTTGGGGGTTCAGTGCCTTGCTCAGGGGCACTTCAGCGGTGTTGGGTGATTGATGACCAATCACTTCACATGTTGTGAGCTTGCACATCGGCTATAAAATCAGCCAATACTACGCCATCAAGGCCTGCCAAAAGAAAAGTTTAAAACTGAATGAAACTTTATTCAAAAGACTATGGCTAAACTAAATAAAAAGTTTCCGTCAAAATCAACACTGTTTTATTACCCCCTCTCATCTCCTCAAACTCGTCTCCTCTCCAGTCCACATCTAAAAATGTTAAGTCTATTCTCTCTGATCTCTCATCTCTTCTCCGGTATTCAGGTCATTTAAAATTCCAGCATTCAAGCTTTAGTACAACCTTGTGCCAAACTATGGGATGACATGATTCAGCAGTTCTACTTTTTTCTAAAAATTATATGTTTAATATTGATCAAATATAGAGCCACACAACACAAAAGCCAGATTGTAACATCATCATAATCAAGCATAATCCTCAGCCAGGCCCATGAGTAGGACCCATCTGGGTTTTGTCAGTCTTTAAAATATTTTAATTATTTTTTTTTTATTATTAATATATTTTTTATCCCACGATTTTGTAACCCATTTTTCACCCCTGTGCCAATCATCATCTACTGTGATCCTGGGCTCTATACACACCCTCCGCCAACCTAATATTTAAAATATTCTTATGACCAATACTCAGGTACATTTTTAATACCGGACTTTTACTAGTACGAGTAAGTAAGAGTATGTGGTATTGATACTTTTTACTCAAGTAATTTCTTTTTTAGTATTTCATCCACCAGTGTTTGTTTGGTTGCTGTATGTTTTTAGAGCAGCTTGTATCTCGCCCGGCAGATTGTTGAGGTCCAGTCAGGGGTAACCGCTTACTCTGCTCTCACTGGAGACCCACTGGAGGGGGGGGGGGAAACACACACAGCCTGTGTTTGGACAGAATCAATGACTTCTCTCCCATGTCTGGGAAGGCAATGCTGTTTTTAGCCTGCCTCATGCAGACTCATTTTAGCTCGAGCCAGAATTGTGAAAGATTGCTTTATGTATTGATTTAGGCTTGGATGGATGAGATAGCAAAAATATGGTTACATGGTCCAACTTTCACCGTTCTATTCGGAGCACATGGGTAGTTTATGTACCCATGAGCTCAGTCGGTGCAGGAGCTCTCGCCTTTGGACCGCAATGTCATGTGTTCGATCCCGGGCGCACCGCCAACTCAGCGTATGAGTGTCACGGCTTGGGTGTGGCAAGTCGTGCGGTAAAGGCAAGCCGATGGTAGTTCCACCTCAGCAATCCATCTTCCAGTGGTCTAGCGCAATGTAAAGGTTCATTCATAGTCTGGATTTGCCGACCCAGCCCTTCTCTCTGTTTTTACTCACCACCACTCAACGTTATTTCAGCTACGGTGGTCACCTCACCACCGGAGCGTTCGTTGGTCACCTCACCACCGGAGCGGTGGTCACCTCACCACCGAAAATCCAGACTATGAATGAGCCTTAACACATTTTGTACATAATACGTCCTGAAACGTCATAAGGATTGGAACCGAGAGGTGCCTTAGACGTCTGTGGACGTCCTAGCGACGTCCAAACGACGCGGGGCGAGATAATAATATTCAGAATAATTACTTTTTTTTTTTTTTGGCATTTCGCTTTTCGCTTGCCGTATGCTAACGCTCTGTGAAACTATTAGCTTGTCATTGACTCCCATGTTAGCGCGGCAGGAAAGAATGACTCGTATCTCCTCATCCAGGGCGCTCTCCGTGGTGATGAATGGATCGATATGCTGGCGCTGCGTTTCTGCTCCTCATCCGTCTCTCCCGCAAAATATGAACTCTTTTTGGAGCGTATATAAATATATTAACGGGGACAGAAACCTGTGTTATCGGTTGATACCGAGAACAAGCCTCTACGACCATTTACTGTATGCTTTAAACAAAATAATATAAAAGGAAACACGGACACTCCAAGCACGTCTTGCCATGGTTAAGTTTTAGCATCACTTTTCAGTTTTCAGCTAGGGTAGCAGTCCACAACTTCCCTTGATGCATTAAGGGCCTTGCAGGCGGGGAGCGATAAAACACGCCTATATAGTTCATTTTAATGAGTTTTTGCTCGGAGAAGTCGCGGTGCGACAACGCAAGCGTATTTATGTGAGCGCGGTCCCGTGCATTTGTTGCGCGCGTGCTCGTTACGTGCACACGCCCGCGACTCACTTTTTTTACGCTTGCGCTGTGGCGCCCCTCTTCAACAGACCTGGAGGAGACCTGTGTTGAGATCCAGGCAACAACGCCTGCGTTCCTCGCTTCACGTTTGCAAGGCCCTTAATATAATGCAGACCATTGAAAACACCATGAAGTTTCTCTAATGTTCCTGCGGAAAAGTGTGTTTTGTAACCCATTTTTCACCCCTGTGTCAATTATCTAATGTGATCCTGGGCTCTACACACCCTCCGCCAACCTGGGGGGAGAGCAACGGACTTGAACTCATGCTTCCTTCATGCCTGAGTGTCCAAGTTGCTCCTTTACACCTGACAGGGGGGAGTTTCCCTGGAAAAGTGTGTTTTCAAGCAATATAAGTTCTGAAATTGCATGGGTATCGACAGACTCGTCTTTTGTCCATGTCCATCTCTACAGACCACTGACCCTATACCTGTGGTCATCTTTATATCCCCAAATTAGATTCTCCAAAGCTTAAAGTAAGATATGTCTTTTTATAACCAGAACTAATCTGGCTATCTGGTGCTGATGCCACTGATGCTGTGGATTAGACGCCGTGCCACCTCTGCAGCTTACGCGGCTGATAGCACAAAAGAAGAGAGCCTGCAGCCACTGATAAAATTAGAAATGGCTCCACAGTTTCTTATCATCAAAGGACAATAAGCAAAGCTTCCCAAAGCCAGCTCAGAAGGAGTTGAAATGACAAACGGTACTGTGCACAATTGTGCACGTTCCAAATGTGGGGCAGATTTTCGGGAAAGGCTATCCGCCTCATTCTGTCACGATATGACATTTCAGTTGACGATTTAACAATTGCAATAATGAGTTTATTGTCTTCTTGTGTCCATTTTTATGACACGGTTTAATATAGTTTAAAGATGGAGTGCCGTGATTTGCCGGGGGGGAGGAGGGAGAGAGAGAGAGAGAGATACAAGTAGTAGCAAATTTAGAAGATATGCACTTGAATAATTAAATGAAGTCCTCGCCCTGTAATTCTGGGTCAATTGCACGCCAGCAGGAGTGGGGTTTGTTTACCGTCTCCACTCAGAAACCCACCCCTCACAGCCAGCCAGGATCTCATAGGTGTCAAAGAGAATTTTATGTTTGCCTCTCAGCTTTGTGATGATGTCTGTTTATTTCCCTTTTCAAAACATGACACACTTTTGCACTGCCGATTGGGTTATATAGGGCATCATTATCATATTATAGGGCCGATTCATACTCCTATTTTACCGCTGTTTCGGCGCTGTAGTGCCGAAAGTATTTCGGCTCGTCAGACATTTTCAGTAGCACCGAAGAGACGACTTTAGGACGGTACCCGTCCCCCCGAACCTCAAATGACGTCACATTGTAGGCTCTATACAGAGCCGAACCGACTTTTATTCGGCTCTAAAATAGGAGTATGAATCTCTGTCAGGTGGAAACCTGACATATTTCCAAAGCGGTTTAATTTTCACGATTCAAATTGACAGGCAAAAGTATAGCAGATTGACAAGCTCAAAACAAACAACTCGAAGCTTGCAGATCTGCTACTTTTGATGCTTTTGTCTGACACTGTTACAGGTATGTGTATGATCAAGTAGGGCAGCATTGGTTCCCAAACCTTTTCATGTCAAGGACCCCCAAATGGACAAATTGACACTAATTAGCCTGCGGACCCCCATTTGAAAACATAATGCCAGGGACCCCCATGAGAGAAGAATTGGACCCGTTAGGGTCCATTTGGTTCCATTTGTACACTCTCTGAGTTACAGACCCATAAGGGTCCATTTGGTTCCATTTGTACACTCTCTGAGTTACAGACCCCATAAGGGTCCATTTGGTTCCATTTGTACACTCTCTGAGTTACAGACCCATAACGGTCCATTTGGTTCCATTTGTACACTCTCTGAGTTACAGACCCATAAGGGTCCATTTGGTTCCAAACTATCATTTAGCTGGGGCCCCCCCTGGAACTCCCTCAGGTGCCCCTGGGGGTCCCCGGACCCCACTTTGGGAACCACTGAAGTAGGGCATTGGTTTTCAACCAGTGGTCCGGGAAGCACCAGTGATCCTTGAGGGGGTTCCTTGTGGTTCCCATGCTAAATGATGGGGAGCTGGTAATCAAATGGACCCTTTTTAGATCTTTAAACTCTTAAAGGGACACTTCACCCTTTTTGCAAAAATATATATGTTAATGCCGTTTAGAAGCTTTAGAACACTTTCCTGGGGGTCTTTATGTGTGTAATATGTGGTTTTAGATATTTTAGATTGTAGCAGTGAGCCTGTTGTCTCTGATGTCATGGACACTGGGCTCACTTCCTTCCTGGACTACATGTTGTCTCAGTAAGACAGCTCTCCCCCCTATCCACAAGGAGGAGCAGTGCACCAAAGAATTATGGGAATTGTAGTCCAGGAAGGTAGTGAGACCAGTGTCCATGACATCAGAGACAACAGGCTCACTGCTACAATCTAAAATATCTAAAACCACATATTACACACATAAATACCCCCAGGAAAGTGATCTAAAGCTTCTAAACGTCATTAACATATATTTTTTTGCAAAAAGGGTGAAGTGTCCCTTTAAAATGAAACCAAATTGACCTGTATATGGGTCCATTTGGTTTCATTTTGCGCTCTCAAGAGTTAAATTGATGTTAAACATCTGCATTACTTAATTTACAAGAAGTCTACATGAGTAGAGAATGTAGAATGATTGATATTATGATCAACGTATGCCTATATTATGGTAAGAGGCTAAATCTCATCAAATGGTGGTCCGTGGCTCAAATGCCGAAAAAAGAATAGTAATAATGATGATGATGTCATGTGCATACCCTCTATTATATGGAAAACAGTAAAAGATGGATTGGATTGTTAGAGTGAAACCAAGCATAAAATGAGCTTTCTTTTTATTTAGTTCTACTGCATCACTTCTCCACTATAGTCCCTTCCTAACATTTTTGTCTAGTTTTTATTTGACCAAATTGACAATATATTAGTGTTATAGTTTTAGTCATCATAGCTTACTTTTTTATTTAGTTTTCTTAGTAAATGGATTGGAATCTCAATATAATTCAATCATGGCGGGGTTGGCGAAAGGGCCTTTCTGTGTGGAGTTTGCATGTTCTCCCCGTGTCCCCTAGGGTAGGTACCCTCACAAAAACATGCAGTAATCCTGGTCTCTAAACTGCCTCCCCCTGGCCAGCCGGGGGATAAATATATATAAATTAAAATAAAATTCAATCATGGAATGGTAGATCAATATGAAATTATAGTTCAATATTTGACAGTCCAATACTACCGTAACAAGGAATCTTCAGTACTGGCACTAGTAAGACAGAAATGGAACTGCACAGCATGGTGGATGTAAGCCTGTATATTTTCTAATCTCCAACGCAGAGGGGGGTAGGTCCCTGAAGAAAGTGTCATTTAAGCTGATGGGTGTGATAAAAAAAAGCATTAACGGATGATAGCATGCTGTGGCCTTTGATCTCTGATAAGATTTACTGCACGTCTTTTTAATGAGATCTCACTCCGCCAACGATGCCATTAACGTATAACTACCTGTCAGTGGGGAGTGTTGACTGATGAATGAATATCAACATCATAATACATCCTCATACTAGGGGGGGTCTAATTATGACAGGCAATTCCTGCTGTCAAAATGTGCTGTACTCTGTCCTCTACCCTGGGCCATCCCACCCTAGCATAGCACCCTAGTCTAGTGTGTGATTTAAAAGAAATTGAAAATGAAATTCATTTTTTGTTTTACTGCCCATTATATGAAGAATTAAGACTTTTTCTGGTTGAGGACTATGAAAAACTGGAATTTTATTTTGGGAAAGGTGTTTTTGCTTTGGCAGACTTTTTATGCAGGGCGTGGGAAATAAGGCAGAATGTTTTGTTTGTGTAAAAAAAAAAAAAGGGGGAATGTCAACAAAACAGATCTGTTTATTGTACACAATGCAATATTGAGGCAATGATATGGTGTGTCCTGTAAGTCCATGTGGGCTGGGCGCCTTTGGTGCATGACACAAAAATAAAGAAATCTATCTATCTATTGAGATTCTATCTAATGAACAGGGGTTAGGTGAATCCTAGGTGTGAGGTCTAGTAGTAGTCTGACTATAGTTTGTTTTGAAAGGTCTGTAGTTTTATTTTAGTATGTTTTAGTTTGAGGTGCCGTGAGGTGAGCCAAACTAAAACGTATACACATTAATAATAATATATGCCGTTTTTGTTTATTTTTTCCCACACCTCAGCAGTGAAGACGGACCAGCTGCAGACCATCAAGCGGGAGCTGACTCAGATCAAGATGAAGATCGACTCCCTTCTTGGACGCCTCGACAAGATCGAGAAGCAACAGAGAGCAGAGTCTGGTGAGGGGAGACCCTCCACAACATGCTATTCAATTATAAAACCTGAAGCAACAGAGAGCAGAGTCTGGTGAGGGGAGACCCTCCACAACATGCTATTCAATTATAAAACCTGAAGCAACAGAGAGCAGAGTCTGGTGAGGGGAGACCCTCCACAACATGCTATTCAATTATAAAACCTGAAGCAACAGAGAGCAGAGTCTGGTGAGGGGAGA
This sequence comes from Protomyctophum bolini, assembly GCF_963924005.1. Classification (NCBI taxonomy): domain Eukaryota; kingdom Metazoa; phylum Chordata; class Actinopteri; order Myctophiformes; family Myctophidae; genus Protomyctophum; species Protomyctophum bolini. The sequence goes on along the minus strand of NC_137882.1, from coordinate 4,095,363 downwards.
CCCTCCACAACATGCTATTCAATTATAAAACCTGAAGCAACAGAGAGCAGAGTCTGGTGAGGGGAGACCCTCCACAACATGCTATTCAATTATAAAACCTGAAGCAACAGAGAGCAGAGTCTGGTGAGGGGAGACCCTCCACAACATGCTATTCAATTATAAAACCTGAAGCAACAGAGAGCAGAGTCTGGTGAGGGGAGACCCTCCACAACATGCTATTCAATTATAAAACCTGAAGCAACAGAGAGCAGAGTCTGGTGAGGGGAGACCCTCCACAACATGCTATTAAATTATAAAACCTGAAGCGACCAGAGAGCAGAGTCTGGTGAGGGGAGACCCGCCACAACATGCTATTCAATTATAAAACCTGAAGCAACAGAGAGCAGAGTCTGGTGAGGGGAGACCCTCCACAACATGCTATTCAATTATAAAACCTGAAGCAACAGAGAGCAGAGTCTGGTGAGGGGAGACCCTCCACAACATGCTATTCAATTATAAAACCTGAAGCGACCAGAGAGCAGAGTCTGGTGAGGGGAGACCCTCCACAACATGCTATTCAATTATAAAACCTGAAGCGACCAGAGAGCAGAGTCTGGTGAGGGGAGACCCTCCACAACATGCTATTCAATTATAAAACCTGAAGCAACAGAGAGCAGAGTCTGGTGAGGGGAGACCCTCCACAACATGCTATTCAATTATAAAACCTGAAGCGACCAGAGAGCAGAGTCTGGTGAGGGGAGACCCTCCACAACATGCTATTCAATTATAAAACCTGAAGCAACAGAGAGCAGAGTCTGGTGAGGGGAGACCCTCCACAACATGCTATTCAATTATAAAACCTGAAGCAACAGAGAGCAGAGTCTGGTGAGGGGAGAACCCTCCACAACATGCTATTCAATTATAAAACCTGAAGCAACAGAGAGCAGAGTCTGGTGAGGGGAGACCCTCCACAACATGCTATTCAATTATAAAACCTGAAGCAACAGAGAGCAGAGTCTGGTGAGGGGAGACCCTCCACAACATGCTATTCAATTATAAAACCTGAAGCAACAGAGAGCAGAGTCTGGTGAGGGGAGACCCTCCACAACATGCTATTCAATTATAAAACCTGAAGCAACAGAGAGCAGAGTCTGGTGAGGGGAGACCTTCCACAACATGCTATTCAATTATAAAACCTGAAGCAACAAAGAGCAGAGTCTGGTGAGGGGAGACCCTCCACAACATGCTATTCAATTATAAAACCTGAAGCAACAGAGAGCAGAGTCTGGTGAGGGGAGACCCTCCACAACATGCTATTCAATTATAAAACCTGAAGCAACAGAGAGCAGAGTCTGGTGAGGGGAGACCCTCCACAACATGCTATTCAATTATAAAACCTGAAGCAACAGAGAGCAGAGTCTGGTGAGGGGAGACCCTCCACAACATGCTATTCAATTATAAAACCTGAAGCAACAGAGAGCAGAGTCTGGTGAGGGGAGACCCTCCACAACATGCTATTCAATTATAAAACCTGAAGCAACAGAGAGCAGAGTCTGGTGAGGGGAGACCCTCCACAACATGCTATTCAATTATAAAACCTGAAGCAACAGAGAGCAGAGTCTGGTGAGGGGAGACCCTCCACAACATGCTATTCAATTATAAAACCTGAAGCAACAGAGAGCAGAGTCTGGTGAGGGGAGACCCTCCACAACATGCTATTCAATTATAAAACCTGAAGCAACAGAGAGCAGAGTCTGGTGAGGGGAGACCCTCCACAACATGCTATTCAATTATAAAACCTGAAGCAACAGAGAGCAGAGTCTGGTGAGGGGAGACCCTCCACAACATGCTATTCAATTATAAAACCTGAAGCAACAGAGAGCAGAGTCTGGTGAGGGGAGACCCTCCACAACGTGCTATCCAACTAGAAAGAGGCAATTCTGGGAAATTGCAAAGTGTGATTGCCTACATCGCAGCCGTGGAAAATGGAATGGCTTTTGGCTCCGCGTTGATGAAGCCACCCTCGACACGCGATTCAGATTTGGGACGGATCGGACATTCCGTGCGTGAGTTGTGGCGTTTTTTGTGAAATAGGCCCCTCCCACTAACTTCGGAAGACGATTACGGCCGAACGATACAGATACATATAGGTCCGGAGATCATGTGTACCGATTTTCGTGAGATTTGGACAAAATCTGTAGGAAGAGGAGCAAAAAGTGTGTTTTGAACAAAATTCAAAATGTCGGGAAATATATCTAGACGCAAATGGGCGTGGCCTATATGGGGAGATGCGTCATGACCCAAGGAATCCAGGGAAAAAATTTGATTGTACGACCTACGGTTCAAGAGTTATACCCAAAAACGTAAAGTTGGCTGTTATAGCGCCACCATGAGGCCGACCGGTATACTTCTAAGGTAATTCATTTTAGTAATTATTATGAATCTCTCCTCCAAGTCTTGTAAGTATAGCCCTTACGGTCTCAGAGGAAAAAATACTTGAAAGTGAGTTTTTGCATTTTCCCATTTTCCCATTCATGTCTGTGGAAATTCTAATTAATTCATATCAATTAAACTATCCAACAAATGTCTTAGCAAAGCACACGCACACGATTCCCGATGTAGCCCGTCGTTTTGACATATGGCTCGAGTGCGTGCAACAAAAACTGTGGGAGGAGTAGCACGCCAAAATAAAGTCAGAGCAGTAAAACAATAGTCTGATTGCCCTCAGGGCAATCACACTAACTAACTCATCTTGACAGCTTGTTTACAAATGTTTGTAAACAAATACCAAAATGTTTATAAACAAATCCCAAATGTTTATAAACAAATACCAAAATGTTTGTAAACAAATAACAAAATGTTTATAAACAAATACCAAATGTTTATAAACAAATACCAAATGTTTATAAACAAATAAGTCTCATGGGGGGGGTAGGACCACTACCAGTTGACCTGTAGTAAGTCTCATGGGGGGGGGGGGGTAGTACCACTACCAGTTAACTGTAGTAAGTCTCATGGGGGGGGGGGGGGGGGGTAGGACCACTACCAGTTGACCATTCAAGTATTTTTCCCTCTGAGACTGTAAGCACTATAGTTACAAAACTTGGAGGAATATTTCCTAATTATCACTAAAATTAATTAAAAATATATTTTTTTAGGTCGGCCTCATGGTGGCGCTATAACATCCCACTTTACCTTTTGGCTCATAACTCTTGAACCGTAGGTCGTAAAATCACAATTATTTTTACCCTGGATTCCTTGGGTCATGACGCATCTCCCCATATAGGCCACGCCCTTTTCCGCCATGATGGATTTTCCGCCATTTTGAATTTTGTCCAAAACACACTTTTTGCTTTTCCCACTACAGATTTTGTCCAAATGTCACAGAAATCGGCACACACGACCTCTGGACCCATCCGATTAAAAAACAGACTTCAGAATTTCGGTAGTGCGTATCGTCCGGCCGTAACCGTCGTCCTGAAGCAACAGAGAGCAGAGTCTGGTGAGGGGAGAACCTCCACAATTATAAAACCAACAAGTGTTGGCTTCGTACGACGCTTAAAAGGTCTTTAAATAAATACGTTTTGAAATGTCTATGGGGAAAAATGCATTGGGATTCATTACCTGGGCCTGGCGTCGTCATAAAAGGGGGCGGGACTGCGACGCTCTATAATAGCCCATAATAGCACCCTGCTTTGTGGCGAGATCAAAGCGTGTCGCGACTCTCTTCTTCTACGGTTCTGGTCCGCGTGAGCCGAACACAGGTCCCCGGAAACACTATAGGGGAAGAAAATGAATAGCGCACACTCTGTCATAACAGCAGACAGGTGTCTCTCTGTCATAACAGCAGACAGACAGACAGACAGACAGGCTCTCTCTCTCTCTCTGTCATAACAGCAGACAGACAGACAGACAGACAGGCTCTCTCTCTCTCTCTGTCATAACAGCAGACAGGAGGTGCCATTACAGCATTCACTCACTTTATGAGAGAGGTCTTTATAGATGTCCTCCACCAGAGGAGGACATGGGGAGGCACAAGTGGTGGAAAGTAACAAGTACATTTACTCAAGTACTGTACTTAAGTACAATTTTGAAGTATTTGTACACTGTACTTGAATTACGCACTTTTACTTGTAACAGAGTACTTCTATATTGCAGTATTGATAGTTTAACTTACTTTAAAAAAAAGTACTTTTTCCACCACTGGGAGGCACAGCATCACTCTATCCAGCAGCACCACTAGGAGGCACAGCATCACTCTATCCAGCAGCACCACTGGGAGGCACAGCATCACTCTATCCAGCAGCACCACTGGGAGGCACAGCATCACTCTATCCAGCAGCACCACTGGGAGGCACAGCATCACTCTATCCAGCAGCACCACTGGGAGGCACAGCATCACTCTATCCAGCAGCACCACTGGGAGGCACAGCATCACTCTATCCAGCAGCACCACTGGGAGGCACAGCATCACTCTATCCAGCAGCACCACTGGGAGGCACAGCATCACTCTATCCAGCAGCACCACTGGGAGGCACAGCATCACTCTATCCAGCAGCAAAGAAATCTGATCATTTTCTTCACCACTTATGCCCTATTATTATTCATTCATGCAACACATGTTTGAATTAGAATACATTAATTCTCTCAAACTGGCAAGAAAGAAAATCTGACCTGTGTGCTTCCTTACTCTTTTACTTTAGGCAGTGGGTGCTGCAGCTATAAATAATAACTTAAATCAAATACCACCGAAGTTTAAGCCGATCAAGACTTCCTCAGCGCATATTAAAGATTTAATCTGCTTTGACGAAGGCTGTCTTGCACCTTTTATTCTTTGGAGTGCCACGTTTTCCCCCTTCAGTGGTATTTGATTTAAATTCTAAAACTGAAAGACGGAACTAAATGGACCCGGTTTAATTTTACACTCAAGAGTGTTTTGATGTACGGGGCAGCGGCGGCCTAAAGGTTAGAGGAGGGCCCCTTGTTGCCGAAAGGTTGTTTAGTTTTAGTTTAGTTTATTTCGCACAATAAAAACAGTACAAAAAGGTAACATCAATAAAAGAAGTGTGTGCAGGTGAGAAAAGAAACCCAGGGAGGGCTTATGTGTGGTTCTCACCAAAGTTAACATACAATTTAACAAATAGTATATACAAATAGTAAAAATCTGAGTGGGGAAGTGATTGTCATCACACACCCAACACCGCTGAAGTGCCCTTGAGCAATAAGGCACTGAACCCCCAACTGCTCCCCCTGGAGCCAACAGTATAAGACTGCTTGTACTGGTCAGCTCCCAGGTGTGTGTGTGTGTGTGTGTGTGTGTGTGTGTGTGTGTGTGTGTGTGTGTGTGTGTGTGTGTGTGTGTGTGTGTGTGTGTGTGTGTGTGTGTGTGTGTGTGTGTGTGTGTGTGTGTGTGTGTGTGTGTGTGTGTGTGTGTCTGTGTGTCTGTGTGTCTGTGTGTCTGTGTCTGTGTCTGTCTGTCTAGGGCGTTGCTGAAAATGAGCACCTGTGCTCAGCTACTTCCCTGGGTAAATAAAGGATAAAAAATAAAATGTATTTTTGGGCTTTCTATGCCTTTATTGACAGTAGACTGGTAGGAAATAGGGAGTGACACGCAGCAAAGGTCGTCGGGATCGCCTATAGGGTGCCCCGGACCACCGCGCCAACGGCCCGGGGCCAGACAGTCTCAAGAGTTAGCCTATAAGGGTCCATTTGGTTATCAAACTTCATCATTTAGCTGCGGGGGGGACCACTGGTTGAGAACCACTTGTCTTAACCCATTCTGAACGGGAACCCATGTCATGTCGTGCTTTAGCTATTGAAAAATAGCAGATCTACAAGCTCATAGCGCGCCACTCGGTGGCGCGCGCTATGAGCTTGTAGATCTGCTATTTTTGAAAAAATCGAAGAACGACTGACATTTTTAGAATCTGATCTCTGGTCAGAATGGGGTTAATCAGACCCAGTGTGTGTCCAGTAGTGGAAACCTCGTATGAATCTGATCTCGGGTCAGAATGGGGTTCATCAGACCCAGTGTGTGTCCAGCAGTGGAAACCTCGTATGAATCTGATCTCAGGTCAGAATGGGGTTAATCATACCCAGTGTGTTTCCAGTAGTGGAAACCTCGTATGAATCTGATCTCGGGTCAGAATGGGGTTTAAAAGCGTTTCGATGTCAAACCTGGTTTGTTGTTTTCAGACGCCCAGAGGAAGTACGAGAACGACAACGGCGACTCCCCGCACGATGAGTCCGTGTCGGAGACGGCGGACAACTCTGGCGAGGAGGCGGGCGAGGAGGAGGAGGGGGGGCCGCACGACGTGGAGGCGGGGGAGATGACCGACGGCGGGGAGGACGAGTACGACGAGGAGAGCAGCCGCCATCTGGTACGAAGGTGAAGCCGTCTGACAGCTATAGGGGCCTGTCAGTGGACAGGGGGGGGGAGGGGAGGGGAGGGGACACTGCAGCTATAGGGGCCTGTCAGTGGACAGGGGGGGGGAGGGGACACTGC